>NW_021703783.1:67043026-67429957 GCF_005190385.1 Monodon monoceros
GATCCCACATGCCGCGGAGCAGCTGGGCCCGTGAGCCATGGCCGCTGAGCCTGCGCGTCCGGAGCCTGTGCTCCGCAACGGGAGAGGCCACAAGAGTGAGAGGCCCGCGTACCACAAAAAAAAAATTTAAAAAGGCAAAATTGTGTTTGGGCTTCCCTGGTGGCGCAGTGGTTGAGAGTCCGCCTGCCGATGCAGGGGACACGGGTTTGTGCCCCGGTCCGGGAGGATCCTACATGCCGCGGAGCGGCTGGACCTGTGAGCCATGGCCGCTGAACCTGTGTGTCCGGAGCCTGTGCTCCGCAACAGGAGAGGCCACAACAGTGAGTGGCAAAAACTTCCCCCAGAGAAGGAACTTCTTGCCAAAAGGCAGGTCTAGGTGGTCATTTTTGTCTTGTATGATACTCCTACTTACCCTTGACAGGGGAGGATCAGTGCATGATAGAACTATCTGTTAGAGGATGAGGAGTGTACTGTATTGTCCCTTTGGGAATCTCAGAAGAAAAATGAGGTTATACTGTAAGTTGATGCTTGTGACTTCTCAAGTTGAAACTTAATATAAAATCAGACTTGAATTTGCGCTCATGGCAAACCTAATTATGGGAAGTAGAAACTATGAGTAAGTAGGGTAGACCAGCCATTAGAGAAGGTATGGGAGACATAGAGAAAGAAAAAGAAAAAAAAAAAAATGAGAGAAAGAGAACTCAGAGCTGGCTTCATGAAAGTGGAATCTGTTTCATCACACAGGATCCCCAACACAGAAGGGCCCCACCCTTGGTTTAACGCTCTGCTGTCACTTGCTTGAAATTCTTACTTGTTTTTGAGCAAGGGATCCTGATTTTCATTTCGCATTGTACATTGCAAATTATGTAGCTGGTCCTGCTTGTTCCCTTACAATTTCTTCTCTACAGAGCAGCCAGATTAATCTTTTAAGCCATAAATCAATCATGCATTCCCCTACATAATATCCTCTATTTTTTCCCTGCCAAACTTTTAGAATAAAATCTACGCTGCAGACTTTTGCCTTAGAGAGCCTACATGATATGGCTGCAGCCTGACTGGCCCACCTCTCTGCTGTGCTGCTCACTCTTGCCTCGTCGGCCTTCTTTTCGCTCTTCCCACAAACCATACTTTTTCCCTAGGTCTCCGTGCTCTCAAATCTTCAGCCTAAAAACCTTTCCTCCAGCTCTCCTCCTCCTATAAGACTTTTTAGAACAATTCAAATCTTACCTCCCGTATTACCTCCTTAGTGAGGCATCCCCTAAGCGGCACCTTTTAGTAATCATCTATTGTATTCCCATCATGTGTACATTTATTTGTTTCTTTGGTTTTGGTTTGTCTCCGCAGCCAGCACTCCCTACCCTCACCCCACCCAGTGTCATCTCCATGAGGATGGGGATGTCATTTGCTGGTTTGCAGTTGTAGCCTCTGCATCTAGACCATTGTGGGGAATATGGTACTTGCCCACAATTGTTTCTTGAACAAGCAAATGAAAGGCATTAGAAATCCTAGAAATGGGAAAAATAAATTTGATACTGTTCAGTGTCCAAGGTATTTTTGAATATTTGCTCCAGTAAAAGTACCGTAACATCATTCTTTGGTCCAAAAATAGAGAAAAATTAGAAAATAGAGTGTAGATACTAACTGTTCTATCTAATCTAGAGATAATGTTTATCAATAGAGAATATAGTTAAGCAATGACAAATCTGATATCAGTCATTTATCCAAGATTATTTATTTTAGTCAAAGTCATTCTTTAACTTACCATGTATGAACATCTGAGAGCAATATAAATCAGAGACAGTGCATGAGTGTTAATGCTTTGAGTGTTTCCCATGATGAGTGATCTGTTATTACTTGTATATACACACTTTTGCAATGCCAAAATGTGATTCAAACTACAGTAATGTTCCAAGAATATGTTATTGGGCTTCCCTGGTGGCGCAGTGGTTAAGAATCCACCTGCCAATGCAGGGGACACGGGTTCGATCCCTGGTCCAGGAGGATCCCACATGCTGCGGAGCAACTAAGCCCGTGTGCCACAACTACTGAAGCCTGCGTGCCTAGAGCCCGTGCTCCACAACAAGAGAAGCCATGACGATGAGAAGCCTGTGCACTGCAACGAAGAGTAGCCCCCGCTCACTGCAACTAGAGAAAGCCCGCACACAGCAACAAAGACCCAACACAGCCAAAAATAAATAAGTACATTTATATAAAAAAAGAATGTTATTAATAATATACTCTTATGTAAGCACATTTTCACTGAACTGTCCACACCTCAAAAAGGGTGGATGTTATAATGTGTTCTAACACTCTGCGTTCAGTGTTTTCTGTGCCAACACATTAAACCAGTGTTTTACAGATGGGGGTTCACAAAACTCAAATGGACTTCCTGGATAGGCACATCTGCTATGGCTGAACAGCTGCCCACCTTTCTCTCCTGGAGCTTGTAATTAATCATCTGACCTGAGAGGGGGAGAAGAAAAGCTAATATTAAATAACAGCTATCATATATGGAGTGCTTACTATGTATTTTATATATATTCAACATCCCAGCAAACCTATAGGGTAATTTCTCTACCTTCATTATGTGGAGTGCAATATATGAGGGGCTCAACATATGCCACATTATATAAATCTTCATGACTATATAAAAGGGTTAATATTATTCTCATTTTATAAATAAGGAAAATGAGGTTCAAGCATGGTAAAGAACTTCCAAATACACACAACTCATTTGCAGAAAAACAAAGATCGTAATCCACCTCTAACACTGAGTTCTGCTAGATCCTGCAGATCCTCAGAAGGAGTTTAAACAAAGTATTTAAAATATTCCAGTGGGGGTTAATTGGTTATATTAGCTTTTCCAATGCTGTCTATTTTGCATGCTCTTTATGACTCTTAAAACTGAATTCCCTATTATGGACAATTAATGATCTGGGTCAAGGAATCTTCCTTAACATTACCTCCTCTTTTTTTCTTTAAATTTATTTATTTTATTTATTTATGGCTGTGTTGGGTGTTCGTTGCTGTGCACGGGCTTTCTCTAGTTGCGGCGAGCGGGGTCTACTCTTCGTTGCAGTGCCCGGGCTTCTCATTGCGGTGGCTTCTCTTGTTGCAGAGCACAGTCCCTAGGTGCGCGAGCTTCAGTAGTTGTGGCGCACGGGCTTAGTTGCTGCGCGGCCTGTGGGATCTTCCGGACCAGGGCTCGAACTCGTGTTCCCTGCATTGGCAGACGGATTCTTAACCACTGAGCCACCAGGGAAGTCCTCTTGTCATGACACTCGGAGAAATCAGTTCCTCCCTTTTAAGGCCAAGTCTGTCACTGTCCGTGTCTGTGTTAGCTATGATGCCTATCCTTAACTTTTCCATGAATTCATCTTTTCTTGAAATAGCTGGAAATCTAGGTTCTATCTGTACTAGTCTCTGAGGGTTGCCACAACAAATTATTATGAGCTGAATGGCTTAAATGAACAGAACTTTATTCTCTCACAGGCCCAGAGGTCCGAAATCAAGATGTTAACAGGGTTCTTCTGGAGGCTCTGCCGGAGAATTTGTTTCATGCCTCTTTCTGGTGGTTGCCAACAATCTTTGTTGTTCCTAGGCTTGTAGAAGCATCACTCCGATCTCTGCCTCTGTTTTCACATGGTGCTCTCTTCTCTATGTTTCTGTGTGTCCCTTCTATTTCTTATGAGGACACCAATCCTCGGATTTGGGGCCTACTCTAATCCAGGATGACTTCATTTTAATTTAACTAATTATGTCTTTAAAGATCTTGTTTCCAAATCTTGAGGTTCTTGACGGACACGAATTTTTGCACACCGTACAACCAACTGAACTTCCCAGTCGTCCAGCAGCTCCCATGAAGGAAATTTACCTTTCTCATTCCTTTCATTAATGAGGCAAGATGAGGTGGCCAAATATCTCTTTGATTCAAACGATTACTTATAGATTATCATATTTTGTTAACTAAATGGCTTTTTTGATAACTCTGTCTGGCACTTTTGACACTCTTCCTTCTCCTTGTAACCATATACCAATATCCAGGACACTTCCATCTCTGTCAATGTCTTAGGAACTTACCCATTATCTTTCTTTCATCCTCATTTTCTGTCATTAACAACAGAATGTCCAGATTAGTATTGATCAACTATGATTCCAAAGTTGTTCCATGTACCTGAATCCACGGATCTCCATTTCCATTATCCCTGTGACTTTGTTTACAGGCTCTGCTTTACACATAAATTGGAGCTTCTTCCAGGATCTTAAACTCCAAAGTCTGACTAGAATCTTCAATCCGGTCATCTTACCTCTTCACTCATATACTATGGTTTCATGTAGTATGGCCTTTAGTTTCTCATTCCCAACCCTAGTACCTCAGTCCTTTTATTTATTTATTTTTCTGACTTTTTAGCCTTGTAAATTCTGGAATCTATGATCAGACAATTGAGGAAACCTTTATTTTTCTTATATTACAAGGCTTTGGTTTAAGCAAACTTATTAAAAATACCATGAAGGTATAAGGGTCAAATCATATTAAATAAACAAAAGGTCAAATTTAATTAAATGTTAATTTCTATCCATTTTGTCCCTCTGTAATCCTTAAATTCTGATGAAAAGAAAAAAAATCAAATTGTTTTATACAACTTTTCTATTTCTAAAATAAATATATTTCCAAAATTATTTCTACTTCTAAAAAGTAGAAAACTTCCTTCTAGGAATGAAAATGGTGATCTTAAAAAAATACTAGCACCATAAAGCTTCTCCTCCAAATATATATATATATATTTCTATGAGTTCCTCACAAATTCTGCCAACATGCTTAATATTCTGTCTTAATTGTGCCTAAAATAGGTAGCTGGCTTTAACTTTATAATTCAATAGATTTAAATTGTTCATATTAATATTTTCTGAATAATATATGACAATATATAATAAATCACAATTAAAAAGTTTTAATGTTTAAGTGGATTTTCAACCCCATTTAACTCCTATGCTCTTTTATAGGTTTTCAGAATAAACTGTCTTTTTATTTTACCCAAGTTCATAATTAAGACTGATCTATACAACAATACTACATGTATTAGAATATTTATGACAACAACAATAATAGTAACTAAAAAAAAAAAACCAGCGGTAATAGTAACAAAATAACAATAACAATAATTTATTAATGCATCTTTCAGGCATGGACTAAGATCTTTATATATCATTAAATCTGCACAAAAAGCCCCACTATAGAATGGCTAATAATTCCCCAATTATACAAATGAGAAAACAGGTACAAGGAAGTTAATTGCTAATGATTACTAATCACTTAAGAACTGAGGTTTGAACTCTGGTTTGTCTGACTACAAAGCCTAAGCTCTTAGTCATGATACATTATGACAACCTAAATTTATACTGATTTTTAATTTATAAAGACAGTGTTAAAAATAAGCTTTATGTCATTCTTTCATTAAGTCAGTCATGCCAATATGAAGGTGTGATGTTCAGATCAACTCAGAGAACCAAAGCTCATTCCTCCTTAAAGCAGTCTGCATTAAAAAGCATCCCTACATATGTTCTTACGAAATTTTTGTTTTTGCCACACATGTACAAAAAATCAAACTCATATTTCTTTAGCATTCATCAGACTATTGAGACAATAAAGCTCTGTGGTTATCTTATTTCCACATTTCTTTTTTTCTTTTTTTTTTTTTTTAATTTAAACTTAAGCCAGGTATAGTATTACAAATTGCAGGCAACCCTCAAGTCTGACAGTTGGAAGGCCCTGCCCCTAAATCCCCTGAGGGGTTCAGGCTTATCTGCTTCTGAAGCCAGGTTCACAGGGATTTGATCACAGCATGGCAGCATGAGTGGGATGGGATCTACCTCGATTCAAGTCAGAGTTTTTTCCATCAAAACTGTGTGATTTTAAGCAAGTTACTTAATCTCTCTAAAATACTCACTTTTCTCAATTACAAAATGTAATCTAATCTCATCTACTCATATAATCTAGTCAGAATTTTTGTGCAGTTAGCAATAACAGAGATAAGGCACCTAGCACCCTCCTTTGAATACATTACAGAATATTTTTCTCCTCAAATCCCTATTTTAATAATAACAGAGGGACGAGCCTTTTTTTCTTTAATCAATTTACCCCATTGATAATGCAAACCACTTATTAAAAGGCATTCTACCTTATTTGTCTCTTAAACCTCAAGTTGTGGCACAAAATAATTATCTATTAAGTAGAAATGAATTTGTACCAAACAGGTAAAATAGGATAAAGAGCTGATCCCTACTCTTGCACTTCATAAAACACATATTTATTGTTTCATTAATTCCAGTAATTTACTGTCCCATTAAAATCCCAACCTCTAAGCAAAACCTGGAGAAGTGACCTCACTTTATTAAAATTATTTCAGAAGATAGCCCTTGTAAATTTAGTGCTTATTAGTTTAGATTTTTTTCAGCTTAGAAGTTTAGAAATAAATGTGATTAAAGGAGAAAACTGAGTTTCAAATTCTGAGACATTTAGGATTTTCACCATAATCCTCGTGAACAATATTTGGCTTGAAAATATGTCCAGTTTTCTTCCCAAATCCTGTCAATCCCAAGGATGATTAGCCTTAAAATTTCATTTTTCCCTTTAGCTACCTGAAAATTTGTGTAAAAAATACCCAACTTTCTTTATAACTGGCATTTCTATGTAATCATTTTATAAAATATAAAAATTGCTTTTCTCTCAAATGAATGAAATTACTTTCCCCCAGATTATCTCAAGTATTTTCTTTGGATTTTGTGCCTGGTAAAAATTAATTGATAAAATATTATTCTTTCCAACAACTAGAAATTTTAAATCATTCTTTGTCAGATTTTTCTTTTATGAAATTTGATTATGAGAATGTATCCAACTTTTTAAAAGATTTTTATAAAATATTCCTTTGATGAGAAGCAATTTCTATGTATAATTTAACACCCACTTACCTCTCAAAAAAGAATGGAAAGCATTTAGGAGCATCATTAAACTGCTCATCTTCAAATATGACAAATTAGTTTAACATTACCCTTCAGGTTTTCCTTTAAATGACTTTGGAAAAGACCTTAATTGTGCATTTTCATCTGAGTGAACTGAGAAAACAGTGTAAGACTGGCAGTGGGTATAATAAAATCATTTTGTTGACAATTTGACCTCACTACTGATAAGAAAGAGGAAGTATTTTTCTTTTTTTTTCCTGTCACCAGGACTACAATTTTTTTTTTAATTTATTCTCTTTTTTACTTCCCTAACTTTGCTGTTCAGGGAGACACTGCTTCTACGATTATATTTTTAAAAATAATTTCTGAAAAAGGTACAAGCCTTTCGTTGCTTAGCTTTCTGAAAGATAATTCAGTTGCAGACTTGGGCCCTGAGAAATTGTCAGATGCTAAAAACTGAGTTTTTCAGTGAAGGGTGAGACCAGGGACCATTTAATCACTTTTATTCCTTTCCAGAATGAGGGGTCTGGTTGGTACTGGGAGCTTTTCCCTAGAGGGCACTGGGAGCTTTTCCCTAGAGAGCCCCCAATTAAAAGTAGGCACACGTTCCCAGAGTCCCTGATCTCTTGTCAAATTGTATCCTGGTTATTATCTACCTATCCCTTCTCAGAATCTCCTAAATGAGTCTGTGTGTTGAGAGTATCTTTGCAGATTAAGGGATGCTCTATACTTTTATAAATTGCAATCCTGGACCTGCTAGCTATTCTGCTTTCAGAGTAGGTAGTGGACTTATACCTTCATACTCATAACTCTTTATTCCCTGGCCACATCCCCTGAAACTACAAAGTAGGTGAAAGAGAAGTATGGTGGTTGAAAGTGTAGGGGCAACTCAGAGTCCTTCTCAGCCTACCCAGAGGCCTGCTAGCTCCCTTGTTGCAGCCCTGGCCTCACATTCAAGGAGCCCAGCTGCTCTGAGTGGCATAGTATGGAAACCATTGTACATGTTCTTCTGCCGTTTTCTATTTATTTTGTAATCCCTTCAAAATTTATTTCAGACACATACGTGGAATCCACTCTCCTTCTCCAGGAAATGTTCTTTTATGAGAGCAAAGTTTGCAGCTAACACAGAAGAGAACAAATTCTAATATGAAATAGACATAATAGAAATATACTCTTGTCCTTTTTCCTAAAATTTCTCTACCATCATTGAAAGGATTCATTCATGGTTCTAATAATTTGGATTAGGTATGTAACACTGGACTTAGGTCTTTATTCTGGCTGAATGATTTGAATAAATAAAAACTTTCAGTGGCATGTAAGTTGTCACACTTCATGCACATATGATCAATGTTGTATGAATCTATAATGTAGGAAGATGCATACACAAGCAGAGGTAACTGAACTCTGTAGGGTAGTAGTTAAGAGGGTATGCACTGGAGATGAATTTTCTGCTTTAAATACTTGGGAAAATTGTTTAACCTCTCTGTGCTCACTCTCCTCATCTATTAAAATAAAGACAATAGGGCTTCCCTGGTGGCGCAGTGGTTGAGAGTCCGCCTGCCGATGCAGGGGACACGGGTTCGTGCCCCGGTCCGGGAAGATCCCACATGCCGCGGAGCGGCTGGGCCCATGAGCCATGGCCGCTGAGCCTGCGCGTCTGGAGCCTGTGCTCTGCAACGGGAGAGGCCACAACAGTGAGAGGCCCACGTACTGCAAAAAAAATAAATAAATAAAAAATAAAGACAATAATATTACTCATTTAAGAGAATTATTAGGCAGACACAAATAAAATTTTGCTTGTAATTCAGTTAGTCTTCTTCTGGAATGTAGTAAAGGCTCTATAAATATTTGATAATACTGTTACGAATGAGCATGGAAGATTTTGGGTGTAATGAAGGCTGAGTAATGAAAGGTCTTCTTTGAAGATTGTTCCTGAAGAAGCAAATATAGTTGAGAAAGAAAATTGATACATAATTGTCAAATATGTAAGAAGCATTGGGCTTCTGTCTACTGTATGGTTGTGTTCATTTTCCATCCATGTGTGACCACTGAGAAGTAATATTCAATCCTGGTTTAGTGCACAATAGAGAAGGAAAAACAATCCAATACTGTTAAACTCTGAAAATTGAGATTAAACAGAAGCATCGTTCAGTTTCCAGGACTAAGAAAAACAAATTGTATTTTACTTAGCCTTTCATATGGGGAATTGATTGCTGGAGTTGGAAGTTTCCTTTAAGTGAAAAAACACTTTGTTGAATTACTTCTCTCTTCTAAGACTTCATTAAAAGTAGTAAAAGTGTACCAAATCATTCACTGTCTAGTATTTCAGAGTTTGATATTTCATTACAGCTAGCTTGCCCTCATATTATCTCCTTATTTCTCATGTCATTACCTTTGAAGAAAGATCAACTGACAATCTAATGCCTTAAGTTTTTTGTCTAAGATATATTGAGTTCCTTGCTCAATAATCATTTCTAATATTTTATTCACTTGCTAAAAACATGATCCTTTTATTTTACTGTCCATGGAGAGGAGAGGAATGGTTTGCTGTCCTCGGTGAACGCACAAAACCCCTCTACTCTACCCATTTGCACAGCCCCATACCAACCTTACTCACAGCAACCCATGTGTGTTCCATGTTGTGATCCAAGGCCTATCCTTTTATACCTATGGGGGCCTACACAGCTCCACAGCCTATTTCTACCAAAGTTACCTGCAGTACCACTGGTAGTACAAAACTTAGGAGTCTCCAAAAATCGTACAGTATATGGTAAGAGACCAAAGTCAGGACTGCTTGGGTCTATCCACCTGTCTCATAGCTAGCTGGACGGCTGCCTGGTGATGCTGCCTCCCTTGACTTCCCCAGCCCTCCTTCCTCCTGGTCAGCCCTGCTGCCACCTCTGGTGGGCACATCTTCACCAAATCCTCTGATTTCCATAAGGGATTACTATGGATATATCTGCATAGACACCTTTTTTTCAAAGAAGTGGGATATAGATTAATGGGTTGGGTGCTATATAATTCAGTGACCTGATCTAATGTTCAAAATTAAGTTCTTATTATTCTTTAACAGCTATACTCAATCCTTTTGCGTTCCAGTTTGGCCCAATACTAAGCTATGGAATATAGAGTTATATTTTTTAAATACGTACTGTTTATAGCATTGGCAAGATATATAATATACCACTGATAGCACCCAGGTGATTTTCAATAAATAAATTTATATGTCTAAAAATATTAAGCAAGATCATGTAGTGTTGTTCAACATATTTGATATATTCAGTAATCCACAGTTTGGAGATGTAAAACAATAAAAACTACATGTTCTCTGGGTCAGAAATTCTGTCAGGCAAAATTGAGGTGACTTGTTTCTGTTTTTCAATGTCTTGAATCTTAGCTGGGAGGATTGAATAGCTGGGGCCACTGAAGATTTCTGGACTCATTTAGAAGCATTTGAAACCACATTTCTAGTGCCTAGGATAGGGTGACTTAAAAGCAGGGTTCAGCTTGGATTGTCAACCAGAGCCCCTCCATGTGGGCTCTCCATATGGCTTGGGCTCCCGGCAGTGTGGTGGCTGGTTTCCAAGAGGGCGTGTCTCAGAAAGAAGTATCTGGAGAGTGAGTACACCAAATGATCCAGGAAGAAGCTGCATGTCTTTTGTGACTTAGCCTTGGAAGTAGTTTACTGGGCAGTACAAACCTGCCTCTATTCAAGGGGAAGGGATAGAGACAGAACCTCTTAAAGGTAGGAATATCAACTAATTTGCACACTTTTTTTTTTAAAGTTCCACAATGTGAACCCTGCCTACAAAGTATGTATATTCTTCTTAAGTGCAAAATACATTCATTGTCTCCAAAGACCCACCCAAAACTTCATTTTATTTTAGCATCAGGCTCAGGCTTGAGATCCAGAATCTTATCAATTAAACTAGATCGAGGAGTAGACAAAACACCTCAGGGTCAATTCCTTGGCACATTATTATTATTTTTTTTGGTCAGTCTGAAGACCTCTTAGCTACCCCCAAAACACCCAATAAATGTGGTTGAATAGGCACATTATAGTTGTAATAGAGACTTCCGTTCAAAAAGAAGGGAAAAGAGCGGCACTCAGCAAACATGGATCCGTAGCATTTCTGAAATGCAGTGAGGTACCTGTGTCATTTCCTTAATTATAGCCCAGTGATGTTCTCTAGGACTGATTCCCCACAGATCTTGACTGAATCTCCTGGAATCTTCTTTCTTCTAAGTCATTTCTCCTTGCCCTTTGATTTTAGCTGTGTAGTTTTCTTAATCAGCTCCTACATATAGAAGTTGAGGAGTCCAAATGCCTCTTTTCATTTTGTACTGCTCCTAAACTTTTCAATCCAAGCTAGTATGTAATTCCTTTATAGACATTGTGAGCTTTAGTATTCATCAATTTGTAATCCACCACATCAGACAAAAGCCGTTCCCGCAAATCTCCTTGAGATGAGTCCTTCTCTACCTTGGGTTTCTTGTGCAGCTGTGCTACACTATACCCAGTATAATTCTTAGAAGTTTCATTGCTTAACATAGAGACTCTGTGAGGCACATCCTCAGTATTCTTAAAAGGCCTTCTGTCTGCCTGAATGAATTTACGAAGTTCTACGTGAAACCATCCTAAAGTCTTAACAAAGGCTTCAGAGTCATATCCTTGGTTGTATCTTCACCCAGAGATTAGTGTATGAGAAATATCTTTATTTTGAACCCCGAAACTCCTGGTTCTTTTACATTTTCTTTAAATTCTGTTTGAAAAAAAATTGAATAATTCATCGTTTAGTCTACCTCTCTATATCCATACCTTATAATACAGTGTCTGAGTCTGCTTGGGCTGCCATAACAAAATACCATAGACTGCTTAGCTTAAACAGCAGAAATTTATTTTCTCACAGTTTTGGAGGCTGGAAGTCCCAGATCAAGGTCTGGCAAGGTTTACTTTCTGGTGCGTACCCTTTTCCTGGTTTGTAGATAGCAGCTTTGTTCTCATATCTCCTTTCCTCTGAGTGCATGCAGAGGAGGAAGTGGAGAGGGAGAGGGGGAAGGGGAGAGGGAGGGAGGGAAGGAGAGAGAGAGGTTGAGAGAGTGAGAGATTTTCTTGGAAGGCCACCAACCCTGTAGTATTATAGTCCCACTCTTACAGACTCATCTAATAAGTTACCTCCTAAAGGCCCTATCTTCAAACATAATCACATAGGCGGTTAAGGCTTCAACCTATAAATTTTGGGAAGACACAATTCAGTCTACAGTTTATAATTCAAAGAAACCATTTGTCACTGTTGACAATCTGCCAATAATCCCTTTAGCCAGATCCATTACTTCAATACCCATTTTCTTAGGTACATTTTCTATTTTCCATGACACTGTAGAATCATGCCAAGAAGTATGCGTCATCCCCTCACTTGCTTCAGGTCTTTACTCAAATGTGTTACTTTTACTAGCACATAAGGTCCAAGAGAATGTTATATGTTTCTGTTTACTTTTGAGCCCTTAGGATAACACCTAACACATAACAGATGGTAAGTATATACTGAATGAATTAATCTCTAATTCCCACACTAATCATTTCTTATTATTTTCCCCACTTTTATCCATAAGCCCCACTTAACATAAACTTGAGGGTCTGAATGTGAGAGAATAGGAAATTAAGAATAGGTGATAGGGAATAAGGAATACAAATCAACCAAAAGGATTTCATTAAGTTAAAATTTCCTCTACCAAATATTTCTACTACTGACTTAGATCTAACTCAAACACTGAACTTTTTTCCACCTAATAGTCTCAAAACTATAAGCTTGATTTATATCTTATACTAAATGATTAAATATTTGTGAAATGTGGTTGACTAAAGAGGTTTGATACAAAGTTTAAATGTTACCAAATTAAAGCATGTCCTTGTTTGAGCTTTGAGTTAAAACGATACATCATAAAAATTCATGATTAATCAAAATTGAGCCAAATTCATAAATCGAGTTAGGGAAGTCCTCACTTTGGTTTATAACAAATAAGAAAGTATACAGTTTATATTTCTTCTTTCACATCTGTAGTCTTAACATTACTGCCATGTGCAAAATATACATACACAACCTTTACAAAAGTCTACTGTTCTGTTTTCCTTGAGGGCATCCTAGTTGTGGAGTTGAAGAATGCCATTCTCTGCTAAACTTAATGCTGAAATATTTAAGATTCTGTGACTCAATTCAAGATTGAATCAATTCATGACTAGCAGGTTGTGGAGAACATCACTAGAAACAAAGGACTGATGGCTTTTTACAGTGAATACTTTTTTGATATCTCCCTAATGCATTTAATTTTATTTTTATTGGAATTCCATATAATAATGAAAGAGAAGATATGTTTATCTTGGAAGGAATACACAGTAGACCATTCTAATCAATTGTGTTTTTAAAAAGTTCTTTGGGTTTTTTTTGTTTGTTTTTTTGTATTTTAAATGTAACAAATTCCATGTAATTAGAATATAAATAATGCCATTTTGACTAATCATATAAATTGTTGCAAAAATTGCTAAAATTGATTAATAGAATGATTAAATATAATAGCTTATCACTGATTCAAAATCACACTCTCTAAATTAAGCTTGATGGGATTTTATGGCTTAGCAGATAGATAATTATCCTCAAGTATCTTTCTAATACATTATGTATTCAAAATTTGTGTCAGTGGGTAATGACCAGAAATTACCATTTCAATAATTGCTGTCTTGGATCAGAGTAATCAGCCATATCATTGCAAAAGTTCAGCTTTTCTTTGTGAGTTACCTGAGTTGTAGGGATGTCAGGTGTCTGGGGATTAGGTGATACTTTCAAGTTCAGTTCATATTCTCTTAAGGAAGGTGAATGAAGTCATGTTGCTGGTCATACATTCCATTTACAGTTTTCACTACTAAAATGTAGAATTTTACCTTTTTAAACATTTATTTCCAGATTTTTCATAATTGAAATGATTTTTAAAATAACAAACACTTCAATAAGAAATGTAAAGATTTTCTATTTCCTGTTGAAATGAAGACATGAAAATCTGTTCTTAGAGTCTAAGTGCTGAGTCAGCCACTTGTCCCAAAAGCTAATAGTCACTAAGCTCTAAGACAGAGAAGCAGCTATTATAATGATATGGATCTTCCCTCATTCTCTGAACCGCTCTTTCTGACTTTTGAAAGCACTACCACACATTTTATCAATTCAGTGTTATCTAGTTCATTCTTGTGAATGAATTGCATTTTGCTACTTATGGAATTTTAGCTTCTTGAAGACAAAATCCATTTCTTATTTTTCTTATACATGTTTTTGTGCACCCATAATCTGTCTCTTTCTCTGCACTTATAATCAAATGGTGAAGCATTTAAAGAAAAATTTCTTGTTGTAACATGTCCATATTATTATTTACATTATTACTTATTCTGATTACCTATTAGACTTATATATTTCTTTATTTATAGTAATGATCTGTCTTCTGACAGAATGATGAATGCTCTCTGATGGAGCAATGGGCAGATAAATCACCAGAACAGATAGACAATTGCATGATTATTGGTGAAGATTTCTGTTATTTACATTTAAAAGTTAGATAGTATATATTGCATGTTGTTCAGTTTCATCAAATTACACTTATTTGGTTTATTTCTGTTTTAAATGCTAAAAATAGTTGAAAGGTAAATGTTTTCATAGAATCATAATGCTAAAAATGGACCTCAGCAGTTTTACATTTTCCTTTGCATTCAAGTGGATTTTATCTAAGACACCCCGAATAGTTACACACTAACAGATACTATATGTAAACATATTTATATGTATGTATTTATATAAATATATATATTTAAAGCACAGTATTTTATAATTCTTTATAACTAATCAAAATACATTAAAATTTATTCCTATTCCAATGGAAATTCTTATACATTACTCAAAGGAGCCAAAATTAATTTAATGGCTATTATCTTGTGGACATGATGGTAGAATGACAAGGTTGCTCCAAGGTTAAAATATTGCTCCAAGGTTAAAATATCTTGTAGTAATTACAAAACAAACAAACAAACAAAAAAACTTTAAAATGCAGACAACAGAATATTTACATGTGAAAATAACAATGATTTCATAATAATTTCCCTTAAAAGCTGAGTTTTATCCATACTATTTTACTACAAGGTAGCAGCTTTTTAGCTGAAATACTCTTGCTGTAACATAGTTCACTATTTTATGAATATTATGTGACCCTGAAAAATTTACAAACTTTCTCAAACATGCTTTTTAATCTACAAAATGGGAATAGTAAAGATCCAATTTGGAATTCTTAGTAATGCTGACAACCAAATAATTCCAATTCTCTTCCATGACACATGATGGGATTGTACTTCCCAGTCCCCTGGAATTTAGCTGAGAGTTATGTCTTGCTTTGGTCAATAAGTAGAAGTGATGTTTGACACTTCCATGTGAAAGCTTTAAGAGCCTGTGTGTAAACTGCCACACTCAATGTTCCAGGTAGTGTCTCCTCCATCAGTCTGGTTTTAAGTGTCAGGATAATGTCAACAGAGCCCCTAACTAAACAATAGCATACATGTATCAATACAAAGAGCAAGAAATAATTTTTTGTTGGTTTAAACCACTAAGATTTGGGGATTACTAATTAATGCAGTATAATCTAGTCAAAGTATGACATAATACATAATACAAAATGTAGACCATAGTTTTCAGTACAGGTATTATTAGTAATATTAATATAAAAGTTTCATATATGATCAACATAGATCAAGTAAAATGTAAACACTGTAACTAGTTAGAACACATAAAACCTAAATACTGAGAATTGAGTATATTCCCTGATACTAAATGTAATAAGGGAGAATGATTTATTTTCTTTCATCATTCGTGCTGAATCTTTCCCAATAATGGTTAATATAATTATTATAAAATTATAGTTTATAGGGGGAAAGCGTCAATGTTTTGAGAGAGTATTATATGTAAAGATAGTGATACTTAAGAGAATATAGAAAGCAGAATTATCGAAAAGGCAATACATACATTTGTTTACTCTCTCAACAATTCATTAAAATCATAACTCTAGCATCTAGAATAACCTCTGGTTTATATAAATTTGTTGAATGAATGAATGAATTTGACAATTCATACCAAAATGTTATTGTTTTATCATCACTTTCAACTTTATATGTGTGTTTTTGTTAGCGGAATTCTGTATTTAATTTTTTTTCTCTGTAGCAGGGCTGTACCTTCTGTAGATATTAAAAATATATCTTCCTTGATTCTGCATATTCCTCAGATTTTTATCTAGCTATATGATCACATCCCCAAATTCTTTTTTTTTTTTTTTTTTTTTTTGTGGTACGCGGGCCTCTCACTGCCGCGGCCTCTCCTGTTGCGGAGCACAGGCTCCGGACGCGCAGGCTCAGCGGCCATGGCTCACGGGCCCAGCCACTCCGCGGCATGTGGGATCTTCCCGGACCGGGGCACGAACCCATATCCCCTGCATCGGCAGGCGGACCCGCAACCACCGCGCCACCAGGGAAGCCCCACATCCCCAAATTCTTATCAATGAAAACTGCAAATGCATTTGTAGCCAGTCCATTCAGGTAATACACTTTCATTACTCCTGAAATAGTTCTTTCTTTTTTTTTTTTTTGCGGTACGTGGGCCTCTCACTGTTGCGGCCTCTCCCGTTGCGGAGCACAGCCTCCGGACACGCAGGCTCAGCGGCCATGGCTCATGAGCCCAGCCACTCCGCGGCATGTGGGATCTTCCTGGACCGGGGCACGAACCCATGTCCCCTGCATCGGCAGGCGGACTCTCAACCACTGCGCCACCAGGGAAGCCCTGAAATAGTCCTTTTCATATAGGAATTGTAGAAGGTAGTAAGAAGAGTAACTTAGGAAAACTAAACTCATAACACAGAATTAATTATAATAGATTAAACTCGGCAACAATTTGGGCAGAGGTATAAATACAAATAGTTAAATCACAAAATTGTCATCTTTAATCACCAATATGTCCCTAGTAAGAGTTTGGGAAAATAAAAATATCATCTTTGAGATGAGAAAAGTGTTTTCTCTTACCTCAGTTGCAAGTAGATAGTAACTGAAATTAATACATCAAGGAAAAGAAATATGAGCTAATTTTCTGGAGTTATGGATTAAATACCAGAATTAATTAACAACAACAACAGCAACCTGAAATCATTAGAAGAGATTATTTGAGGAGAGTGAAAGAATAAAATTGAAAACTATTACTTTCCACCATAAGTTCTTCTGTATTACTTGATTTGATAACATGTGCAAGTGTTGTTTCGATCTAACTCTCTACTTGACATCTCCACCTGGATGTCTCATGTATCTCAAGTGAAAGATATCCAATCATGAATTCACAGTCTCCATCTTCTTCCACTGTCTCTTATATCAGTTAATGGTATGGATCCATTTATCTAATCATCCTAGACACTTTCCTCTCCCTCATCCTCTTTGTCCCATTTCTCACTAAGCACTATCAATTTTGATCTCTTAAGTATCCCTTGAATATATAGGCTTGTCTTTTTCTCCATGGCTGCCTATAAGCTCTGGTCTTTTCTGCAATAGTGCAGTAGCTTCTTAATGGTGTTCCCTAAATCTACTCTGAGCTCTCTCATCAGAGCTTGAGTGATATTTTCAAACTGCAAATGTGATTGTGTTTCATACTCTTGGTTAAAACACAGATTACTTCCAATTGCTCTTAGGGTACAGAACAACTCCTCCTTATATGATCTAGGAGGCTGTGTATAGTGAAACCATAGCACCGTCTTATACCACCATGTACTTCACTCTTGGTGCTCTTGTCCACTTTAAGTTTTTAGTATTTTTTTATTTCTTGTTTTTGCTCTTATTTCTGTTTTTTGAGTTTTTTTTTTTAAAGAATTGAAGTATAGTTGATTTACAAAGTTGTGTTAGTTTCAGGTGTACAGCAAAGTGATTCCGTTATACATATATATCAATATATATTCTTTTTCAGATTCTTTTCCATTATCGGTTATTATAAGATATTGAATATAGTTCCCTGTGCTACACCGTAGGTCCTGTTGTTTAACTGTTTTATATATATAGTAGTGTGTATCTGTTAATCCAAAGTCTTTAACTTTTTAAAACTCACATAGTCCATCTATTCACAGAACTACATAAATTTCTGCTCACTATTACAAGTACAGCAATTAATATAGTGACTGGGCAAATTGTAGAAAATCAAAAGTATTTGTTATGAATTAATATATGGCCCACTGGTCACTTACTCCAGCAATAATGGAAACTTTCTCAGTCTTTCTAGCAATATTCCTCCAAGTTTTTCGCTACTTTATTTCTTGTTGGACCCTTGTTTCTATTCTTAATTGCTCTTGGACAGTTTCATACAATGCTGAGACAACAGATTACTCTAACTGTAAATGAACTGTACCCTGGAAAGACTTCTGCTACTTGGGATTTGCTAGACCCTTATGGACTTAAGAAGGAGAAGTAATTTCTTCCTTATTTAGTGCTGACCATAATTTTTCTTTTTTCTTTAATATTTTTATTTTTGGTCATTTTCTCTGTGTTATATATTCCTTACAGAATAAATAGACACCTAGCTCCTGTAAATATATTTAGCCAATTAAACTAATTTTAATATTTTCATTTTCCAGGCAATTATATGTAGGCTATTATGTTTCCATAGAGAGAAACTTTCACATTCACCTGCAAATGGTAATTGATGTCATTGCCCAAAACAGAATTATGTTCTATGAACTAAGAATCTACTTTTTTGTAAATTCTGAAATAAATAAAGCACAAGTTTAAAGACAGAATAAGTGATTAATGACATTTTGCTTAATGGAATAAAATTGCATCTTGCTTGAAGAGGAAAAACAAATAGAAGTCAACATTAGTGATGCTTGTGGGCTTGGCTTTGTTTTGGAACTATTATGGTGCAGGAAACCCTTAGCATCCTAAATAAGAGGTGGGGGAAGAACTTATGAGCTTATACAATCACCTTCTCTATTTTCAGGTGGGAAAAACAAGCACAGTGTAAACAGGTTTTTAATTGTCCAAGATAGCAATATACTTGTCTTTTTTTTTAAATTATATTCTTCCTGACTACTCTATATTGCTGCCCCACATCAAGGTTAATTCATAAAAAAAGCAGACTTAACATTTTCTATGTGTTACCAGTTGGCAATCAATCTTTTAATTCTGAGGCCAACTTATGGATTAATTTTGATTAAATAAAATTGTTCCCAGGAGAGAATTGTAGAAATAAAACTAAAGTATGTTATGTCAAGATTTTCTGTTAAGTTTCAAATTGAATGAATTACTAAAGAAATGACAAGTTTTCCTTAGTTTAACAGATGTGGTATTTTGACTTGGATAGGGGAAAAAGATCAAAGAGACAGAGATAAATTTCCACTTTCTCCTGACT
The DNA here is from genome assembly GCF_005190385.1 of Monodon monoceros. Lineage (NCBI taxonomy): Eukaryota > Metazoa > Chordata > Mammalia > Artiodactyla > Monodontidae > Monodon > Monodon monoceros. The sequence continues at coordinate 67,062,442 of NW_021703783.1, forward strand.
TCATCAAAGTGCAGTAGAGTTTGACAAGCTCTTTTCTTTTACTAACTCCCACATCCCATAAATCTGAGCTGAGAATTCTCAATAAATGTCAAAATGCAGCTTGTCACTTAGTTTTTCTTGCATGAATGATCCAATGAAGCATTTTCCAAACTAAAGAAAAATGCTATAATCCAGTTATAAATTAAGAGACAATTACATCATGGAGATAGTTCCAAAATGACTGCTAGAACCTGTTATCTGTGTTGCTTTAATTCTCTGGAGATTCCAGGACTTATTATGCAGACAGATATCATTCCTTGAACTATCATTGAAAGTTACATTTTTATGACAGATGCTCAGTGGTGTTCATGTATGTGATACTTCTTTGTTGCTTCTTTCTTTTAGAAAGATGCTAGGATAAAACAACCTAAAGATTAATATACAACCCTCTAGCTATATATAAAAATCATATTTCACTGGCATGCACTGACTTTACATCTAATCAAATAAAATGTCCTGTATTTGGTCTACTTGTTAAGAATTAAATAGAGAAATACTTTTATTGCAATTATTTTTGGTTAATGGACTGAATTATAAGTGAGACAAAGGTAGATGGCTAGTTAGATGCCTGTTGTATTTCATTCTTCGATAGGTTGGATTATGGAAGAATAATTTCATTTATCTTGAAGCATGAAAATCCATGTAACTTAAAATAGATGACACCTTCCTCCCTAGAAAATTTGAACTGATCCTCCATGGCATTTACCTTTCCTTCACAGAGAGCTGTAAGATATCTACTGGCAGATGCACACAATTTTAGTGTGAATTTGTTTGTTTGTTCTAGCTATCACATTATTATTTACTATATTCCCCACGCTATACACACCTGTGACATTGATTTTGTAGCTGAAATTTTGTATCTTTTAATATCCCTCACCTATTTCTCTCATCTCCACATGTTCCTCCCCTCTGGTGACCACCTATTTATTCTCTGTATCTATGACACTGTTTCTGCTTTGTTATGTTTGTTCTTTGTTTTATTTTTTAGATTCCACAGATAAATGAAATCATACAGTATTTGTCTTTCTCTGTCTGGCTTATTTCACTTAGCATAATACCCTGTAGGCTCATCCATGTTGTTGCAAATGGCAAGATTTCATTCTTTTTTGTGGCTGAGTAATATTACATTATATATACACACACACAAACACACCACATCTTTTATCAATTCATCTATTGATGGGCACTTAGGTTGGTTCCATATCTTGGCCATTGTAATGCTACAGTGAACATAAGTGTGCATGTATCTTTTTGAATTAGTGTTTTTGTTTTCTTTGATAAATACCCAGGAGTGAAATTGCTGGATATTATGGTAATTCTATTTTTAATTTTTTGAGAACCCCCATACTGTTTTCCATAGAGGCTGCATCAGTTTATATTCCCATCAACAGTGCATGAGGGTTCCCTTTTCTCCACATCTTCACCAATGTGTGTTATTTGTTATCTATTTGATGATAGCCATTCTAACAGGTATGAGGTGATATCTCATTGTGGTTTTGATTTGCATTTCTCTGCCAGTGCTGTTGAACATCTTTTCATGTGCCTGTTGTCCATCTGTATGTCTTCTTTGGAAAAATGTCTATTCAGGTCCTTTGCCCATTTTTAAATTTTTGTTGTTGTTGAGTTGTATGATTCTTTGTATATTTTGAATATATCACTTGTAAGTATCTTCTTCTATTCAGTGGGTGGCCTTTTCATTTTGTTGATAGTTTCCTTTGCCATGCAAAATCTTTTTAGTTTGATTTAGTCCCATTTGTTTAATTTTGCTTTTTTCCCCCTTGCCCAAGGAGAAATCTCCAAAAAGTATTGCTAAAACTGATGTCAAGGAACATACTGACTGTTTTCCTCTAGAAGTTATGTCAGTCTTACATTTAAGTCTTTAATCCATTTTGAGTTTATTTTTGTAAATGGTGTGAAAGTAGTTTAGTTTGATTCTTTTTCATGTAGCTGTTCAGTTTTCCCAACACCATTTATTGAAGAGGCTGTCTTTTCCCCATTCTATATTCTTGCCTCTTTTGTTGTAGATTGATTGATCGTATAAGTGTGGGCTTATTTCTGGGTTGTCTATTCTGTACCATTGATCTGTTTCTCTGTTTTTGTGCTGGTACCATACTGTTTTGATTACTGTAGCTTTATAGTATAACTTGAAATCAGGGAGCATGATATCTCCTCTTGTTCTTCTTTCTCAAGATTGTTTTGGCTATTTGGGGTCTTTTGTGTTTCCATACAAATTTTAGAATTATTTGTTCTGGATCTGTGAAAAAGGCCATTGGTATTTTGATAAGGATTGCATTGAACCTGTAGATTGCCTTAGGTAGTATGGTCATTTTAACAATATTAGTTCTTCCAATCCATGAGCATATTTTTTGGGGTTGTCTTCAATTCCTTTCATCAGGGTCTTGTAGTTTTACAAGTACAGGTCTTGCCTCCTTAGTTAGGATAATTCCTAAGTATTTTATTCTTTTGGATGCAATTGTAAATGGGATTATTTTCTTAATTTCTCTTTCTGAGAGTTCATTGTTAGTGTACAGAAGTGCAACAAATTTTTGTATATTAATTTTTTATCCTGCGCCTTTACCAAATTCATTGTGGAATTCTATTCGTGTCTAGGTGGAGTCTTTAGGATTTTCTGTATATAGTATCATGTCATCTGCAAACAGTGACAGTTTTACTTCTCCCTTTCCAAATTTGATTTCTTTTATCTCTTTTTCTAGTCTGACTGCTGTGGCTAGGACTTCTAATACTATGTTGAATAAAAATGATGAGGGTAGGCGTCCTTGTCTTGTTCCTGATCTTAGAGAAAATGCTTTCAGCTTTTTCACCATTGAGTATGATGTTAGCTGTGTGCTTACCATATGTTGCCTTTATTATGTTGAGGTATGTTCCCTCTATACCCACTTTGTGGAGAGTTTTTATCCTAAATGGATGTTGAATTTTGTCAAAACGTTTTTTGCATCTATTGAGATGATTACATGATTTTTATTCTTCAGTTGTTCAGTATAGCACATTGAATGATTCATGGATATTGAAAAATCCTTGCATCCCTGGGACAAATCTCACTTGATCATTGTTTTTGACCCCTTTAATGTGTTGTTGAATTTGGTTTGCTAATATTTTGTTGAGGATTTTTGCATCTATGTTCACCAGTGGTATTGGCCTATAATTTTCTTTTCTTGTGATGTCTTTGTCAGTTCTGGTATCAGGGTGATGCTGGCCTTATAAAATGAATTTGGAAGTGTTCCTTTCTCTTTAATTTTTTTGGAATAGTTTGTGAAGGATAGTTGTTAACTCTTCTCCAAGTATTTGTTAGAATTCACCTGTAAAGTTATCTGGCCCCAGAATTTTCCTCATTGGGAATTTTTTGAAATAACTGATTTAATTTCATTACTGGTATTAGTCTGTTTATATTTTGTATTTCTTCCTGATTCAGTCTTGGCAGATTGTACATTTCTAGGAATTTGTCCATTTCTAGGTTTTCCATTTTATTGGCGTATAATTGTTTGTAGTAATCTCTTATGATCCTTCATATTTCTGTGGTTTTGGTTGTAAGTTTTCCTTTTTCATTTCCATTTTACTGATTTTTGCCCTCTCTCTTTTTTCTTCCTAATGAGACTGGCTAAAGGCTTATCAACTTTATCTTTTCAAAGAACCAGCTCTTGGTTTCATTGACATTTTTCTATTGCATATATTTTTTAGTCTCTATTTTATTTATTTCTGCTCTGATCTTTATTATTTCTTCTACTTACTTTGGGTTTTGTTCATTCTTATTTTTCTAGTTCCTTTAGGTGCAAGGTTAGTTTTTTTTTTTTTTTTTTTGACATTTTCTTGTTTCCTGAGAGAGTCTTGTATCACCATGAGCTTTACTCTTAGAACTACTTTTTCTGTATCCCATAGATTTTGGATTGTTGTGTTTTCATTTTCATTTGTCTCGAGGTATTTTTCATTTCCCTTTTTAATTTCTTCAATGACACATTGTTGTTTAGTGGCATAGTGTTTAGCTTCCATATGTTTGTGTTTTTTGCAGTTTTTTTCTTCTTGTGGTTGATTTGTAGTCTCATAGCATTGTGGTTGGAAAAGATACTTGATATGATTTCAGTTTTCTTAAATTTACTGAGGGGTGGAGTCAAGATGGCAGACTAGGGGGATGTGGATTTGCGTCTCCACGCAACTAGGGCACCTACCAGGCACTGGTGGGGGACCACGGACACCTAAGGGGTTGGAGGAACCTCCAGCGACTGGGTAGGACATGGGGCGTGGGGGGAGTGAAGGAGGAGGAGGAGTGGAGGTGGGATGGGACTGGCACCCCTGAGGGGTGGCTGGGGGAGGGGAAGGGATCTCATGCCCGAAGGGGGAAACTGGGGAACCATTGGGAGGGCAGAGGATCAAAAGGGAGCACGGCCAAGTTTGCCCTGCCCACTTGGGCCCCTGGGAGCCTGCTGAGATCCTGGGCCTGATCCTCTGCCCACCGAGGCCCCCTCTAGCTGTGCAGGTCCTGAGGGAGTGGGAGGGAGGGAAGGGGGAGCAAAAGTAAAGGCCAGATCTTGGGGACCGGCACCCCTGAGGGGTGGCTGAGGGAGGGGAGGAGTTCCTGCACCCAGCGGGACTCACCCATGGTTAGGGGTCCAGCAGGGATGGGGGAGACCCTGGGAGGGGAGTGTGGAGGAACGGACAGGAACACGGCCAATCCTTCCCCTGCCCACTTAGGCACCGGGGAGGCTGTTGGGCTTATGGGCCTAATCCTCTGCCCTCAGAGCCTCCCTCCTGCTGTGCAGAGCCCAATCCCTGACCCTACCCCCCCCACCCAGGGCCCTACCTCACATTCAGAGACCCCCCTCTGAGACCCCCTCCAACATGCTGGGCCCAAACCCCACACACACACACTCACCCAGGGCCCTACCTCCAAACTCCAAACTCCAGAGACCCTCCTTGGACATGCTGCCTCTCCCCTTCCATGCAGGTCCTAAGGAGAGGCCCCGCCCCACGCTTGAACGTCACCCCACCTAGGCCCCACCACCAAGGCCTTTTCCAGTCCTGAGCATAGGCCCCGCCCCACTCTCAAATGTCACGCCCCCACCTTATCTTTGATAAAGGAGACATGAATATACAATGGAGAAAAGACAACCACTTCAATAGGTGGTGCTGGGAAAACTGGACAGCTACATGTAAAAGAACGAAATTAGAACACTCCTAACACCATACACAAAAATAAACTCAAAATGGATTAAAGACCTAAATGTAAGTCCAGACATTAGAGGAAAGCATAAGCAGAACACTCTATGACATAAATCACAGCACGATCCTTTTTGACCCACGTCCTAGAGAAATGGAAATAAAAACAAAAATAAACAAATGGGACCTAATGAAACGTAAAAGCTTTTGCACAGCAAAGGAAACCATAAACAAGACAAAAAGACAACCCTCAGAATGGGAGAAAATATTTGCAAGCGAAGCAACTGACAAAGGGTTAATCTCCAAAATATACAAACAGCTCATGCAGCTCAATATCAAAAAAACAAACAACCCAATCCAAAAATGGGCAGAAGACCTAAATAGACCTTTCTCCAAAGAAAATATACAGATTGCCAACAAACACATGAAAGGATGCTCAACATCACTGATCATCAGAGAAATGCAAATCAAAACTACAATGAGGTATCACCTCACACCAGTCAGAATGGCCCAGATCAAAAAATCTACAAAGAATAAATGCTGGAGAGGGTGTGGAGAAAAGGGCACCCTCTTGCACTGTTGGTGGGAATGTAAATTGATACAGCCGCTATGGAGAACAGTATGGAGTTTCCTTAAAAAACTAAAAATAGAACTTCCATATGACCCAGCTATCCTACTACTGGGCATATACCCTGAGAAAACCATAATTCAAAAAGAGTCATGTACCCCAATGTTCATTGCAGCTCTATTTACAATAGCCAGGACATGGAAGCAACCTAAATGTCCGTCGACATGTGAATGGATAAAGAAGATGTGGCACATATATACAATGGAATATTACTCAGCCATAGAAAGGAACAAAACTGAGTTATTTGTAGTGAGGTGGATGGACCTAGAATCTGTCGCACAGAGTGAAGTAAGTCAGAAAGAGAAAAACAAATACTGTATGCTAATGCATATTTATGGAATTTTAAAAAGCGGTACTGATGAACCTAGTGGCAGGGCAGGAATAAAGACGTAGATGTAGAGAACAGACTTGAGGGCATGGGGGAAAGGGGAAGCTGGGATGAAGTGAGAGAGTGGCACTGACATATATACACTACCAAATGTAAAATGGATGGCTAGTGGGAAGCCGCTGAATAGCACAGGGGGATCAGCTCGGTGCTTTGTGATGATCTAGAGGGGTGGGATAGGGAGGGCTGGAGGGAGGCTCAAGAAGGAGGGGATATGGGGATATATGTATACATATAGCTGATTCACTTTGTTGTACAGCAGAAACAGAGCATTGTAAAGCATTTATACTCCAATAAAGATGTGGCAAAAATAATTTACGTAGAATTGATTTTTGGCCTAGCATATGATCTATCTTGTAGAATGTTCCATGCGCAGTTGTAAAGAATGTGTATTCTGCTGCTTTTGCACTGATAATCTATATATATTTATTAAGTCTATCTGATCTAATATGCTGTTTAAGACCAGTATTTTTTAATTGATTTTCTGACTGGATGACCTGTCCATTGATATAAGTGGGGTATTATGTACCGTACTATTATTGTGTTACTGTCAATTTCTCTTTTTGTTTGTTAATATTTGCTTTATGTATAGATGTTCATATGTTGGGCACATATATATTTACAATTGTTATATTTTCTTGTTGGATAGATCCCTTTATCCTTATGTAATGTGCTTCTTTGTCTCTTGTTACAGTCTTTTTGTTTTAAAGTCTATTTCGTTTGATATAATTATTGCTACCCTAGCTTTTCTGTTGTTTCTACTTACACGCAATACCTTTTTTCATCCCCTCACTTTCAGTCTTTGTGTCTTTAGATCTGAAGTGAGTCTCTTGTAGGCAGCAGGCAGCATAGAGATGGGTCCTTTTTTTTTTTTTGGCCGCAATGCATGGCATGCAGGATCTTAGTTCCCTGATGAGGGATCAAGCCTGCACCCCCTGCAGTGGAGCACAGAATATTAACCACTGGACTGCCAGGGTAGTCCCAAAGGTCCTTTTTTTTAAAAAAAAAAAATCTAGCCAGTCTATGTCTTTCGTTTGATGCTTTTAAGCCACTTACATTTAAAGTAATTATTGATTGTGTGTACTTATTGCCATTTTGTTAATTCTTTTCAGGTTGTTTTGTAGTTGTTTTCATTCCTTTTCTTCTTTTGCTTTCTTACTTTGTGATTTGATGAGTATCTTTAGTGTTATGTTTGGATTTCTTTCTCTTTTTCTTTGTTAATATATGTTATGGTTTGTGGTTACCATGAGGTTTATATATAACAACATATATATATGATTATTTTTAGTTTATGATCTCTTAAGTTCAAATGCACTGTTACTCCTCTCCCAGGTTAATGTTTTGGACAACACAATTTATATCTTTTGTTTAGTGTTGTCTTTAACTACTCGTGGATATAGATGATTATACTACTTTTGCCTTTTAACCTTTCTCTTGCTTTATAACTAGTTAAGCTACTACCTTTGCTGTATATTTGCCTTTACTGATGGAACTTTTCCTGTCATATTATTCCTATTTGTAGTTGTAGTCTTTTCTGCTTAGAGAAGTCTCCTTAAAATTTCTTATAAAGTCAGCTTAGGAGTGCTGAACTTAGCTTTTGTCTTTTTGTAAAACACTTTATGCCCCCTTTAAATCTGAATGATAGCCTTATGGGTAGGGTATTCTTGGTTGTAGGGTTTTTGGTTGTTGTTGTTGTTTTTAAATCACTTTAAATATATTGTGGCATGCCCTTCTGGCCTGCAAAGTTCCTGCTGAGAAGTCAGCTCACAGCCTTATAGGAGTTCCCTTGTACACAGTTTCTTTTCCCTTGCTGTTTTTTTAAAATTATTCATTTATTTATTTAGCCACACCAGGTCTTAGTTGCAGCATGCAGGATCTTTAGTTGCAGCACGTGGGCTCTTTTAATTGTGGCATGCAGGCTCTTAGTTGCGGCAGGTGGGATCTAGCTACCTGACCAAGGATCGAACCTGGGCCCCCTGCATTGGGAGCACAGAGTCTTAAACACTGGACCACTAGGGAAGTCCCTCCCTTGCTGCTTTTTATATTCTTTCTTTATCTTTAAATTTTGCCATTTTATTTACAAAGTGTCTTGGTGTGGACCTCTTTGGGTTGATCTTGTTTGACACTCTATGTACTTCATGGATCTGGTTGTCTGTTTCCTCTCCCAGGTTAAGAAAGTTTTCAGCTGTTGTATTCTTCAGTATGTTCTCTGCCCCTGTCTCTCTCTCTTCTCCTTCTGGGACCCTTATAATGCAAATGTTGGTAAGCTTGATACCATTCCAGAGGTTTCTTAAACTGTTCTCATTTTTAAAAATTCTTTTGTCTTTTTTCTGTTCAGATTGAGCAATTTCTACTACTCTGTCTTCCAGTTAACTGTTTCATTCTTCTGTTTCATCTAATCTACTTTGATTCCTTCTAATATACTTTGTTTTTGTTATTATATTCTTCAGCTTCTTTTGGTTCTTCTTTATATTTTCTAACTCCTTGTTGACATTCTCACTTTGTTCATCCATTCTTCTCTTGAATTAGTTAAGCATCTCTATGATCATTACCTTGAGCTCTTTGTTGGGTAGATTGCTTGTCTCCCTTCATTTAGCTTTTCTTGGGTTTTATCTTGTTCCTTTGTTTTGAAAATATTCTGCTGTCACCTCACTTAGCCTGATTCTGTTGTTCTGTCTATGTATTAGGTAGGTTGGTTATATTTCCCAGTCTTGAAGAAGTGGCCTTATGTAGAAGATTGCTCATGGGGCCCAGCAGCACACTCACCGCTGTTCGCCAGAGCTGTATGCTCTAGGGGTACCCTCTGTAGGCTGTGTGGGCCCTTCTGTTGTGACAGGATCAACTACTGTGAGTGCACAGGTAGGCATGGCTGACTCCTAGTTCAACTGGTTGCCAGGCACTGCCAAGTTCAGAGGCTACCGGCAGCTGGTGGGTGGTGCCAGGTCCCCATTTGGCTGGCTGTGGGGCTCCTGGGGGTCCTGAGGCTAGTACCAGCCCACTGGTGGTCAGAGCTGGGTCCCAGGGGTGCTGGCTGCTGGGCCCAGGGGTCTCAGAGTAGGTGTTGGCCTGCTGGTGGGCCGGGCTGTGGCCTGAAGGGTCCTGGGGCTGGTGCTGGCCCACTGGTGGGTGGATTCAGGTCCTGGGACCTTTGTTGGGTAGAGCTGGGTCCCAGGGTGACTGGGAGCTCAGAGGAGCCTACAGCTAGTATTGGCCTTCTGGTGGGAGGGGCTTCCTCCCAACATGACTAGCTTTTTGACCTGGGGGGGGGTCCTAGAACTGTTGCCAACCTCCTGTTGGGTGGGGCTGGGTTTCGGCACTAATAAACTAGAAGGAGGACTCCAAAATGCCACTTGCCAGCACCGCTGTCCCCGTGGCAGAGCGAGCTCCCCAGAATGGCTGCTGCCCGTGTCTGTATCCCCATGGTGAGTCCTCTTTGCCTCCTGCTCTCTGTGAGTCTGTCTGTGATTAGCACATTGGTCTGACCTAGGCTCTTTTCAAATTACTGCTTATGCCTTGGGTCTTGGAATTTATGGGATTTTGTTTGAGCCCTTTAAGAGTGAAATCTCTATTTCCAGCAGTCCTTCAACTTTCCTGAAAGCAAGCTCCACTGGCCTTCAAAGTCAAATGTTCTGGGGCTCATCTTCCTGATGCAGGACCCCCAAACTGGGGTGCCTGGTGTAGGGCTCAGGTACTACAATTGTGATTATCCTCTTGGTTGTGGGTCACCTACCCAGGGGTGTGGGTCTTGACTATCCCACCTCTTACCTACCCCTCTCACCTATCTTGTGGTTCCTCCTTTATCTTTTTTTTTTTTTTTTTTTTGCGATACACGGGCCTCTCACTGTTGTGGCCTCTCCCGTTGCAGAGCACAGGCTCCAGACGCGCAGGCTCAGCGGCCATGGCTCACGGGCCCAGCCGCTCCACGGCACGTGGGATCTTCCTGGACCGGGGCAAGAACCCGTGTCCCCTGCATCGGCAGGCGGACTCTCAACCACTGCGCCACCAGGGAAGCCCATCCTCCTTTCTATCTTTAGTTGTAGAAGATCTTTTCTGCTAGCCTTTGTGTTGTTCTCATCAATATGTGCTCTGTAAATAGCTGTAAGTTTGGTGCGCTGGTGGGAGAAGGTGAGCTCAGGGTCTTCCTACTCTGCCATCTTTGCCACTCCCCATTTGCAGTGTGGTCTTCCTTGCCATCTGCTGGGTTGCAGATGTTCCAGCTCTAAATTCCATCACAGTAGCTGCTTTCTTATACCCCTTCCAATTCCAACCATCAAAACTTGGGTTGCTTTAGAATGTCAACATGAATAATGCATAGAATTCTGCTTGGGAAGCCAAAGTTCACTGGCCACTGACCCCAGGAGAAGTTTTCCCTTTCCAAGTTGTCCCAATTTCAGTTTTTCAAGATCATCAGTAAACATTTATTAAGTAAGAACCTACTGTATCTTAGATCTTTTTCTAGGCACCAGTGGTTCAGAAAGAAATAAAACAAGGTCTCTGATGTTGAAGAATTTATTTCAGAAGAAAGACCTATCATACATATTGACAATGTAATGAGTGCTTAGCTAGTGTAATGAGTGCTTAAAGAGAATTTTGTTGGAGTATAAAGGGGATACTAATTCTATCCTTCCTGGTAGACATTTGAAAGGCATCATATGGAAATAGGTGTCACCGTGATACCATTGCTGGAGGGAGCCATGAACTAAGGAATATGGGTGGCTTATACAAGGAATGGAAAAGGCAAGCTGGAAAAGGCAAGGAATGGATCCTCTCCTGGGGACTCCAGAAGTAAACAAACCTGCCAACACATTGACTTTAGTCAAATGATACTGATTTTGGACTTTCGACCTTCAGAACTGTAAAATAATAACTTTGTGTTGTTTTAAGCTACTAAGTTTGTGGTGATTTGTTACAGAAGGAATAGGAAACTAATACAATTACCATAAATGGTGGTATAACTTTACAGAGTAGTGTATAAATATCTGGGAAGTGAGTCATGTGTAGTTTAAAATTAATTCAAGTCATTCTCATATTTCTTCTTAAGGAAGCTTGTTTCTACCTACTTTTCTTCCTCCACTTCTTTTGGGAATCACTGCAGAGGGTAGAAACAAGATTACCTTTTTACAAGGATAAACGGAGAATATAAGCCTCAAACACGCTGCTTTACATATTCCTGTTGCTTCAAGGTCTTAAGTAAGATGACTTAAGAGCATTCTGGGAACTGCTAGGGTTTGGGACTACCTTCATCATCAGCCTAGCAAATACCACTGTCTAACAGGATTTTCTCTGACTGCCAGACAATATACTCTAAGTTAGTTGAAACCTATAGACTTTAAACTTAAAGCTGGATAATGTAGTAGGGTTTAGTTCTAGGCATTAGTGCTGTATTTGAAATGAAGAAGCGTGATGGATGGGTTATTTTGTGCCAGAGCAACCCAACACCTGAATTCATGGTCACTCTGAGAACTAACCTCACAAATATAGGCCCTCATGGTGATCACTCCAGCAGGCAATAAAAATGCTGGCAATAGAGAATGTTTTTCAACCCACAGCCTTTTTTAAACAACCCACTCACCTCTCCTTCTCCACTGGTAGTATGTTCTCTATTATGCCTGGAGTACTTAGACACCATGACACTTAACTCCCTCTTTGGATATGGATCTCCCCCACCGTTTTTCTACCTTGATCTGAAGATAAGAGGTAGAATTAAATATCAGAAACTTTCTGTGAAACTGAGAGGAAAAAAAAACTGTTCCCCCTCCACCTCTCAAAGAAGAAAAGATTCCTTTAATCACATAAATTCCAAATCCATTGATTTGTTTCTTAAAGCATAACTAGATAAGTCTTGGAAAATCTAATTGCTGCAATATAGTGATCTGCCTTGATGGGCTGCTTCTAGACTTTGGGTTCCATAAACCTCATGTATGCATTTTAAGGACAAATTACTTAACTCAGTGTTTAGTCTTCTAAGTCATGCTAAAAAAAGAGGTAAAGCAAAGTTCAAGAACTCCTATCAATGTATGGTGGGAAAAATTCCTGGAAAAGTTTCTGTTCCATAAACAGAAGTACTGTCCCTGCTGTTGGGAAACTCTGAGATCAGTAGAAAATTGTTCAAATTTCCAAGCTAGAAAAATTCCATTTAAAACAAATAGCTACATAACCTTATAAACTTAGAAATAAGCCTGAGATGTAAATAATAATGGTTTAAAGAAAAGCCAGTGAAAACAACAGGAAAGAGAAAAGTTATTTTTACAGGATTTTTCACCTCCCAAACTCTGTGAAGAAGAAAGAACCTCAGCATGGCAAAAATCATTAATGTGTGAAAGCAAAAAAGAATAAAAAAGAATTATGAAACCAAGTAGTTTGAAAACAGACAAGATTTTAAAGAAGAATAGAATCAGGAGATAGACTGGGATTCAATAAATTGACAAAATAGAATTTTGACTCTAACCCTGGGGATTGGATTGAATGTGAAAGAATCAGAAGTTGTGCTTGAATAAACAAATTATAGCAACCAGATGGAAGCAACTGTAAGTATTCTAAATTCCAAATAATATCTAGAGACTTTTTATTGTTCAATGGAAATTGTAGTAAGCTGTGCTTCAATGGGTCCTGTCAGGCCAGACTGAAAACAACTTTTCTCTCAATACCGATGTTGAAAACACATATCTGAAGGTAAATTTTTGCTACTATTAACTAAAAGATCAAGAAGTATTTCTTTTTCAGTGACCATGAGCTCAGAATTCCTGGGGCACTTTCTTTAGTAATCATTGTTAGTAAGATATCGATAATGGGGACTTGTCTGATAATTTTGTGATACCAGTGATAACTACTGCATCACAATACTTGCAGCTATTTTAGAGAAAACAATATTCTGAATGCAAATTGGAATCTAAATTATATACAGATTAGATTACGTGTGAATAATAGCACTCAAATGGCCCCTATTAGCATAAGTACTGTTCTTTTCCACGTCATTTTTAACCTTTCAGTAAAAATGAAGATCATCTTGTAATATAGTTTAAGTCAGCCTTCTTTGTAGTTCTCCTTACTTTTCCAAACATGTTTAATGCTGATATATTTTTCTTAATTCTCTTGGTTACTACAGAAATAGGGTTGTTTTGTCTCCAAGCCTTGGAACCCATTTCTGGCTTTCGCTTGCTGTATATCATCTTGAAACCATGCAAATCCAGTTTAGCCATATGCCCCTGACTTCTGATCACAGACATGTTTTGCATAGGGTACATTTTTTTTTTTTTGTCCTGGGCTTATAGTGCTCTGTTTAATAACTGAATGATTTTATATTCTTGCTTTGGTACCTTCTTTACCTCCTTCTTTCCCATATGATTTATGCCTTAGCTTAATTATCTCTTTAAAATTTGATTTCTCATCTTCATTATGCTTTCCTCAACCTACCCAAAATTATCACTAACCTTGGTAGATTCACCTCTTCAGCCTACACCTTCTAATTATGATAGTGGCAAAGATGAATGCTTGAAAGGGGAAATCAGTTTTTGTTTTCTTTTTTTCCTAGAGGAAGGTTGTTTTAAGTATGCTTTCAGAAAATTTCTCTTTCTAACAGAAACATGGCAATAAAAATTACGTAAGGCATTCCTCATAGCAGGATCTAATGTTTTTAGTTAAAAAAATTATGATATGGGGCTTCCCTGGTGACGCAGTGGTTGAGAGTCCGCCTGCCGATGCAGGGGACACGGGTTCGTGCCCCGGTCCGGGAAGATCCCACATGCCGCGGAGCAGGTAGGCCCGTGAGCCATGGCCGTTGGGCCTGCGTGTCCAGAGCCTGTGCTCCCTAATAGGAGAGGCCACGACAGTGAGAGGCCCGCGTACCGCAAAAAAAAAAAAATAATAAAATAAAATAAAAATTATGATAGGACGTATGAAAGATAAAGCTGTCACTGTGGGGTGGGTACTGGGCACTAGGCTGTATGTGTCAGTGGGTGAGTAACGTCTGTACCAAGCCAGAGAAGACACTGAGAAGTAACCTTGGGTTGTCATTTGTCTTGGGGCAAATTGGAGTTGCCACCAGCTGTGGCTAAAAATATTGAGATATGTGGTAATTCCCTTCCTTAAGTGAAAGATTCGAATTTGCAAAGACAAGGGCAGGTAGCCAAATTCAGCCTCAAGAAAACAGAAAGGGGATGGCCTCCCAAAAAAGTGAGTTTAGGAAAGTGAACCGAGAGTAAATGCATAGAATGCAATGTAACCAAAGTAAAGAACTTCCTACACTTAAAAAAGTATGTCATGTATTATATTGAGCAAGTGGTATGGAATCTGAAAGTTCTAGCCAAATAGCTAAAACCTATGCTGTATCCAAACAATTATAAAAGGGTCAGCATGTAGCATAATAATAATAATAATAATAAAATTTAAGCATGCCTGATTCTTTATCTTTAGCAAAAATTACCAAATCATCTTGAAAAGGGATTTGTGATTATTAAGGACGTATCTTTGCTATACATACTGAAATTAATTATATGTGTGTATCAGTCAGAATCCTAGAAGGAAACAGAATTAACTTCAGGTGGTTAAAATGAGAATACTTCAAAAGAGGACTATGTAAATCGGTGTGAATTGTTGCCTAAGAAAATAAACAAAGAATGATGAGATACCCAGAGACTAACAACAATGGGCAGCTGCTACCATAACCAGAGGCAACTAAAACAATGCAGGCACCGTCACTTGAAGAGAACCACAGTCAAGGAGGGACAAAGCTACTGCCAGAGATGTAATGTCAAAGAGGGAAGAAATATCCCAAGTTTTATATTTTCTGTGCTCTAGTTTCCTGTCAGTATCTCCTCTAGGTCAGTTCCTTCCTCAAGCTGGTCAGTGGATAAGCCTAGCGTAAATAGGTCATCCTTAGAACTCAGCATCTTGGGGCATGGAACATATCAGAGAAGCTGAATAATGGATCTGAGTAGAGGAAACACCTAGTAAAATATGGACCTTATTTGACTCCTTAGTAAATTTGTGTGATAGACTGAATCACTGGTCCCATATTAGTCTTATAAATCCACTTTCAAGCTCACCTTTCCACTTCTTCACTTTGAGCTTGGCCATGTAATTTACTTTGGCTAATGTTAGCAGATGTGGTACAAACAGAGGCTTAAACCTTCTTGCACAGTATGGCTTGCCCTCTTGTACTTTTGCTGTTGCCAGGAAACTATGCTCCAGTAACCCTTTAGCTTGGGTCCTCTGCCACCCTCTCAAAAAATGACCTATGGAGCAGAGTCCTACAACCAACCCACAGACTTGTAGCCTGAAACAGAGCTTTTCCAGTTGACCTGTAAATGTGAGAATAAATTGTTGCTTTTTTAAGCCGCTGAATTTTGCAGTGGTTTGTTACACAGCAATTCTGCGCAGCTGACCAATGTAGCATGCACGGTGCTCATTCCATTATTACCCTTTAAAAATTCTGAGTTATTAAAATGGTACTTCAGATCAATCGAAAGATAGAACTATCTGAAACTGAGAGAGCCCAACTGATTCTGTGGTCATTATCTAGTACTATCCTGGTGTCCACTCTTAAATACTAACTTTAATTCAGAAGATGGGATACTGAATATTATAAAATCAGTGCCCTGATAGAGACTTGTCTTGCATGAATTATTGGAGAAACCCTTTTTAGTCTTTTTTCTACTTGTATACTTTATTTTCTTTTCTTTATATAACATTTTAAAAGAATATTTATTTATTTATTTCTTTTTGGTTGCGTTGGGTCTTCGTTACTGCTTGCGGGCTTTCTCTAGTTGCAGCGAGCAGGGGCTACTCTTTGTTGCGGTGTGCGGGCTTCTCATTGCAGTGGCTCCTCTTGTTGCGGAGCATGGGCTCTAGGTGCATGGGCTTCAGTAGTTGTGGCTCGCGGGCTCTAGAGCACAGGCTCAATAGCTGCGGCACACGGGCTTAGTTGCTCCGCGGCATGTGGGATCTTCCTGGACCAAGGCTCGAACCCGTGTTCCCTGCATTGGCAGGTGGATTCTTAACCACTGCTCCACCAGGGAAGTCCTAAAAAGAATATTTAATATACATGTAAGGTATATACATAACAGTATAATGGATTTCTAGAACCCCCTTCCCAGTGCATGTACTAGAACGTTTTCAATATTGAGTCTATCTATGTGTTCTCCCCTATTCTATGCCCCTGTCTTTCCGATTGGTGAAAATTATATCATACTGGACCTAGTCTTTGGATAGTTGAAAAAAAATTTGTGTCTAAAATTCATCGATAGTGTTCTTTGTTGCTCTACTTTATTCCTTTTTATTGTATAATATTCAGTTGGGTTTATATATTGTACTTTATTTGGTAATTTTCTTGTCAATGGATATTCCCAAACTCTACCTTCTGTGGGCATAATGTTGTATAAGTGAGGATAGTCACATGGCAAGAAGAGGTATAATTTAACTTACTGGTTAGTATCATTCCACCACAATGTGCAAGATTTTGGTTACCAATTTCAGGAAATGTGAATTATTCTAGTAAGAGTTCTTGGACTCATTTGACATCAATTTTGAGTACCTTACTCTCTCAAATTATAGTAAATCTAATAAGATTGGTATCAGAAGCAGATAAAAAATCTAGCTTTTGAGAGATCAGCTACATTTACCAAAGGAAATAAATCAGCATTTATTTAACACTTACTAGGACATAAAATTTACCCCTGCTGTGATGAAACACTCTTAATGGGTACAGAATACATGTTAATATTTATACAATTGAGGGAGCTATTTTCAGCTTGTACTCCAAGGGAACATGACCCTTTCAACAAAGATCCCTAATCGTTGCCACAGTGCAGTACAATCCAATGGAAAGTAAAATACAGATACTTTACAGAAAGCTCAAGCTCACTTTAAAAAGAGAGACAATGAGGCTATCACAAAACTTAACCATTTCTATTAACCAGCAAGACTGATATTTTGAACAGCAAGTTAGAGGAAGGCAAAACCGTCAGTAGAGATCAGCTGATACAAATTCAGGAACAAAGGCTCTGTTTGAGATAATGCATAAAAACTCTGCAGTTAACCAGAAGAATCCTGCAATAATAAATAGCTCTCCTAACCATGGTAGTTTGGAGCAAGATAATGTGGGACCCTCTGAAAAGAATCTTTTTATGTTCAATAATAAGAAAAAAAGCGAAGTTCACACGCACAAAAATATCAACATTTTATTCATCTGATGGAAGCAAGATTAACATTATAATCCTTCTGTATATCATTTATCCTTTATAGTCTGTCATTCGTATACACACACACACACACATATATATATATATATTTATACTTGAATTTTAAAAATTCAGTCCAGTCACTCTCAAAAAACACTTTAGTCACATTCATAAGTACCCAAGTTAAAAAAAAGTCTCTAGATATCAAAATATATTTACACATGGACGGACCGGGTGAACACATCTTGATTATTAGAGATGAAGTTCTGGTGCTCGTTGTGGGAATACTTAGGTAAGTATCCCATCTTACACAGTACCATTCCTACGCAGCTTAACTCTCTCTGATATACCACAAATGTGCTAACGATGTCATATAGCTAGTCAGGAGCAGAAGCCACAGAGCTTCAAACCATTGGTTTAGTTCTTTTTTCTTGCACATCCTTCTGTCTAAATTCCCATCCCAATTAACAACATCTGCTAAAATAAAATGTTGAGACCCTTTGCTCCTAAATCTGTATGTCTATTTACCTTAGGTAGCTTGAATGATCACCATGCTAATTAAGATAAAGTTACTTCCAAAGAGAAAAACTGTACTTTAACCCCAACTAGCTATCTCTAAACTCTATGCTGTTGGTCACAACATAGATGGAGTGAGCGATTATGAATGGATGAGAGCATATCCACAATCATTAGAGGAAAACCAACTCTAATATATTCATATTGCTGTTAGACAATCTGCATCATCTTTGTATGCAGAGTTGTGCATTACATTCTATGACGATCTTTGCCAAGGACAATTAAAAGTCTTAAGTATATGAGGGGTTATTGTACCAAGGATGCTGGTAAATTGCCAGCCATCTGGCAATGATGAAATGAGCTTAAATTTTAGCTGATGGGATTTAGGGTGCTCATGATCATTGCTAATATTGATGGAACATTCCTGGAGTATGGATTGGTGGATAAAAGATGTTGGAAAACATACTGATGTGGGATTAGAGGCACTGACTGGCACTATAACAGGTTTCCAAGGGAGACTTGTAAATCTCCTCTCCAGGAAATTGTTGATGGATACCTTCCAGTCTGGCATAGTGAAAGTCTGTCCTGCCTCAATTAGAAGTGATGATCAAATGTCTAGAGGTCCCTTCCAAACCTATGACAGAGAACTAAACTCAAGACAACACAGAGAACAAAGCATGTGTCAAATAAATTTTTTGTATCCTTCTTAAAGCTTCTCTATTACCTGTAGCAACAGATGACTCTGAGCACCAGTTATATGAATAAAATAAATCATCTCACAATTAACTAGGGTGTATATTGCATGTAGTTATCCTGACAGCTATTATCCTTGTCATTTAATCATGATTTAAACTACATTAAAAAAAAGAAAAACAGATCTGGTAGTAAAAATCTTGTAGTGATTACAGTGTTTTTCTATGGGGTCCTGTGGAATGATGGTGATGATTTTACAGGATAAAATTCTATGGGGAGTTCTTGGCACATGAAAGAGTAAGCACGTAAGACTTCTCTAATAAATCTTTCCCTTCCCTGTACTTGATTTAATAGGAGGGTCTGGTTCTACTCTAGTCTGGCATCACATTTCACACACTATAGAAACTTTAACAGCAGCCCTTTTAAAAGAGCACTCATACCCGGAACTGTTTTGCTCTCCCATTGCTTCCATCTCAACTCAGATCTTTCATTGTTTCCTTTCCTTTTGACTACTTTGGTTCAAGGGTTGTTTTATTACCTTGAAAGCACATTATATCATCTGGAAAACAGGTACCATGCTGACTCCACTTCTGCTGAAATATGCTATATTGCACTTACTCGGCATTTCCCTCCCACTGTTTCAAACAAGCCTTTGCGACTACAGATCAAGACTTTTAAAGTTCACTTCCTGACTTGTAAGCAGCTCATTGAATGTTTTCCAGGCTTCGAACATGCTGTTGCAAAGAAACAGTGAAGCTTTTAATGCTTGAAAAGCAGCAGGGGTTCATTTCTTTAATGGAGAAAATTCAAATTTGCAGTCCCAGCTTGGCAACATGGGGTGTCACATTTCCCACAATCTGTTGTGAGGCCGGCAGGTGTAACAACCCTGCCACATGTCTAAATGAACATAACTGCTCCTCCTATATGCTGCAGAGTTAAGAGTTTATCTTCCTCTGTTCCATTTTCTTGCTACAAATCATTTTCAGAATCCCATTTAGAAGGCTGTACTGCAATCCAGCATTTCTGCTTTGTTTTCTTCTCATTGTGTATCTCCTGATATTCCTGACCATTCACAGGTGAACCAAGTATCATTCCCATGCATTGAATGAAACTGTATCACATTTAAACACAGACCAGAAATCAAATCTCAGCTTTCAAAAGAATACTACAGATATTGTTCCTTTTAACTCACTACTATCTCATCTTTTACCTCAAGCTACACAGCAGATAATAAGGCATTGGTAGTACAATCAGGATATTTAGAATCAGAAGACCAAGAACAGAAATAGCTTGGTCAGCTGCTTTCTGTGTAAGCTTCCTAACTTTTCAAAGCTTCAGTGCTCTTCTCTGTAAAATAAGACACAAATTGGGTTAGTATGAGGAATAAATGAAATTATTTCATCTATCTATCCAATGAGCCACTCAGCAAACATTTATCAAGGACCAGTTCACTCTATGGATCAGATTAATGGGTATAACAATAGATAAAACAAAATACTGATCCAAAGTGAAAAGCACTTAATCATAAGACATTTGACTTTTTTCAGATGTCGCTATTACAACCTAAGGTGGGAGTTCAGAGCTAGCTAAGTAGTCAAAAAGCAGTATAGATAATCTCACCATTTGTAATCATAGACAATAAGCATGTACTGATGTAGGAACTATAAAAGTATGAAATTTGCAGAAAATTGTATCTCTCTTGTAGTAGAGATTCTGCAAAAAAAAATCTGATGTAAAAAAACCCAACAAACAACATTATTTTTTCTTGTTTCAATCTTAAGAAGATACAAAAAGCAGTTTGTGTGAGTCAAATTATTGTTTATAATGGCAGATAATGGTTACAAAATTACATTGTTGCTTTATTTTCAATCCTGTATAAAGCAGCCTAGATTTATCAAATAAATGGAAAGAAATGTATCTTCAATCTTCAGTTGTATCAAAGGGAATTTTAATGTAATTCCATGTGTCTTCCTTCACAATGAGGGTGTAGCTCAGAAAAATCAAGGCAAACTTACTAAACAGCTGTTGGACCCAGTCCTGTGCAAAGCCTTGTGGGAGAGGTTAGATTAAGTGGAAGCACAGATTTTGCCTTTAGATAGTTTACAAGCTATTTGAGAGAAGTAGGCTTGACTTACATGAAACAACTAAAATACTGTGTTATGTATTAAGGTAGTACACAAAATTCATTAGATTTACCATAAGTATTCCAAAATACTTATACAATAAAAAATGATCATTGTAAAATAGAAATTTCAAGGACTTTCTCTAAAGGATAAATTCTATAAGCAATTCAAATACAGGACCAATGTTTTAGTCCCCTTTCGTTTTCCCTAGAACTGGGTTCAAATATATATGTGTGTGTGTGTGTGTGCACGCATGTGTGTATATGGTATATACATTAGCATGAATAAACCTCAAAAACAAAATATTAAAGGACACATACAATATAATGACTTCTTATATCATGTAAATATATAAATTCTGTATATTAATCATGAATGTATACACGTATAGTCAGTATATAAACCAACAAGGAATGGCATGTGCCAAATTCAGAAGAGTGATTACCTCTGCTGTTGAAGGGGAATGAAATTGGAGACAAGTATATATAGGGGCTTAAATTTTGTCAGCAACTATTTTTTCTTCAGCTAGGTAGTAGATATGTTTTTTAAAATACTATCATCTAGGGCTTCCCTGATGGTGCAGTGGTTAAGAATCCGCCTGCCAATGCAGGGGACACGGGTTCGAGCCCTGGTCCGGGAAGATCCCACATGCCGCAGAGCGACAAAGCCTGTGCGCCACAACTACTGAGCCTGCACTCTAAAGCCCATGCTCCTAGAGCCCGTGCTCCGCAACAAGAGAAGCCACTGGAATGAGAAACCCACTCACCGCAACAAAGAGTAGCCCCTGCTCATTGCAACTAGAGAAAGCCTGCAGGCAGCAACGAAGACCCAACGCAACCAAAAATAAATAGATAAATTTGTAAAAAATAAATAAAATACTATCATCTATATTTGTAAGAGTTAGTTTATAATTCGAAAACTGACAATACCATAATGAAAGTGGTGCTTTGAAAATAGTAAGTTGAACTTGTTATACAAAATGGATTGAGTGGGAGTGATAGGAGAAAAGGCAATAAAGATACCTGTTGAGAGGTTACTATTCAGATTTCCTTTATTGCCGCTGGATTTCCTGCTATTTCTATGACCTTTCTAAACAATGCTTTGCTCAGAACTTCATTTGAAGTTAATCGTCAGTAGAGTATTTTTTCAACAACGTATATAAACTTAAAATTCATTGACCTTATTATTAATAATTAGCCCCATTCAATTGAAATTGTATTTGTGGGGCTTCCCTGGTGGCGCAGTGGTTGAGAGTCCGCCTGCCGATGCAGGGGACGCGGGTTTGTGCCCCGGTCCGGGGGAATCCCACGTGCCGCGGAGCAGCTGGGCCCGTGGGCCATGGCCGCTGGGCCTGCGCGTCCGGAACGGGAGAGGCCACAGCGGTGAGAGGCCCGTGTACCGCAAAAAAAAAAAAAAAAAAAGAAATTGTATTTGTTTACCTGATAAAACTGGCAGTGCTTAATATCTTAAGGGAGACAGAGGCAAAGTGGTGGGGTTTAGGGAGAAACTTAATCTCACTTGATTCTGTAAAATTATTTGCAGATAATGAATAAAATATTACCATTAAACATTCAATAATTTTGCTCTACGTATTGGCATGTCGGGCCAACATTGTCAAAAAATATCTTCACTTGTGAAATTAATTCATTCTTAATTTGTGGGTTATATTATTAATATTCTGAAAACTGATGAAATAAGCAAGACATGTAAGCATCTCTTGGAAAAAATGAAACATTTCATTCAATGAATATATTAAAAATTGTAATTTTCAGGTGTTTCTGCTATTAGCCTTCCTAATTAGTCTCATTAGTTATATTTATGAATGGTTTTTTACATATTACTAATTATATTAAGTTTGATAAATATTACATAATCAATTATCAGAATTCAGTGATTTAAACCTCACCAAAAATTAATAAATAATGAAATCAAACAAAGGGATAATTCTTGAGTAATTGGTTTATACTCTGGATTATTGTCACTGAGGCCTCTTATCTATATCAACTTTTCTATGTTAAGCCAATTTCCACATTATGGAAAACAACTGTCTCTTCTTATTAGCTACTGTTGACGTTGTTGGTGGTGTAATTTATATTTTAAGCCTATCAAAATAGAGCACCAGAAAAAGCAAATGTAGTTTTATATTTAGTGCATATACCTGATGCAGTTCAGCATCTAATATAAATTACTTTGGAACGATCAGCTCTTTTGGATAGATTGCAGAGCTGTTTCCCTATTTAATTTTCCTCTATGATTTTAGAAAAAGTCCAAAGTGGTGATGATATATGTCAAAGTAATTTCCACTGTGCCTAAGAGCTAGTCAACACTTGGAAACTTACTTTTATGTGACGAAGTGAAATACAGTTAAGATGTTATGAAAAATGATGATGATAAGGGTGATGATGATGGTTTGAATGCTGAAATTGAATTGTAATTGGATATCTGGATCAAATTAAAGACACGTTTAATTACAGACTTTCACTTGACCAATTGCTTAATTTTCTATATTAAAAAAACAATTTAAATAATTGTGGATAGATAATGAGAAGCAAATCCTCATATAAAGCAGAATAATGTGGAGGTAAAGAGCATGGACATGGGGACCAAACTCCCAGGGTTTTATCCTTGGTTCTGCCACTTAGGCTATATGACTCTCGGCATGCTACACAGCCTTCTCATGCCTCAGTTTCTTCATATGTAAAAGAAGGATAACGATAACATCTCCCATATAGAGTTGATTTGAGAATTAAATGGCTTAATATCTGTAAAGTACTTAAAATAGTGTCTGTCGTGTAGTAATTACCAAATATACATTTGTTAAATAAGTAAATTCACATTTAATACAAACAACTAGTATGGATAAAACTGATGTTGAGATTATGGGTCCTGGTGTTAAGCAGGCTATTGAACTCTACATATTCATTTTCCATTGGCTTTCATGCCTTCCCTCAGTTTCCTGCTTCTCCAAGTTTGGATGTAAACTTTATAGATTAGCAATAGAGGGATTTAAAGGATAAGTAATTACTATATAGCTAAATACTTCTTGCCTTTATTCCAACATAGGTTTCTAGGAAGCATAATTAATAATATTATTTTCCTTTCTCCATCATAAAATACGTAATCAACAGCTGGCATATAACATTTCTTATCAAGTGGGAACACTAAACTATTACCTACTTAATTTTTTAAATGAAAGAATCATTAAAATTGTATTGTCTTTAACAAAATTTCCTCTTCTACATATAGGAGTTTATCAAATAGATATGTCCTCTTATACTTGGGGTATCAAGGGGAATTGTGTAATCAGTCAGGTAGAATGGCCTGTGTTGCTGAGTTTACGCTCACAAACTGACTCTTAATTTGGCATCATGGATGCTTTTTCCTTAGCGCTTAGGTCTTAAGTCAAGATTTGCAGGAATGGGGCATCTGATAGTTTCTCCCATGGTTTCTTCAGCTTCCCCATGGGTACATGTTATAAAAACTAATTATTCAGTCATAGTTAATGTGCCAATTGCTGTTTAAAGTATTTCCCATATATTAAATCATCTTCATCTTCATTGAAACCTTTACAAATATCTATTATTATTATTATTGCTATTATTCCAATTTTACAGATGAGAAAATTGTTACAAAGAACAAGTTAAGTAACTTGTTCCAAAATCATAGAGAAAATAATACAGCTGGTATTTAAATCTGGGCAGTTCAACTTCAGAGCTATGCTTTTAACCATTAGAGTTTACTATCTCTCCCACATTATATGCATTGGAAGGGAGGAAGGAAGGAAGGAAGGAGGGAAGGAAGGGGGGAAAGAAGGAAGGAAGGAAGGGAAGGAAAAGAAAGGGAGAAGGTAGGAGGGGAGAAAGAAACGGGAGGGGGGAGAGAGAGAGAGAGAGTGTGTGAGAGCGAGCGCAGGGACAGTAAATTAAGTCTTGTGAATTTCTCTGCATGTTTTTTCTCTATTCACTTTTATGAAATAAAGGACAATGGTGTTGAAACACAATGTTTACCAAGCCAAATACAACTAGTATCCACAACAACAACAAAAAAGATGCAACCAGCAATACTCAGCTTTTGGAGTGGTTGCACCAAAGCCCATCTTTGGGAACTGGCGTGGGAGTACTTGGTTGAAGGTAGATGTATACAGCTATCACCATTCCTAACATCATAATGACACAGACGTTCGACCTCATAGTCAATGTATTTTGTTTTTTAATACAAAATAGTAAATCAGGCTTGCAAAATGTAGGTAAACATAGTTAACATGATTTTTCTTTCAGTATCTTCTATATTTCATATTATTGATCCCTACAATATTATACCATCTTTTAGCAGCCTAACTTTATTACTTTAAAGACTTGAGGATATATACTTTATTGCATTATCAATAAGTATTGAAAGTCATAAAAGTGTTTTCTTTAAATGAGTTAAGCAGTCAAGTATCTATAACATGAAATATTTGTTTGAGACAATGTAGTTCATTTATTTTTTAATTTCTTTTTAAATTTTTTAGAAACATCTTTATTACAAGTTTTTTTTAAACACTTCATTATGTGAATGATAAAATGAATATCACTTATAAGCTTCTGTTGGCAACTGGCTCTTCTTTTAATATGTCTTTTCTTTAACTTGTAGCCTTTACTGATTCTTCAGTCTTGACCCATGGCAAGGCATAACTTGGCAAAATAATTAAGATTCCTTATAATAACTTATCTTTGTTCTTACAAAGAACTCTATTATATGAGAGAGTATGCTATCATTTAAAAATATACCAGATGTATTCCATACCAAAAAGTTTTAAGATACATTGTCTGTTCCCTTTTCCTTATTTTTACGGGGTATGGTTTAAAAACTATATAGTTTAAAAACTGAAAGTGACCAGAGTTACCTAGTTTAATTCCCTGATATTTTGAAATAAGGAAACTGAGTTCTAAATAGATTAGATTATTTCCATTGCAAATGAAAGACTTGACTGATAGATGTCTCTTTACATTTATACCTGGTTGACTTTTCTACTCCAATACTAGAGAAGAAATCATGAATACATTTTCCATGATGAAATATATAATTGTATAATCTTCTCTGAGAGTTAAAAACTTAAGCATGCTTTGGAATAAGATGAAAACAATTTGGATTAGTCAAGTTTTCCTGACAGTCTTGGGAAGAGTTCAGAGAAGTTAAACTTAGAATATCTCAAAGCAGGTACTGCTGTGTTGTAGTAAACCCTGTTCTTATATACCACGAAACAGTATCTATTATAAATACTTTTTTATATGACATATAAAACCAGAAAGAAAATGATTCCTGTTAGTGAGTACAAATAAACACATTATTTAATTTGATATTTTAAAACATTGTGGTTTTTCTTTAATTTTTAAAAATCCCTTTTTGCTTGTGAAAATAAAACAGTTATGTCACTAATTAAAATAATTTTATAAGAAAAAAATTTTTATATGTTCTGTTTTTATGGAATGTAAAACTTCTTTTGAGGAAAGACTCCAAATAAACAAAGTTCCATAATAATATATCTCCTATGTCTGTACTTAGGCATTCTGGAAAGTATCTAGAGAAAGGTCAAAAGTCTTTCACTTTTGGCTTTGTAGGATACATAACTAATATTGGAGTCATATAAAAATATCAAGGAAAGATTCATAACAAATCAGAAGTAAATGTGAAAATTCCACCTGGTACATAAAAATCAAAGGATTATAAAAGGATTACCTAAATGTAACACTTAGGAAAGATCACTCATCAAAATGAGATATTGCTGCACCATAACACTTAAATCAACCGAAATTATTGAATAAGTCAAGGGGAAAATAAAACAGCCTCCAAGAATACTTTTAGAACTATATGATATGTATAATTGGGATGAAAATATTGTTTTTCTTGGTAAAAATCTAAAAATGGAATGGGTTGCATTATAACTTTTATTGGCGGATGCTAGTAAAAATATATGACTAGAAAAGCCAACATAGACAGCAAAGAAATTAGGAGACACAGTGTGATTTTATGTTGTGTGGTTTGAAGTATATCATAATCTATGTAGAAAATTATTATAATATTTTTGGCTAGTGAGGATGCCAGTTTGCTTTAAATGTTCAGTAATTGTTCAGTGACTTACCTAATTTAAACTATAAATTAATTGGAAGTAAGGAAGCTTAAGTATAAGCTGTGGAAGTAGACAATGAATCTATCGTGTAGAAAGTAGTCACAGTAAAAGTGAAATGACCAGTGCCTTACCTTTTATTGGCTAAATATATTTTGTCTACAGTCTACATGTGCTAAAGTATTATGCCTTGTAAAGATAAGTTAATTTTCTTTACAACTGAAGCTAAATGGATATATAAAGTTAAGCAGAATTTTTTTTCATTCTCAGAAACCAAACATCATTCAGTACTAAGTTAGGTGTTTTTTCTTTTTTAGTAGATATGCTTCCAGTGACTGGAAAGACTATAAAATTCTTGATTCTTACATAAATATTTTAAATGGATCTCTTTTTCTCTAAAGAGAGAAACTTTTGCACAAGAGACATTCTTGTGAAGTCATTGTGAAAAGAAAGTAAAAAGTTTAAGGTAATTTATACGGGAAAGGTCAGTAATAATGAAAACCCCAGTTGAAGCTACGTGTGAGTTCTTTAGGAATTTTTCAAAGTGTATGCTTCAGGAACTTAGCACACATGAACTGAAAACACAAAGATTAAAATATGTAATACCCAATTAGCAAGAGGGTTATTGTGGCGACGGCCTAAAAGATCTCAGAATGCTGTCAGCATACCCTCATTCAGAGAGGAATATGGATTTTTCAGAAAGTTCAAGCTTAACAGCTTATAGGACAGTCACTTAATGTGAGATGTGTCATAGTTAGCTTGGAGAACAAGTAGTACTCAATGAGTGAATGAAGAGAGAAATACTAGAAGATGAGTAATACTGGGATTATTAATGCCCATTTCTTTGTGTTTTTCCTTTGTATTTTTCTCACCATTAGAGACAGCTCATCCATCATCATGTTATTAATGTGCCATGTTAGCCTCTTTATCACAGAAATGTTTGGGATTTGGATAATTTCACATTTCAGATCTAGCTAGTATGTTTATCATTACACACAAAGTGACAATCCAGCCCTTGTCTTTTTTAGTTTTTGTGAAAGCTCTGATAAATAGAATAATGGTTTTATCTCTTCTTATTAAACTGACAGATGGGCATATTATACTCAGTATACGCTATGAATGATGCCATTTATACTTTTATGTTCAATAAATGTTGAAACCAAGCTAGTTAATTCATGAGAGTTGAGTAAGACACTCATGACTAAATTGTTTTTCAATATGATAGAAAGAAGATGTTCTGTAGGCAGCTGTAGTCTAATTTTCAGGTATTTCCATTTAAAATGATCTTCTGATTCCCATTTTCTTTTTCTATTGTAAGGTATATCCTGTCATTTTGTTTTTTACCTAGTATTAACACTGTTCCTGATTCTAGTAATAGAACACTGATTTTCCTTTACATGCAGTATTGATGGAACATCTTTTCCAAGACTTATGTATCTGAATGGCACTACCAAATAGAGATCACTTTCTCTAGCCAAGGTGTGGTCATATTATCTCTCCTGGAAATATGGTCTTTGAGCCAAATGTAAATTCAGGATCAATCATTTTATTTCAGTGAGATTATCCAGTAGTTCCTGCTACCAGGATATCAAGAGCCATTCTAATTCCTATCCTCTCCAAGGCCTAGTTCTTCAACTTTATTTTGTGACATAACCTATTTCCTTCCAATAAATTCCCTTTTTGCTCAGTTTAGCCAGAGTTAATTTACTTTGCTTTCAGCTAGAGAAATATAACTTTCATCTCCATTGCATTCATTTATAATACCCATTCACTATTCTTTCATCAATTCACTCATTCATAAAATATACGTTGAGCAGCAGATTCTGAAATGCAATTGGGAAAACATGCTTCCTCCCTTAAGGAATTTGACATCTGGTAAGACAGAACAGCAGCTGGTAAACCATTTTGTAAAGCATCAGATAGTAAATATTTTAGGCTTTTTGGGGTGTATTATCTCTGTTGCACCTACTCTGCAGGTGTAGTACAAACCAGTAATAGGAAATATGTAAGTAAATAGAAGTGCATGTGTTACAAAAACCTTATTTAAGAACACTGAAATGTGTATTTCATAACATTTTTATAGGTCTTGAGGTAGTAATTTTCTTTTGATTTTTTCCAACTATTAAAAAAAAGTTAAAAAAGCATTTTAGCTTTTGAGCCATAGAGAAATAGGCAGTAGACCAGATTTTGCTGATCCTTGAGATAGATAGAAAAGAAGATGTTCACTTGTAAGCAACATAATTAGGTAGTAAAAGTTGGGTAAGGACGGCTGTCTTAGAAGTAATTACAGGGAAGCATGGTGTTGTAGAGGTAAGACCCAAACTCAGTATTTCAAGGAAGAAAGGATTGGGGAAGCCTTTCTGGAGAAATTGCATTAAGCTGTACCTTAAGAGTAGAGCAGGAATAAGCTAACAAAAGGGAAGATATCAAATCAGAGGGAATAGCAATTATAAATGCCCACAGGTAAGGCAGAGAACTGCAGCCTTAATGGCTGGACCAATGTCCTGGAGAGTGTGAGGGAAGTAGTTGGAAGAGGAGCTGAAAAGTAAAGCCTAGAGTCTTAAGAATGGCCTGTGCTTAGTTACCTCGTAGGCATATTCAGTATGTGCTTACTGCACCAGCAAGGAGAGGCTCCAGAGCAAAGGGATAGGAAAAGACTACTTTTGAAAGAATGCTATTAAAAATTAGTCATTATGAAGATAAAATGAGTATTGTTATATTTTCTAACATTTTATGTTTTCATTTTGTATGCTGTCTATTTTAGATTATGGGAAAGAATGTAAGAAATTTTTAGTGCCCCTAAAATTTTAATTTAGACCAACTTCTAACTTAGGTTAAGTGTTTTGGATTTCTATTTAAGAAGAATGGGGAGCCATTGAAAGCCCTTAAGCAGGGAAAACACGTGATGTGATCTTAATTTTGGAAAACCACTCTGGTTTCCATGTGGAAAAACAGATTAGTGGGAAAATTAAGAGACAAAGAGGGTCAAGGATATGATTTAAGGGACTGTTGCTATCGCTTTCCTTTAGAGAGATGATGATGACCTAAAATAAAGGAGTTACGGTTGAAATAGAGAGAAATGGACCCACCTCTAGTGCTATTAAATAAGTAGATTAGAAAGTCCCTGGTGGTTCACTGGATATGGAAAGTAACTGTGAAAGTAGAGGCTAGGATGACTCCAGGGTTTCTGATTGGAACAAATTCTGTTGACATCTTCACTACATAGGGAGCACAGGAGGAAGAAAAGCAGGTTTTGGAGGGGAAAGAGTTTGATTTGACATACTGAGTCTAGTTTGCTTTTAGACTTACAGGTAAAGATAATAAGAAAGTTCATTGGCTATACCAGAAAAGAAATCTGGACAAAATTTGCTGCATGACACAGACTTTTGGAAATTCATTATAATTAAATTTATCAAACACATGATATGTATCAAGCATAATAGACGTGCTCTTTAATCTTCACAAACCCAATAGGGTGTTATTATTATTACTATTACTGTTGTTGTTGTTGCTATATTATTAATGAGAAACTAAAGATTATATAGTGTAACTTGCCAAAATTATTGAAGTTAAAAATAAATGGCAAAGATGTGATTTAAGCATCAGATTTGTTAGTTTCCAAAAGTAACACTCTTAATCACTATGTTGATTCAAACAAGCATAATATGAGAAATGGTTTCCTTCCACATTAAAGGAAATAATTCAGGGGAGAAAAGTCAGGCAAGATCTTCTTACTTCAGGAAAACAGTTTTTTCTAATAGTTTTGCCCATAGTGATGCAATTTATCAAGTCTTTTAAACAATCCTAGTAAGTGGAACAAAGTGTAGAATAATTATAAATGTAATCCCTGTAAATCTACCAAAAGGTTATCAATTTAGATGTGATGAAATCTTAATGTGCTGTGGGTGCTTTCATACATTGTCCATGAATTTTCCCAAATTCGCTAATATACCTAATAGACTATCAACCCAAATCATTATGGAAAATAGTTATTTTTACCATTTGTGAGCACGTCTAATTCAAAGTCAGTAGTTAACAAAGTGTAGTAAGTATATGACATAATGATGTAGTATCTTTAACAATTATGCTCTCTATGGCAGATCAGCTTACACCAAGATTTTCCCACAGAGCAAGAAAGTTTATTTACATATAGTAAGAGGAAAATAATCATCCCTCTCGCTCTCTTTTTCTTTTAGTCACTGCAGTGGAAACAGAATGTGTTGCATGCTAAGTAATACATTAATGTGTAAATTGTACAGAATATTCTCATCTCCCCTTTCGTCCACTAATGTGATTTATAAAGCAGTAACAGCCATCATTTATTAGAGATGTGATGCACATAAATGTTCCCCATCCTCTGTTCTGTGCAGACACTTTTAGAGTGATCCATGCCATTAGGTATTAGGCAGCTTTCTTGTTACATATGCTTCACAGATTGGATGATGTGACTAAGTGGAAAACTGCACACCTCAATTTGGACTAATGTATAAAGGAGCTGTTGGAACTAAAAATCAAATGTGGGAGTCCCTCTCCATCAAGAGAAAAATAGCAATTTGACAAATTTGGGGAATCATAAGTTCCCTCTCCATCAGGGTTTCTCAATTTTGACATTACTGTTAATATTTTAGACCAGGTAATCCTTTGTGATGGAGGATTCTCCAGTGCAGTGCAAAATGTTGCAGCTTCTCTGGACTAGATGCCGGTAGTACCACTTAAGTTGTGACGATCAAAAATGTCTCCAGACATTGACAAATGTCCCTGGGGTGATGAAATTGTTCCTGGCTGAGAACCATTACTTAATATAAAATGTCCTAAATCATGATAATACCTATAATGTATTTACTTTTTTTTTTACTTACATTGTTTTGCCTCATTTATTTATTAGCATCATTACCCAATTAGATGTCAAGGACCTATGGAATATTTACATATCATATTTTGTAGGTAAATAGAATGGAATTAGTGAATATAAGATATACCAATTCTATCAGGCTCAGTTAAGATACTGGGAATTATGCCATATAAAATTTGACATGTGCATTTGACTTAATACAATTACTTTTGAGAATTTTTTTCTTTCTGTGTAAAAATTAACCTTCAGGTAGGTAAGGTTAGATGATATATGTACAAGAAACTAGGGGACAACAAAAAGTAAGAGAGATGAATGTTTGAAAGAATTACTGTGCAAAGGAAAAAGAAAAATGATTGGAAGTTGGAGAAAGTAATTCTCAAAAGCACTTCTTCCAAGAAACAGTTGTCTCAGAGTTCATTTCAGAGGAAATTTAAGTCACATATGATGGAATAGACTATTTTTGTATCACACAGATTGATTATTCTGCTCTGGATCAAACAGGAAAATTATGCGGTCTTGCTGAGCAGTTTAGAATACTTGGAGTAAATGGCAGTAAAGTTTCACTAAGATAAGAGAAATTAGCTAACATGAGAGACAATTTAATTCATTAATATAAAAACTCTCTGCAAAAACTATTTACCAGTAAGACACATTCAAATTCTGGATAAATTGTTTTTTGAGATGAAAGAGAAAGAGCAGTTGGAATGATATGGTCATAATTTTTAGCAGACTGAAATTAAATTAAAGCTGATATCTCTGATATCAATTCTCAAATGAAAATCTCTGCATTTCAAGGAACTAAAATACAGTTCCTTAAATCCACAGCAGTGGATATAGGACATAATTGTGTTGAATTACTTATTAAAGGAATATTAATTTCAAATATGTTTTCACCTGTGCCCCAAATTTTTCCATGGTGGTTTTGGAGCAACTAAAAAGTTTTTATCTGAACATGATTTAATCTTTATTACTAAAATCCACTTGCAAAAGCACTTTTGTAGGCTGCAGTGAATGCAGTTTAGAATTAGAGATTCACAACCTCCCGTGAGCAAGGAATATGAACCCAGGAACACTGAGTACTACCTCACTTGCACTTTCATAAAATGTTCTATTACTTTTTAATTGTACCTTTGTACCTTATATTGATTTCCCTATTCAAAAGATTGAATATGTATATATAAAAAACAAGTTAGAATTAATAAGTAATAGCTTACCTTAGTAGTATATACTCAAGTTATAATTATGGCATACAGTACAGTTTTATATGTAGTCTTATATAACTCTCACAGGTTACCTTGCAAGACTAGCAGGAAAAAATTTACTGCCGTTTTGCAGATGTGAAATGTCATGCTTAGCTATATTAAATGATTAACTGATCATTTAGAGTTACTAATTAGGAGAGTTTGAGGCTAGAATCCAAAGCAAGTGCGCAGTGTCTTTAAAGTACCTTGAAATTTATACGTGTACAAATGTTGGTGTTACTTTGGTCTCAGCAAGCTTTAATAAGCCTGTTTCAGATAAATTTCATGATTTTCTAAACCTGCCGTGTTTAAACCTTTCTCTCTCCACCTTGAAGCATGTTTTTGTTTATATATAAAACATCTTCTCTTTCCCCCCGACCATATACATCTTCCAGACACACATAAGTTGCAAGATCACAATAAAAATTTTTGAGCAATAGCTTAGAAATATCTTTTCACTCACTTCTTAGAGCTTTTAGAGTCATCAGGTTTGCACCTAATTTCATTGCATACTGTGTTATTTGCTGTCAGTTTAAGTATGTTTTTCTTACCTTCTAAACTGTATTGTAATTTGTGAAAAGGATACATATGTTCATAGTTCTATTTCCCAAAGAGTGACTTGATGCATAATGTATATATATTTAGATGCTCAATTTTATACTGGCCTTTAGTTGCTCTGTATGGATCCCTTGATGATAAAATGCTAGGTTCATCAGTTATTTATTGACATAAACTATCTTAAGCCTGGTGGGTTGGCCAACCCTTTAATCTGCTCCTAATAACCTCTCATTTTTGTGATAGCTTTTATACACACACATACACACACTCTCACATTCACACATTCTCACATATACAGAAATCTTATGCCCCAAGCCCATGTCCTCAGGAACTTGTTTTCTGCTGGCTGGCCATAAGATCACTACTGTATTTTTTCCTCTGAAAAAAAAAATTTTTTTATTTGGGTAACAGAAAGATCTGTATATCATTTACTGTGATAGAATAGGAAGGAACAGAATTTAATAACAGTGTTACAGGGGCAGGGTTTGGGAGTAAAATTGGCTTTGGAGTTGTTGCGTTTGAATGGCCTCTGAAAAATAAAGTATCAGTGTTCAAAGGACAATAGGTACCATTTTACAGTGAACGAAACCAGGGCTTCTTGACGAAATGGCTGATTCTAGCACTAAGGCATATCATGCATGTATTGCCAGAGAGTGAAGATAAGCTTAAAAAAAAAAAAAAGATGGGGTATATAAAAGTAACAACAGGAGCCAATTTAAAAATGCTCTCAATGACCAAAACTGGGTTAGTTTTAGCAACAAAATAAGCCAAGCAGTATTAGATTATAATTCAAAGTACAAAAAAATAGATATGAATATACATTTATATAAATGAAATATTGATTAAATGAATGAATGGGGATAGGGACAAATCTTCCTTACAGAAGAATCCCCAATGGTATATATATTAGGGATTATATACACACACACGCACGCACACACACACACACACACACACACATATATATTTATATATACACCTGCCTCTTTAATAGAGAGCCCAGAAATAGACCCATGTAAATATAGTCAATTAATAAAGGAGCAAAGGCAATACACTGGAGAAAAGATTGTCTTTTCACCAAATGATGATGGAACAACTGGACATCCACATGCAAAAGTAATGAACTTAGACACAAACCTTACAGCCTTCAGAAGAATTAAGTCAAAGTGGATCATAGACCTAAATGTGAACTGAAAAACTTTTAGAAGATAACAGGAAAAAATCTAGATGACCTTGGATTTGGTAATGACTCTTTAGATACAACACCAAAGGCATGACATATAAAAGAAAGAATTAATAAGCCAGACTGAAATAAAATGAAAAATTTTTGCTCTGTGAAAGACACTGTCAACAGAATGAGAAGACAAGCCACAGACAGGAAGAAAATATTTACAAAAGACATATCTGATAAAGGACTGTTATCCAAACTATACAAAGAACTCTTAAAATGCAACAATAAGAGAACAAATAATCCAGGTAAAAAAAGGGCAAGAGACCTGAACAGACACTTCACCAAAGAAGATATACAGATGGCAAATAAGCATATGAAAAGATGTGTCCACACAAAAACCTGCACATGGATGTTTATAGCAGCTTTATTCATAATTGCCAAAACTTGGAAGCAACCAAAATGTCCTTCAGTAGGTGAATGAATAAAATTAACTGTGGTACATCCAGATAATGGAATATTACTTAGTGGTAAAAAGAAATGAGCTATGAAGTCATGAAAAAACACAGAGAAACCTTAAATACCTATTACTAAGCTAAAGAAGCCAATTTATAAAGACTCTACACTGTATGATTCCAACTATATAACATTCTGGAAAAGGCAAAACTATGGAAAGAGTGGAAGGATCTGTGGTTGCGAGGGGGAGGGGGGAGGGAGAGATGAGGGGGGAGGTAGAGCACAAAGGAGTTTTAGGACAGCGAAACTCTGTATGATACTCTGTATGGTGGATACACGCCATCATCCATTTGCAAAACCCATAGAATGTATACCCTGAGTGGACCCCAGTGTAAACTATGGACTTTGAATGATACTGATGTGTCAATGTAGGTTCATCAATTGTAACAAATATACCACTTGATAGTCGGGAGGCTGCTGCCTGTTTAGGTGCAGGGGTATATGGGAAGCCTCTATACCTTCTGTTCAAGCTGTGAATCTAAAACTTCTCTAAAAAATAAAGTGTTTTTAAAAATCTGACACAGCCTGTAATTTAGTTAATAATGATGTTCCAATGATAATTTCCTAGTTTTGACAAATGTACCAAGAGAAAGCAAGATGTTAATATTAGGGAAAATGGGTAAAGAGCATAGGTGAATTCCATGTACTATATTTGCAACTTTTCTATAAATCTAAAATTATTACAGAATTAAAAGTTTATCTTTTAAAAAAGTCAATTAACTACATGTGTTTGAAAGTCAGGCAAATGCGATTGGTTATGCTAGGTGCTGTCCTACTTGTCCTGGATATCACTGATCATATTCAGATACATTCTTGAAAAGTAAGTAAGATCTCAAAAGACCAGAGAGTGTCTTTGGGGGGTCAAATCCTAGTTCTGTGATCTATTTTGGCAACTTATTTAACCTCTCTTTTCTTAGATCCTCATCTCAAAATGGAGATACCGTAAGTCTCTATTTTATAGGGCTACAGTAGGAACTAATTGAGATGAACTAAGTTCAGTGCCTAGTACAGACTACGTGTTTAATAAATGTTAGCTATTGTTAGCATTACTGTTATTGAATCTTTTAAAATAAATTTTATTTCTTCTGTGCTTGACATCCATATAACCAAATTACCCTTTCTCCAGTTATACCTTGTGATTATATGCAGGTATTTCTGTGGTATTTATGCTTCATGAAGTCCCCATGTGGTAGCAGCACCATTAGTATACCTGCAACGTCATAAAGGTAGGAGTATCATATTTTCATAGGACTCCTGGCTGGACCCATTCTATCTGGAGAAAACTGTGGCTCCCCAGTGCACTGGCTTCTCTGTTGAGTCAGTGACTGCCAGACCCCTCTGTCTCAGTTCAGAGCAGATGAGGAACCCAATATGACAGATTTAAATCTCTGATCCCTCCTGTTTATGATTTTTTTTTAATTCCTGCAATTAATTATGGCCTTTCTTCCCTGATAAATTATTCTCTGTTGATGCAAACTGCATAAAATTATTCCTGGTTTTTATAGTTTTCATCTGTCCAAACTTCAAAAATCTTCTATCAACAGCTCACCTGCTATTTACACAGAATTGCGGTGTTACATCTCGTCTTGAATTCATGCACGTGACCTAAGATAGAACAGGGAGTATGCTGATACACCCATGGTTTTAAAATGGGCAAGTGCCTATGAGTTGTGATGCTTAGAAATTCTGGGATAGGCCTGACCTGGAGCCAAGCTATGTTGGATTTTGTGACTTAACAGCTGTTATTTGAATGCAATGAATTTTTCACTTTAGGGCTTTTCAAGTATAGGAATATATGTATATAGGTGTGTGTTTATATTTGTGTAAACATCATAAGTAACTGAAAATAAATATTTAAACATTAAGATTTTAAGTTCTGTATAAAAGCTGTGGGCGCTAATGTTTTTATAATGACCTCACTGTTATTATGTTTTAGCATGTTTCATGACTGTAGTATTAGTTTTTTATTGCTACATAACAAATTACCTCAAATAGTGCTTACAGTAACACATATTTATTATCCTGTGGTTTACGTGTGTCAGGGGTCAGTACTTCTCAGATGATTGCAAGGCTGCAATGAAGATTTTGGCCAGCATGCCTTCTCATCTGAAGCTTGGGGTCCTCTTCTAAGTTCATTCAAGTTACTGGCAAAATTCAATTCCTTGTACTTTTAGAACTGAGGCCCTCAGCTTCTAGATGCTATTCTCTCCATTGGTGGCTCAGAAAGTATTTGTTGCTTCTTCAAGGCCAGCAGGTCAGCATTTCTGCTGTTTTGAGTTTCTTCTTTCATGGAATACCTGTTTTAAGGACCTCACCTCATTAGATCCCATGTACCACAGACTGCTCTAAGTCTGGATGCTGTGTGCTGGGCCACAAGGCCAGTTGCTCAACGCCTGTGTGCCTGTCGGGCCCATGATCCCCAACTAATTTGCACCTTGTATCCCCAGGCCTATCTTCACTGCTCACCGACATGCTTCCTTGTCTCACGGACTTCACGTTCCAAGATAAAATTAAGAATTTCAAGGTGGAGACAGTAGAGCTTTAAACCAAGTGCAGGGCTCTTCTGAGAGCAAGAGCCTATGCCTGTCCTGTCTGTGTTTGCTTATTAAACTAAAAGACTAGAATTATAATACCTACTTTATAGGGTTGGTAATGATATTAAATGAGAAAATGTATATGAAGAATTTATAGCAGGGTCTGTTACGTAGCAAACACTCAATAGATATTAGTCCTTATGTTATTATAAGGATTAGTTATAAGGACATATAAGACTCAGTCACCTACTCAAAGGTGTCTAGTCAGAGAGACAGGCGTGTGAACAGCTTATTACAACAATACAATAAATAAAAACCACTAGGCATTGAGAATTTTAAAATGCACTGTTTACAAGAAACTTATAGAGGTGAAACTGACAGATATGTAATGAGAGTTCAGTATGATTAGTGTAATTTCCAAATCTACTAATCTGTAGAAGATCTCAGGAGAATGTTGCTCCTACTCTAACATTAAAAGAAAAAGGAGGATAATCTAAGAAATCATAACTTTCCTGGGCTCATCACAGAGCCAAGGTCGTAAGGTAACTAGGTAAACTGAATTCCAAAGGGTGACAAGCCCCTCCAAATAGACCTTGGACATGCAAACTATTTGGCCTTTCAGTACAGTGTAAGAGCGAGCACAAGTGGTAGACATAAATATGTATAAAAAGGAAACAACTGAAATTTTAATAAATTTTCAAAGATTCTGTGTGGGTCATCAAGAGAATTTAGAATCCCTAGAAACCCAAGACACAAAGGTCACCTAAGCTTCCTCACCAGCTTTTTAATACAGGTCCGTGCTGGGTGCATATGAGAAAGAGTAGGATCAGGAAAAGGAGTCCTGAAGAAGCAGCTCCTGGAGGAGAGGCATGAAATCCATACTCTTCTCTCATAGGAAGCAAAGTCTTCCTTCCACAGTGGCAGAGGAAGAACGCTCAATGGTCAAGATTTTGTACTTTTGTAGTGACGCAAAGCCACGCTGCTGGGGGGAGGGGGGCAGGAAACTCACTCTTGCCGAAGACTCACCATCCTTACGCACCAGGGGAGATGGAAGGAAAGCTGAGAAAACCCCACCCTCAAGATGAACTGCACAGGGCTTACCTAAGACTGGGACTAGAGCGAGAGAACTGAGAAACCTGCCTGCCTCCGCCATGAGGTTTGCACCAAATAATAAACACCAGCAGGCACCTGCTGGGGTAGCATCAGGAGCACAGAGACCCTTCCTACGTCATAAACGTGGGGCCTGCTCAGAGCTGGGCGGGCGAGGAGGAGAGCCCTCCAGGACTCTAGGCTTCACACTAAGCAGGAGATAGCAGGGTCCTCCACTCAAGGACCCAGAATCATCTTCATTGATATTTAGGCTATAACAGAAAACTGCCAGTAGATGGCATCAAATCTCAACCGGGCCCTGGACAGGTCAAGGTTTCATAGCTGGACTCCTGCACCACCCATCTTGCTAGACATGCGGCCTGGCCCTAGTCATTTCATTACCTTGTCATATTACAATCCTGTATTTAATATTAATTTTTTTTCCTTAATCACCACCTGCCATTATGACATTGAAATATCTTTTTTTTTTCTTCTTTTCTGTTTCCAAAACCACATATTCCAAAAGTGGTATTACTTGAGAGATGTTCTGTATGTATGACTGCTTGGGAAGAAGTGAACACACAGCACTCACACACACTCACACACATGTGCACACATGTCACTTTAAGATGAGATAAGTGTCCTGGTTTAATTTGTAACGAGTAAAAACTTTTTGAAGGACAGTGGCACACGAGAAAAGAGAGCATAAGGCATGTTTGAGTGCAATTTCTTATGATCCTTAGGGATCCTAATGGAACAGAAAGCTATCATTGACAACATAAGCATGGTAGTATTTGCTGGATCTGGAAAATTCATTTCTTGCTTTATCATAGATTGCCATGGGAGGCTGGCTGCCAGATATGGCCAATGAGGAAGTGCATTTTTCTCTTTGCAGCAACTTTTTACTTTTAGCATGCATTGATGATCTTGCCTAGATCGGTTATTACACTGGAGATTGGAGAATGGTGGTTTGTTCCTTCTAGGTTTATGCCTTTTAATTTCCTCTCATTTTATTTTGGTTCCAAGAGAAAAAGAAAATGACTGTGCAACATCAGGCCACTGGTTTAACCCAATATCAGATCAGTTTAGAAGTCATTATGAGAGGAAAAAGAAATATTTGAGTTGAAAGATATATTAAAAACCCTTTCTCATTGTTTTTGATGAGCTTCCAGCAGGCAAGAGTTTACCTTTTTTGTTTCTCTTCATCATTTCGTTGGTAGTTTGGTGTCTTAAATAAACCTAGACAGGCATATGTGTTATTTATTACATTCCTTATCTTGACCTGCAAGGCTCTATATGATTTTGCCCTTACTTGACCTCTCAACTTCTTCTACAATTCTCTCTTTTAATTAACACAGTACAGATGCACTTGCCCCTTCTTATTTCTCAAGCACATACAACTCTGCTCAGCACTTCAAGGAATATTGCCACATGACTTGTTCTTGTCTTTAAATTCTTACCTTAAGTGTCCTCTCCATAGAGAATTCTTCCCTGACCATTCAATGTAAAGTAGCTGCTACCTGCTCTGTATTACAGGACCCTCCTTAAAAGCCGTCATAGCACTGGTGATATCTGACAGTTATGTTGGTCTTTTCTCTCCTCCTCTAGTATTAGAATGTAAGTTCCAGGAGAGTGGGCATCTTGGCTATCTATTTCTTGGTATATCCTACCACTGAGAATAGGATTGAAAACAAATTTTTAAATAAAAGAAACATCTCAGCTTATGCACTTGTTAAACCTTTATCTTTCCACCATCTTTAATAGGTATAAAATCTGGATTTAAACTTACTTTAAATATATAATGGCCAAGGAGTCTTGCTTCCAGTAAGGGCAATGGTACCTTGGGTCAACCCTTGTACTGAGATGGATTAAGAAAGTGTGGTATGTGTGCATGTGTGTGTATAATATCATAATGGGATGCAATCAAGGAAATTATAGGGCCAAATTCCAAAGTAAAAGAAATAAAACCTAGAGGTGTGAACTTGGTATTTAGCACCATTTTTCCTTTACAGGGATTTGCCAATTCTGGAAGAGGTGACTGAGAGGCCAAGAAACAGATGAGAAAAGTTTTTGAAAGGTTTACAGAAAGAAAAATTCAGATTGGTTTCAAGGCTTGCCAGGGGCATTGGTAAATCACGCAGGCTTCTGATTAAGATCCTTATGGTCTAAACCCCCCAAATAAGGGTGAAACGTATTTGCAAGGATTGAAGGATTGAAGAAGTGCAATTTCTAATTTCAGTCTCTGATAGTATTAAGGTCATTCTAGTTTGCTGATGACCCCAGCCACCTGCATAAGCAAATGCAAATCTGCTCCAGTGGAAAAAAATCTTCCTAGACCTTAGATCCTCTTTACATATTTGTGTACTGAACCCAGCAGACGATAAAGAACAACTAGGTAAAAAAGAGTGGATATATGTATATGTATAACTGATTCACTTTGCTGTACAGCAGAAACTAACACAACATTGTAAATCAACTATACTCCAATAAAAAAAACCCTTAGAAAACAGGCAAATGAAGAAACAGATAATGTGGCAGAAAAGCAAAAGAACCAGAGAAATAAACCAACAACAGTAAACAGCAACTACAATGAACACCTGCTACATGATTTTAGGAAGCAGTGCATACATTGAGTGCTGAATAATCATCTCACCTTCATGAGTATAAAACTGAACTCTTCATCTTTCCCCCCAAATCCATTCCACCATGGCCTTACTTATCTTTGTCGATGGCAACCCCACGGTTCCAGTGCTCAGCCCAAGACATTGCTGTGGTCTTTGACTTTTCTCTTTTTGTCTCACCCTATATAGGATTGGTAAAGAAATCTTCACTCTTATTTTTAAAAGTACAGA
The DNA here is from genome assembly GCF_005190385.1 of Monodon monoceros. Taxonomy (NCBI): domain Eukaryota; kingdom Metazoa; phylum Chordata; class Mammalia; order Artiodactyla; family Monodontidae; genus Monodon; species Monodon monoceros. The sequence continues at coordinate 67,104,088 of NW_021703783.1, forward strand.
TAAATACAGAATCTGATCATTTCTCATGACATTCACAGCTACAAGCTTGCCACACTGTTCTTACTGAATTGCTTGTGTCTCTGCTTGTCTCAACACAGCAATTAGCATGATTCTGTTAAAGCATACATCTAACCAGAATCTCCTCTGCTCAAAACTTTATAATAGCTCTACTCAGTAAAAGAGGAAGTCCTTAAAATGACGTACAATATTCTATACCTTTCTAAATCCATGCCAAGGCCTTAGAGCAAGTTTTATATCTGTACCATAAAGTGTTTATCTCATCCAAATTTTTACTGTGTAATGTGCCAAAGGATGTCAACTTTATTCATTTTCCTATAATATACATGTTTACACTGAGCCAAGAAATGTTCTTTGGCACTACAAAAACTGCGATGAAAACTATTTACTGGAAACTTATATTAATCATTTTTTAAACTCATAATTTCAGTAGCAGAATTAAGGTTCAGTCATCAAAAATGAAGATTATTATGTTGTTAATGGGCATTGACTGCTGTTGTAAACAAGCAATGCTTTAAAAAATATCTTGATATAATAAATTTATTTTTGCACCAGTTCATCTTATTCCTTTTACCATTTTCCTTTCATGTAATGTTTTCTGATTAAAGTTACCTCTCATTGGGCATCAGATGTCTATTTTATTAACCTATTTTAATCTACTGATAGTCTAAGGATAAATAAACTTGGCTATGTAGGACTGTTAGCCTTAATTTTTTTGTTGTTGCTTCTGTGTAATGTTTCCTGATTAAGGCAATCTCTCATTGGACTCCAGCTGTCTCTTTTACTAATCTATTTAAATATAATGATAGTTAAAAGATAAATAAGCTTGGATGTGAATAAATTTTGATGCAAAGAGCTGCATGGAGCAGAAGTGCTAGAAACTAGAGGACAGCCTTAATTACCATATAGTTATTTCTTTTGTCCATACAGCTACGTTTAAAGCTCCATTTAAATTCAAGATTGTTGAAATTCAAGATTGAAAGTTGAATTTTTACAAGAACATAGTTCCTACTGACCTTCCAGGTATCTATTTTAATTTTTTTCTTTTCCTTATCTACCTAAATGCAAATTATAACTACTCTTTAATTATAATTTATTTTCTTGGATTCAGTCAAATTAGATTATATAATTGAACTAAAATCAGAATAATGAAACAGAAGTTGAGACAATGCTATACACCCATTTTATATAAACTTTTTTTAGCAAGATGACTAATATGTTAATAAATCTAACAACCTTGGTTAGTGTCACCATGACCTGGACCCTCCTAGTCCACATCCTGAATCAGGATCTCAGACGTCACCCAGAGTGGAACTTGTGACATGTTAGTGGAAAAATGGAAACCACATTTTGATACTCAGTTCTGGGGAGGAAACTGTTTTGCCAAAAACAATTTGCCTTGTAATTTTTCATTTCAGTTATCTGCAGCATGATGGCTAAAATGTGTTTTCTTCTCTTTTGTTCTGATTTGGTAAGGAAGCACAGATCAGTCTACACAGCCACCTGAACACTGCTGCCAAGACTATTCCTTAAAAAGAGGATTATTTCTACACAATAGGGAGTGCAAGCACATTTCCTGCCCCTGTCAAAATTCTGTCTACCTTGGGATAAGAAAACAGCCCCCACTCTGCTTTCCCAAATTAGATGGTATTAATTTTTTAAAAAGAAGGCAAATTATATCTTTAAATATCATGCATTTTAAGACAGAGTATTTAATATTTACCTGGATAGCAGTGCTTGTTTTTACAAAAATGTTTTTAGACATAAACACATCTTAGTATACATTATATCTTCCACCTGTGTACTTTTAATAATTACATTTCTGTTTACATGCCTACAAAAGGGACTAACTTAATTCTACAGTTTATAATAAAAAATATTTTTAACTTATTAAAAAACTTAAGTAAAAAGAAAACCTAGAACAAATTTGAACAAACCTAAAACAAACATTTGAACAAACAGATTGATTGTTTCACATATAGTTTTTTCTTTTGCAAAATAAGGTAATATAACAATGTTTTATATAGAAGATTTATATTCTTACAGTAACATTTACTAAAATTCTAATCTCTATGCACTTGTAAGGCTTTTGATACTCAATTTAGGGAGATATTGGTACAAACTGCATTAGGCTGGATTCAAAATTCTGAAGTTTAGAAATACTTTGTCAGTGGTATCTTTCATTTGCAAGTCTTTTTCTTAAACACAAAAAACCAGTCTGGGACTCTGTAACCTTATTCTTATTTAGTTCATTCAACAAGTCTTGATTGAGTGCTGACTTTGTATCAGGAAAACCTTTTAAGTAGTAATGACAGCAATAAAAAAGGAAGAAACTTCCTGCCGTCAGGTGATTTAGGACCATGGGTATAATTAAATGGAAAGTGTCCATTGCTATGGAAATGTATTGATTTCCTCTGTACATTGGACTTTTTCTCAAAGTGATTAGCTGTAATGCTTATCGCTCCCCACACCTTTTACCTACACATTAAATTGATCTTTTAAAATTGTTTGAAAGCAAACATAGGATTTTTTCTGAATATGGCTCTTTTTTATCATTATGCAGACAAAATATGTAAGATACAGTTTACAATTCATAGAGCTCTTTATTCTCTTTCCCATTCCTTTGTGACACAGTAGTTTTTTTCAAATACATCAGTCCAGAATACATATACCATCCCCATAACCTGTGAACAAATCTAGAAGTCAGATATGTGTAAAACATTTCTAATTTTTGTATTGGCCTGAAATATTGATATAAATCCCCAACAATAGTGCCAGATTAAACTTCAAAGATCACTGAACCATCTTTTTTTTTTTTTTTTGCAGCCTATTCAGTTCACATACTTGTAATGATTTGAATAGCTTGCTTGACAAGAGTGGCAAAATCACATCCTTACCCTCTGACTCATTTTTGTACTTATTTTGATTAGAATTTTTCTGAGGTCAAAGAACATGCTTTATTTATCACTTTAAAATAAATGTATATGGAACCACAAAAGACCCAGAATTGCCACAGCAAATCTGAGGAAGAAGAACAAAGCTGGAGGCATAACCCTTCCAGACTTCAGACAATACTACAAAGATACAGTAATTAAACAGCATGGTATTGGCACAAAAACAGACATGTAGATCAATGGAACAGAATAGAGAGCCCAGAAATAAACCCACACATGTACAGTCAATTAATCTACAACAGTGCTCGCTTCAGTGGCACACATACTAAAATAGGAACAATACAGCGAAGATTAGCATGGCCCCTGCATAAGGATGACATGCAAATTTGTGAAGTGTTCTGTATTAAAAAAAAAAAAAATCTACAACAAAGGAGGCAAGGATATACAATGACGAAAAGACAGTCTCTTCAGCAAGTGGTTTTGGGAAAGCCAGACAGCTACATGTTAATCAATGAAATTAGAACATTCCCTCATACCATATACAAAAATAAACTCAAAATGGTTTAAAGACCTAAATATAAGAAAAGACACCATAAAACTCCTAGAAGAGAACACAGGCAAAACATTCTGGGACATAAATTGTAGCAATATTTTCTTAGATTAGTCTCCCAAGGCAAAAGGAATAAAAGAAAAAATAAACAGGACTTAATCAAGCTTAAAAGCTTTTTCAGAACAAAGAAAACCATCAGCAAAATGAAAAGACAACTTATGGAATGAGAGAAAATATTTGCAAATGATGTGACTGACAAGGGGGTTAATATCTAAAATATACAAACAGCTCATGCAACTCAATATCAATAAAACAAACAACCCAATAAAAAAATGGGCAGAAGACCTACATAGACATTTCTCCAAAGAAGACATACAGATGGCGAAGAGGCACATGAAAAGATGATCAACATCGCTAATTGCAGATGACATGAAAATCTTAAAGATGCCACCAGAAAACTACTAGAGCTAATCAATGAATTTGGTAAAGTAGCAAGGTACAAAATGCACAGAAATCTCTGGCATTCCTATACACTAACAATGAAAAATCTGAAAGACAAATTAAGGAAACACTCCCATTTACCATTGCAACAAAAAGAATAAAATACCTAGGAATAAACCTTCCTAAGGAGGCAAAAGACCTGTATGCAGAAAACTATAAGACACTGATGAAAGGAATCAAAGATGATACAAACAGATGGAGAGATATACCATGTTCTTGGATTGGAAGAATCAACATTGTGAAAATGACTATACTACCCAAAGCAATCTACAGATTCAATGCAATCCCTATCAAATTACCAACGGCATTTTTCACAGAACTAGAACAAAAATTTTACAATTTGTATGGAGACACAAAAGACCCCGAATAGCCAAAGCAATCTCGAGAACGAAAAAAGGAGCTGGAGGAATCAGGCTCCCTGACTTCAGACTATAAGACAAAGCTACAGTAATCAGTATGGTACTAGCACAAAAACAGAAATATAGATCAATGGAACAGGATAGAAAGCCCAGAGATAAACCCACACACCTATGGTCACCTAATCTATGACAGAGGAGGCAAGAATATACAACGGAGGAAAAGACAGTCTCTTCAATAAGTGATGCTGGGAAAACTGGACAGCTACATGTAAAAGAATGAAATTAGAACACTTCCTAACACCATACACAAAAATAAACTCAAAATGGATTAAAGACCTAAATGGAAGGCCAGACACTATAAAATTCTTAGAGGAAAACACAGGCAGAACACTCTATGACATAAATCACAGCAAGATCCTTTTTGACCCACCTCCTAGAGAAATGGAAATAAAAACGAAAATAAATGGGACCTAATGAAACTTAAAAGCTTTTGCAGCAAAGAAAACCATAAAGAAGACGAAAAGACAACCCTCAGAATGGGAGAAAATATTTGCAAATGAAGCAACTGACAAAGGATTAATCTCCAAAATGTACAAGGCAGCTCATGCAGCTCAATATCAAAAAAACAAACAGCCCAATCCAAAAATGGGCAGAAGACCTAAATAGATATTTCTCCAAAGAAGTTATACAGATGGCCAACAAACACATGAAAAGATGCTCAACATCACTAATCATAATAGAAATACAAATCAAAACCACAATGAGGTAGCACCTCACACTGGTCAGAATGGCCATCATCAAAAAAATCTACAAACAATAAATGCTGGAGAGGGTGTGGAGAAAAGGGAACCCTCCTGCACTGTTGGTGGGAATGTAAATTGATACAGCCACTATGGAGAATAGTATGGAGTTTCCTTAAAAAACTAAAATCGAACTACCATATGACCCAGCAATCCCACTACTGGGCATTTACCCTGAGAAAACCATAATTCAAAAAGAGTCATGTACCACAGTGTTCATTGCAGCACTATTTACAATAGGACATGAAAGCAACCTAAATGTCCATTGACAGATGAATGGATAAGAAGATGTGACACATATATACAATGGACTAGTACTCAACCCTAAGAAGGAACGAAATTAAGTTACTTGTAATGAGGTGGATGGACCTAGGGTCAGTCATACAGAGTGAAGTAAGTCAGAAAGAGAAAAACAAATACCGTATGCTAATGCATATATATGGAATTTTAAAAAGCGGTACTGATGAACCTAGTAGCAGGGCAGGAATAAAGATGCAGATCATATAGTAGCTTTATTTTTTATTTGTGTGACTATGTAACTGAATATTTGGGAGATGAAAACAAGGTTGTGCTTTCAGGTGAATTCAGGGGATTCCCTTAACTAATAGATCAGATTGAAAAGTTGCCAGTTCCACACATATGAAAGCCAAAGCAACTGCATCTGAGATTCCTTTAGAAATCATTACCTGACCTCTCTTTCCCACTGGCCACACCGCTCACACTCACTCCTGCCCTTAGACTGTACCTCTTCTCTATGGTCCCGTAATATTTTATTATTTCATTTAACACGTACTTTATAATCGTGAGTTGTAGCCCCACAGAGACGGTGAACTCCTTGAGGGCAGGGAGTATGCTTTGTTCTTCTTTGTAAACTTGTTACCTAGTATTTAATAGTTTGAGTTAATTAATATATCTCTATGCTATGGAATGTTGCTTGAATGAATTGAATGGATGAATGAATGAGATGGTCATAATTTTGGCTAGGTAGTTCTTTCCTTCAGATAACGCAGCCAGCTCTCCAGGACAGTTTGCATTTTGCTATCTCCAAGGTGGTTTTGTTTTCCATCCTGATTATTTAACAGATAATATAAATCTGAAACACAATAACCTTAAGGTTATTGATATAGAAGATCACTCAGTAGAGCTAAATCTACAACTCCAGATGAGTTGAAGGAATGAGACAGGTGGCCCAGTGGCTAAAAGTTTAGTCCTTTTTGTCAAAAAGACCCAGATTAGAATATGGATCCTCTTATTGACAGGGTATCCTTAGGTAATGAACATAATTTTTTCAGAGCCTCTGCTTTGAATAATGCCTATTTCACAATATTGCTGTGAAATAAGTTTGAACCAGTGCTTAGCATATATTAAATAAATAATCTTAGATATATTTTAAATATGAGCATTATAGCTTTTAAGTAATTATAAATCAGACTAAAGTATGTCATAAAAGAAACACACAAAAAAGATGAAATGGAGTCCATATGACAGAGTGTATTAACAAATAAATAATAACTCATGGGGTTAAAGAAACTAGGAGGTAATTTCATGATTGGGTAAATATATCTACAAAATAGCTGGGGCCATAGTGAGTAAATACTCATTTGTGACTGAGACAGACCCACTTTGTGATTCTTGTATTACTTTAATTATTAAGGGCTCTCCATTTCACTTTTAAAATTGTCAGGGTTTGGACAGTGAATTGTGGAGTTACTGTATCGTGGCACATGTGCTAATCTGGAACATTTTAGGAGGAACTTTTTGCACAATCTAGTAAGCATTGTACCCTGAAATCTGCACAGGCATGTGTAGGAAGAGTTTCATCTTCCAGTATACAAAGATCTGGGTTGGTCAGCATTTCTGTTCTATCCAAATAATCAATTTTTATTCTATCCAAATAGTCAAGCGCAACTTGAATGTAAATATCTTTTTAGCAATTCACTTTAATGTTCTCTTACTACACAGAGTTAAAAATGTAACTTGGTGAGAAGCAGAATATACCAAATAACTCCTTAGGGTTGTATTTTTACTTGCTTTTTTTCTCTTTCACCCTCTTCTGATAACTTACTTCAATATACACTCATTTAGAAAAAGGCTTTTTTTGGATTTACCATTATGATCTGAGATTCAGAAAGTTGGAAGATATAATGAGAAATGTTCATTTTCTTTCTTTCTCCCTTTTCTATAGAGAACACATTTTAAATTTATTATGATTTCCAACAATTCCCTTTCCAGCAATTATTTAATACAGGAAAAAAGTGTTGATAGGAAATTCTTCATTGTCATTTACCAGTCTTCTGTGTTAGCAACGTGACAACAGTAACGTTACTTCAGGTGATTTCTACAAGTCTTTCCTCAGCTGTCATCTAAACAAAATAAGATGAAATAAAACAAACACAAATTAATTGCACAGTTATTCATAAATACAAAAAATCTTTGTTATCAAAGATAAATTATAATTTAGAAAGCAAACATGCAAATTATATTAAATAGATCAATTTTTGAAAGTACATTTCTTCAAAGTATTGTGCAGCTCTTTCCTCACTATAACTGTTAAAACGTTAGTGGTGAAATAAAGCTATATCAGACTATACTAATGTACATTTTAAACTATTACTTATGGAAATACAGACAGAGATTCAGATCACATTATGAGAAATGTAATAATTTTCAAATAATTTTCACATTATCAGAAATTTATGATGGAAAGAACTCTAGGGAAATTTGCTTGGTGAATTATAAGCACAAATTTATAGTTATTATAATTCCAAGAAAATTTGAAAGATTCAATAGTATTTCAAAAGACTTTAATCAGTGGTGATGGCTTCTTGGAGGGTGAAATTGATTGTGAAATATTAATGTGCTCACCTATATCTGTAAGTACAATTAAAATTATGCTGAGTTGGACATTGACAGATTTCACATTCTTGCCTTGAAACAACTATCCACAGTCTGTTTAAGCACAAAACTCAGTAAACTTATAGGTAATGAGTAACTATTTTACTATAGTTTTGAATAATCTTAATGTTCCAGATATTCAGAGCATTTGAAATAACAGCATTATCATAGAAAAATACATTAACTTTGTCCTCATGTTTAATAACCATTTGTTAGAAAATATCACTTTTAGAGTTTTTAATCAGTTATATTGGAAATGAAGTGAGATGTTTTTATTTTAAAAGCTTTCCATCTTCTGGCTATTTGGCTTGGTTTTAAGTTTTGGATTTTTCATGTCTTTCATATTACAGATTAGATGTATGTTTGTTGACCATTTTTAAACCAGACTGCAACTCTTTGGTTTATTCTATGACACTCTGCTATATAATCATTTTGGGCAGACCAACTCTTCACAGAGGCCTAGAAATATACAAAATTCCAAACTGAAATTATCAAAGGGTTGAAGTTAATGGTGGGACAAAGTTTTCCAATATGCTTCCATTTCCTCCTTCGCATTTTTTGAGGCATTGAATCTTAGTATACACACTGGGATAAACTAGGGTGATTATGAAGTACTAACATGAGATAATAAAGGAAGCCTCCCTTTCTTCATTTGACTAATCATCCAAAGAAATGCAGTTCCAGAAAAAACAGCTATAAAATATGCCACAGTCTCCCAGAGTCACCTTTTCAAAAAGCAACTCTTACTCTGTATCTTCCCTTCGTAAAGTGAAAGCTGGCTTCCAGCTCCCTCTTCAATCTGATTTCACACCCTGCTCTCCTTCGTGCTATACTGCAGCCACATGAGTGATTTTATTCCTTTATACTTGCCATGCTGCATCAAGATACCAAACTGATACCTTGAGCAAAAGTGCTTTTCTCCCCATCTTTTACCTCTTATTTGCCACTCATCCTTTAGATCTTGGCTCAGGCGGTCCTTCCACAGGGAAGACTTCACTGACCTTCCGTTTGAGGTCAGTTCCTCACTTTAAAGATTTTCTAGCACTGTGTACCTGTTTTGCAACATTGTAGAAGTTGAAATTAGCCATTAGTTTGTGTGATTACTCGATTAATATCTGTTTCCTCCAGTAGAGAAGACTAGAAGAGGGCAGGGATCATACTGGCTTTTGCAGCTTTTGTGCAATGCCTGGCTCAGTAAACATTTGTTGAATGAATAAATGAAAACACTCAGGTCCGTGTGTTTTATGGAAGAGGGAGAGTTTAGGCTATGATGGTTGCCTAGAGAAACTGGGATATTTTTACCTTTTGGGTCCAGAAGTGAAATGATGGGGATATAATGTATTGCTCAATATAAAATTCCAAAGCTGCTAATAGAAAAGTGACAGACACACAGAATAAGAAGTAACAGTGGCCACTTGCAGCTAGAAGAGAATGCTAGCCATCCAGAATGGTTCCTGTTATATTCTGGGATAAAATTAAAAATTTCCTTTCTAATTTACTCATCATAGCTTCCATTAATCCTTTATATTCTGGGTGAATCATGACATTTTCTCCAAATCCACCCCAAACTGGGTGGTCTTAACATTGCCAACAATCTTCGTACACCACATTTTTATACAAGAGTAACTGTGTGTATTTGTGCATTATGGTTACCATGGTTAGGAAATATTTCCTGAGAATGGTCTTTTAAAGTAGCTATCAAAATCAGGTAAACAGCCATTTCAGAGTTGATAAGGCAGAGAATGTAGATAACATGCAGACATTGTTGCCAATGACTACAACAGTCTCAGGAGATCATGAATATTATATTTTAAATAAGACAATTAAAAATACCAGGCAGATCAATCTCTAAGGTACATGCTAGCAATCCTATCCATTACAGAAGCGAAAGCATACCCCTTAAAAATCAAAATTATATTCAAATATAATACAATTTGTTGGATGTATAAAAAGAAAGTTCAATGAATAAAGAAGAGGAGAGAATAGTGTGGAATAGAGGCAATGGAGAAGTAGAAGGGAAAAAACTCTAAAATTAGAGGAAGATAAGAAAAAAAGAAAACATGAAACTTTCATGTCATTAAGAGACTTCATGTCAAATTTAAAAAATAAAAATGTGAACACATCCCTTCAGTAAAAGAATAAAATTATATTTCAAAGTACTATAATTATGCCTTGATTAAATCAGTTCTACCTTTCTCTCAAGTGCAAAATTAATGACAAAATTCCAGTTATTAAAGGATCAAGTGGTTTAAAGATTTGTAAGATCTTCACAGAATATATAACTCAATATATTACAAATGTGCAGCTTTTTAAAAAGCTATAACAAACTCAGCCTTTTAAAGTTTAAAGTGTATAATCTTAATTCAGACACAGAATTATAAACCAAATACTTCATATAGTAAGCTAAATTAATCTCATCACTTTCTCTTAAATGTAGTCATTAGATATTGTTTACATATACATTATATATATACTAATTAAATTTCTTGCACTTTGAATGTATTTACAATTCCAAGGGTTATTTTTTGATTTTGTTTTTGATTTTGTTTTTTTTTGCCCTGAGATGCTTAATATTCAGGACTCCCTTGTCTTTATATGAAAATTATATACAGTTGACCCTTGTTCGACATGTGTTTGAACTGTGAGGTTCCACTCATACATGGATTTTTTTCCATAAATATGTACTATAGTATCACACGATCTGTGGTTGGTTGAATCTGTGAATGTGGAATGACAAAGGGCCCACTGTAAAGTTATACTTGGATTTTTTACTTTGCCAGGGGTTGGTGCCCCAAACTCCTGCATTGTTCAGGGGTCAACTATATACTGTTATGGACTGAATTGCATACCCCCCAAATTTATATACTGAAGCCTTACACCTCAATGTGACTGTATTTGGAGATAGGGTCTTTAAGGAGGTAATTAAAATTACATGAGGTCATAAGGGTGGGACCTTAGTCCCATAAAACTGGTGTCCTGATAAGAAGAGGAAGAAACAGTAGAGATCTCTCTCTGTCTTCCCATGTACACATGCGCAGAGAAAAAGCCATGTGAGGACAGAGAAGGAATGCAGCCATTTGCAAGCCAGGAAGAAAGGTCTCACCAGAAACTGGCTTTTCCAGAACCTTGATCTTGGACTTTTAAGCTCCAGAACTGTGAGAAAATTAATTTCTGTTGTTTAAGACATTCAGTCTGTGGTCTAGTATTGTGGCAACCCTAGCAGTCTAATACACATAGCATTTTATTTTATAACAAACTTGAACTATAACCGTAATGTTAGCACATGTTAGCACATGTTAGATTTAGCACAGACATACATACTTAACTACTAAATCAAAGAGATAAAAAATTAAAACTTGAAAATATAGCAATGATATAGCTTTGTATTTTATGATATAGCAATATCATAAAATAGGATACATATATTGAAGATGTTAACATTTTTTAATTAAAAAATGTAGTTTATTTGAAGAATCTCTGGTTCTTCGGAAGTGTTTTCTATCAAATTGCCTTTAAGTAATATCTGTGTACAATGTTTGACTGTCTTCTCTCATTTAGTATTTGGACAATATCCTCATGAAAGTGATGAGGCAAAGTGGTAAGGAACAGAGAATTAAGATTTATTAAGTATCTACTGTAATAGATGAAAATTTTCCCTAAAAAGAAAAATCTTATTATATTATTAAGGGAAATTATAGCTGACCCTTGAACAACACCAGGGTTAGGGGTGCTGACCCTCCACATTGTCAAAAATCCAATTAGAATTTATAGTCGGCCTTCTGTGTATGTGGTTCCTCCATATCATCAATTTCACCTCCACAGATTCAACCAGCTGGGGATCATGGAAAGTTTCAATTACTTACATTCAGGCAAGAACATCTTTGAATAATATGGATCATTTGTATCAGAACTGGTTAGAAACAGAACTTGAGAGATTGAACAGATCAGATTGAGAAGTCCAGGTTTTGAGAGCCACTAGCATATAAATGGTAACTGAAATAATGCACATGGGTGAAACCACCTGGAAAGAAAGAATAATGCAAAACAAAGCCATGGAGTATAGTTGTTAAAAACATGACCACTGAAACCAGAAAATCTAGATTCAAATCTTGACTCCACCATTTACAAGCTATATAAAATTAGTCAAGGTTAATTTGGGGCTAATAAGTATACATTGGTTTTAGGATTTTTGCAAGGATTAACTGTAGTTATAAATGTAAAGCACTTAGAAGAGTGCCTAGCTAAAAGTAAGTATTCAGTATATAGTGTCTTGTATTAGATTGCAAGGAACAATAAAAGGCTACACTAATGCTTTAGGGGCTCCAAAATTGAAAGACGGAGAAGAAACAGCCAGAGGAAACAGGTAAAAGCAGAATATATAAATTCTAAGGAAGACAAATGAAGAGGGTGTCTCAAGAAGAGAAGACTCTTAGGACTTCAACTTCTCACCGAGATTTACCCTCCAACCTCAAAGAACTAAATCCAGATGAAACAAATGAAAAAACAGCCTCCAAGATATTGGACATCAGACAATAAAGATAATGATCCCTGCGAAGATGGGAAGCAAATGAGCCCTACAATTACCCAGCTTCAAAGAGATTCCAGGCTGGTGCAGGGAAGAGGAAATCAGGTGATACCAATAGATGAGATGGAGCTGAGAGTTTGAGAACAAGGTGGCCAGAATTCACAGGGCAGAGCACCACAGAGAAGAGAGCTGTGCGTAGAGAGAACCGCAAACATCTGCAGAGGCCTTCCTTGAGTACTGCAGAGCACTGATCAGCACTCCTGAATGGGAGGATAGCACAGCTGGGGATGATTTCTGAAAGGATTACAGGAAACATCACCTGAGGCTCACACAGGATGGAGAATGAATGCCTTTTCTCATCAACCAGACTGGGAAGCCTTGTAATTCATGGGACTTTACAAAGAGTACTCAGAAGGCTTTTCCTGAGTAGTGGGGATATTAAGTCTAAAAGGTTGCTCCTGTCTAATATTTTCTGAAAAGCAAAACTAAAAATAACAAACTGTTTCTGACGAATTTAACTTTATTCCAGAACAAAGCTCAAGAATTGTAATGAGAATATTTAGCTTCCAACAAGGTAAAATTTGCGTTTGGCAGCCAATGAAAAATGACCAGACATGCAAAGAAGCTGGAAAATACAACGCATAATGAGAAAAATCAATCAAAGTGGACACAGAACTACCAAATGTTATCATGGGCCGATAAAGACATTAAATTAAAACAATTGTAACTATATTTTAAACGTTCAGAAAACTAGAGGAGAGTTTGAAATGTTAAATAGAAATATGAAAGATAAAAAAGACTAAAATCAAACCTCTAGAGATGAAAATTATAATGTCTGAGATGAAAAATACACTGAATAGGAATAACGGTAATTAAAATGTTTTAAAAGACAAGATTAGTGAATTTGGAAACTAGCATTTGAAACTATGTAAAATGAAATACAGACAGAAAAAAACACTTAAAAAGATGAAAATATCATCCGTGAGCTGTGGAACAACTTACAGTAGTCTGATATACATGTAATTTGAGTCCATGTAGGATAGGAGAGGGAGGGGACAGAAAAAAATTTGAAGAAATAATGGCCCAAAATGTTGTGAATTCAGTGACAACTATACACCTACATACATATCCATACATATGCAATGGAACACTGTTCAGCCATAAAAAATATGATCTTGCCATTTGTGACAGCACAGATGGACCTGGAGAGCTTTATGCTAAGTGACTTATTAGAGAAAGACAAATACTGTATGATTTTACTTATATGTGGAATCTAAAAAAACCTCATAGAAACTCATAGAAAACTCATAGAAACAGAGATCAGATTTGTGGTTTCCAGAGGCAGAGAGTACAGCATGGGGGCATTAGGTGAAGGTGGTCAGAGGTACAGCCTTCAATTATAAGATAAATAAATTCTGAAGATATAATGTACAATAGTTAACAAGACTGTAGTGTATATTCGAAAGTTGCTAAGAGAGTAGATCTTAAAAGTTTTCATCCCAAGGGGGGAAAAAGTCTGTAACTATGTTAGGTGATGGATGTTCACTAAACTTATAGTGGTAATCATTTCACAGTATATGCATATATTAATCATTACGTTGTACACCTTAAACTTATACAATGTTTTATGTCGATTATATCTAAATAAAACTGGAAAAATATTATGGCTTTTAAAAATCAAAATTTTGACTTTACATAATAAATATCTAAGAATATGTTTACTTCTCTCTATACAATGCATCATGGTATCACCTCTTCCACTCCCTGCCTGAATGCAGTAATGAGTACTTAAGGAAATGGGTAGTGATTTGGAAACTAATCCATATTTATTTTTACGATATTGTGTCCTCTAGCCTTAAAATATTGAAAGAGCATATTAATGATTACTACATACAGATATACTGCCCAGTTATAAGCTGTTGGGTTTACAGATTCTATTTTCCTTGTTTATTCAGATAGTCAGTAGGAGGCCTGGAATTAATGTTCCTTAGAAACAGTTGTTGATTCAACTTATTCACCTCTTCAGAGAGAGAAATCAATTTTTATAGTCATATACAAATACCATGAAGACATCAGTACACTTCATTTTCAGAAATAGTAAACAATAAATAGAATAAGTGGGTTTTATATTTCCTGTATTGATGTGTTTAAAATATCACAAGAGTACTAGTTGTAAAAGGTAAATTCAGTCAAGTGAGTCCCTAAAATCTGTATCACCAGGAAGCTAATTCACTCATTCAAAAAACATTTGCATATTTGGTACACGTCACTAGCATATAAAAGTCACTAACTTTGCTTGTGCTGTGAAGGATACAAAGACAACAGACAGAAGGATAAGTGATATTCTTATCTTCAACAAACCCATAATCTACTAGGATTGCTGAGAAGTCTCCATAGTAAACTATAATGAAATGTCAGAAGGAAGTAATGGCAATAAAAGATATAACCAATGATTTAGAGAAGCCAGTGTGTACCAGTGTATTCAAAGATTATTTTATACTATAGGTGATATTTGCACCGAACTATGACAGGTTAACCATGAACAGGCAGAGATCATGAAGAACATTAAAGCTGAGAGGGAAATGATAAAATTTAGGGAAGAATAATTGAGGGACAATACTTAGTTCCCATGTAGCTGGAATATAAAGGATTTAGAAATGTTTAAACTTATCTACAGTATCATAGTTCATGAAAAATAGGGAAACATTATCTAAGGTACCTGAGTTGGAGTTACGAATAATCCTTTACAAAATAATAGGTAACAATATAGCATACAACAGTTCGAACCCTACTCAGATCATTTTAGTGCTCTCAGGCCTGATTTCCTCAGTCTAATAATATATATTGATGGATTCTGAGATAGTAAGGTTCCGTGTTAAAGCACAAGAGAATTTGGAAACTGCTCATTAAAGAAGTAGAAATATTTCCTCAAGATCTGTTATGAAAAAAAAAAATGACTTGGGAAACATGTACTTAAATAAGATCTTTATCTCTAAAAATGTATCTCACAGGGGAATTTTCTCTAATGTCATATTTCCTCAAAGAAGGGAGTCATATGATCTGCTACCAAATCTGTTGTGGAAGTCTCCACCAACAGTTAGCTCTAAATGTAGAGATAAAAAAAAAATAATAATAAGAGCATGTCTCCTCAACGACTATTTCATACTTTCCTGTGCCCCTTAAATTTTATACCACTCTCATTTCAGCTGATAACACTCCTCATCTGTAATTGTAAGCATAGACATCATCAAATAGGAATTTCCTTCTTTTCCCATCGGCAAATCTGTAAACTTACTTGAACTAAATCAGTCTTCTCCAAGTTCCCATCTCTTATTAAGTGTCAGTGCTGGTAACAAAAGCTAATGAGCCCATTTGTGTCCTTTGTCCCATTGTCTCTCATCTTCTCAAGAACCTCTTTTCAGTACTCTACCCCTTTCTCCTGAGTTCTCAATCTATCCTTCTTTAGTCAACTATTCCTATTAACATTCAACTGATCTCTAATATTTTTCACTAATAAAGCTTCTCTTGACCCTGCATCTTCTTGCAGTTACTGTACCATTTTTCTGCTACCCTGAATTTCTAAGCTTCTTAAAAAACAAGGGTTTACATATGACAGATTTATTTCCTCATCTCCCATTCACTCTTCAATCCTCCAATCTGATCTCTGACTCAATCTCCATATTGTCAAAGGCCATGGACACTCTCCTCTCATCAGCACTCATCACAGTTGTTAATTCCTTCCTTCATTTTTTTTACCCTGTATTCAAGGCATACATATGCTTCCTCCCCTTCCACCCCAACCCAAGGCTCTTTTTCTTTTCTTCTCTGGTTATACCTATTAGACTCCTTTATTAGCTCTTTTTGACAATATGTAATTTTGCTGTCACAATTGCTCTCCTAATAACCAGGATGTTAAAATGCCTAACATTTTAATGAGGATACATGACTGAGTCTACTTGGCAGATGAATTATTTAGTTGGAGGGCATATTTTCTCAAATTCAGGGGTTTTTCCTTCAACACATATCATTTAGCACCTGCTACATGTCAGGAATTGTTATAGGTCCTGAGGATAAAACAATAAACAAGATTGACAAGATCCCTGCCTTCATGGAACATGAGAAGGTAAAGCCTGGGTAAGAGAATTGGGGATGTTTTGTAGAATTAAAAGCTTTATCAGGGCTTCCCAGGTGGCGCAGTGGTTGAGAGTCCGCCTGCCGATGCAGGGGACACGGGTTCGTGCCCCAGTCCGGGAAGATCCCACGTGCCGCGGTGCGGCTGGGCCCGTGAGCCATGGCTGCTGAGCCTGCACGTCCGGAGCCTGTGCTCCGCAACGGGAGAGGCCACAACATTGAGAGGCCCGCGTACCGC
This sequence comes from Monodon monoceros, assembly GCF_005190385.1. Lineage (NCBI taxonomy): Eukaryota > Metazoa > Chordata > Mammalia > Artiodactyla > Monodontidae > Monodon > Monodon monoceros. The sequence goes on from NW_021703783.1 coordinate 67,120,999, forward strand.
AAAAAAAAAAAAAAAGCTTTATTAATATGGTCAAACATTGGATTTTCATCAACTCAGAGAGAATCTAAACTGCCCAGGTTAACCTAGTGTTTTCATCTAGGAATACATGCAAAGACATGACCTACCTGATCTTGCCATGTCCTTATACCTCAAGGAATTCTTGCAATCAAAAACCAAGGGAAGATTCCTGTTCATTTTAAGATTTACCTTTTAGGCAGACTTGGAAGGAATAGGACCTGATGGTTAAAAATAAACACCACTAATGGGATAATTGATTTGATTTAAAAACTACTATTTGGAGCAAAAAAAAATTCAGTCCAAGATCAGCCCTCCATCATATTTTCTGCTAAAAATAGAGGTGTGCCATCCTGGTAATGAGAAATTTAGACACAACTTGTATAAAAATATGCCAGGACCTCAATTACAGAGTGTTTACGGAAGCAGGTGCTATAAGAGTATATCAGGAATGTGACATCATCTGATTTCTCAACACTGTGAGGCGTCCCACTCCCGTGTCCATCTCTCTGGGCTTGTGGTATATATGTGAATAACATGATTTGTTTCAAATCAGAGACTACCACTCATTTTAATAAATAAAAATGTCAATTACAATAAAATTAAAGAAGCTTTTCTTAGTGTGAACCTAGCTGGATCCCTTAATCTTTCTTTGCCTCTCTTTTTTCGTTGAGAAAATATGACTAATAATGTCCATTCTGTCTAACTCATCAGATTGTCCTGAGAGAATTATGGGATAAGGGTTAAATTTATGAGTTCTTATTAAATTATAAAATACATTAAAATATGAGTTACAACTATGACCATTTCATTATAATGATATTAGCAATAGTATTGCATACTTTCCAGATTAAAGGATTTTACCTCTTTAAAAATGCCTTTATCTTTACTTATACTTTATTATTGTTTTCAATTATACTTGGAAACTGCCTTAAATCCTTTCTAAGACATCTTAAATGTTGAAAATTCAAATCAGTCTGAACAGCTAATTTGAACATGTGTATGTCGTGGAAAGTGAAAGTTTATTTAATACAACTATTTGATTGAGATTTTGACCACAAGTTGTCATGAGAGTCAAATTAGATAGCCCTAGTCTAGATGATGCTAGCTCTCTTTAAAAGATATTTCTGTGAGTTTGACAAATAGCAATTACTAAGCACAACACCAACAGTGATAAATACTCCAATTTCAGCCTGTCAAAAATGAACTGAAGAATTGAGAGGAAACGCATGATAGGAAACATCTGGTCCCTTTCAGGCCTGCTGAGAGATGATGAGGATGTGCCTTTTGACAATAAATAAATAAATCATAAAATAAAACCCTAAAAGGCAGGGTTATTTTTTTTCATATTACCTTGTTGAACAAAAGGTTGACTGTAATTTTAAAAAATGAGATGGATGTTGCCCAATGTTTAAAACACACTAAAAAAAATCTTTGAATAATTTTATCTCCATATTTTAATGAGAAAGAGATTAATAAGAAACCAAAGATAGAATTTTATTTAAAGGCCAGAACATTACCACGGTATATTGAGGAGAGGTAAGATTCTAACCCAGTATCTGGTGACTTCTTTATTTTTTTATTTATTAGGAAACCTTTCATTTATAAGGTAAACTTAGGCATTGGAAGATATTTTCACTGAAAGTTCAGTTATTTTTAAGTATTCAGTATTAAAGCAGAAAATTGTATGTAATTGGTCTGTATTTAAATGAAGGTTAGAATTGTGAACTAATTCCTTTCTGTCCCCTACAAAGTAAGGGTGCTGAAGGTTTTCCTTTCCACATCACTAGTCCTCTTTCGTACTATCACTGGCCTTCTAGGTATCCAGGCTCTCTGTTTGGCAAGAGGTGCACGAGTGGGAGTGAGAAGATTCAATAATTTTCTGGGAGATTAGCAGGGAGATTGATGATATTGGTGATTCCCATAGGGTAGGGTCAGACATCATTACTGTTCAGCTGATGAGCTGATGATACACGGCACTTAGAAGTACAAGAATTCTTATGTTCTCACCTGGGATGGTGTGCTATACTCATTGGCAGGGTGATGGGATGGGCTTCTGAGGCTTCTGAGGCTGCCACAGGAGCTCCTTGGCAAATCTCATGTGTAGACTTGACAGTTCTCAATGTTGACTATCGGGATTTTCAGGTCTGGTCCTCTGACCACAAATCCCTCTCCTTGGTCCAATCTCTTCTTTTCTCTCCTTGCCCAGCTTGCAGATTTGGGAGATGTGATTCTTTTGTTATTGCTCTTAAAAAATGTTGTATTTGGCATGATATTCATGCTCTGCTCCCATCAAGACTTAGCCTTTTGAGTTCCAAAATACCCAGCTCTTACAAATGAGAAATTAACTTTCAAGATTATTGTCTCTGCTTTAAGCTTTAAGAGTCTATTTTGACACCCAAGCTAGATTTTGAATATTCTCTGTACGCACACCATATTGGAACTCCACGTTTTCTACTTTCAATGGTTAGTTTTAGTAGGGGGAGGGCCTCATGATAAAAAATAATAAAAATAGTAATAATAAAAGAAATTAGAGGGATAAATTGGTTAATATATCAAAAATATTCTCCCACTACACATAATGGTGTACCTTAGAAAACAAAATAGCAAAACAGAAACAAACAAAACCCATAATGTAGCAACAATGTGGTGGACCAGTTGATGCTATTAACTCACTAATGATAGCATTTAGTTATTATATTTCTTTTAAGTATATAGCTTTTCCATAAACTTCAATGTAATTTAAACACAAAGGGGAAAAATGGAAATAATTTTGAGCAGGCAGTATTCAAAGTGAGGGAAGTAATCTATACTGTTTCTCATGTTTAAATAAAGTAGTAGACTTACTTTTTAAAAAAATTGTCTAAAAAATTTTTGGTAACCCAATTTTTGGCAAATTTGATGGGTTTTAACAGGGCAGATGTCACAATATTAACACCGTGAATGGACGTGCACAGTCCAATCAAAGGATGACTGCTTTAATGTTGGAGTGGGGTCCTGGGGCTCCTGATGTGCCAAGTATTACCTCTTTAGTTGCTGGATTGAGAAAAGATCAAGGATTCTAGAGAAGTGGAACCTGAACCAGGGTAACTGAAACAGTAGAAAACTCGTTGGGCTTTGCACAGCAGCTGTTTATTCAGGTATTTATTAACAGCCCATACCAATGCCTACTAGCTGACCATCAGCCTTGGTTATCAGCCTGTGATAATATGAATTTTCCTCTCAGCCTCAGATGTTAGCACCATCACATGGCTCCATTTTTCTAAATCAGTAATATCAGGCTCAATCTTACCAGCTCTTGGGCCAGGCAGGAAGTTCACTTCAGTCTCTGCCTATGTGGTGGGGAGGGGAAGTGCTTACACTATTCCTTCATTTCTTCTACCTACCCTACTTGTATCAATACTTCTCCTACCCACTTCCCCAGTCTTCTCTATCTAGAATCTATATGATTGTTGTGGGGTGGAAGTAGCTAATCTTATTCAGAGATGCTGCCATGTTAGGAAGCATAGCGTTGAAATGATATTTTGATTCCTCCATTCTTTCCCTCTTGTGCCTCAAAGCCCAGCATCTTTTTCTGCCCTTCTGGGAGCATCCAGCTTTACTCCTCCAGCAGTGGGCCCATAGCAAAGGATTATTATTTACCGGGGTAAGGATTTGGAGTTAGCTAGTGTTTGGAGTATTTGGACTTTTGAGGGACTTAATGCTAATAAATATGGGGAAAGGTGATTCTTTGAGTTTGTGGAAAGGCGAAACACAGCACAGGAGAAAAAATATATTTTTTTGTCTTTATAATTCCCCCAAGTACACAATAACCCATCCTCGTCACTAAACTCTTAGCCTTCAAGATCAAGGATTGTGTATCTTCTCTTCTTAGAGTTTTGCCTCACACAGGTGGCATCCAGTGAATATTTGTTGAATTAATTAACTAAACAGAAAAATAATCTTAGCCTAAAACTCCTAAATGGTTTATTTCCTGGCAATTGTGAGCATTTTTTTTTGAATGAGCTGCTAATTTTTAAAGCAGTCATTAAAGTTGTTGTTTTCAGAGGTTTGTTTGATAAAAGGGAGTTAGTAATTCTAAAACATTAGCACTGTAATAAAAAGCAGGTATGAAAGGCCTTGTTCACCTAAGCTTTGAACTGAGTTTAAATAACTCAGTCAATTTTTTGTAGTCAGACGTATTTCTAAAAAGAGATAAATAGGCACTATAATTACTATCAGACCCCTTCTGGTATTATCAGATAACAATTCAGTGGATAATAAATAGCATATGATTACCTGATTTATCTTTTAGTCCCCTTGATTGTCCTTGCTATTTTTTTAAATGAGAACTAAGCAGCATGGAAAACTGAAATTTAAAAGACAAGTAATTACTTTGATTTACTCAAACATTAAAAGCTCCACCAATAATTACTCTTAATATGTTTTCATTAATTCTTTTATTCATTTGACAGAAGAAATTGAATTTTTATTCTACAAAACACTTTCGTGTCTTTGTAATAGCCATGTCTCTTCTACTTATCATAGCTTAAGTTGGCTTATGGAATTTATATTCAGAGCCTTAACTAATATTAAAGGAATAGCATAGAGAATTTTATACGTACAGTCATGGATTTTGACTTTCCTTTAATGAAGGCTGAAGGAGAGAGACTGAGGGAAATGCTGGGAGTTGGAAAGTTTCCTGGTAATGCTCTAGGACTTGAAAAGTGACAGCAGGCTGAGCCTAGAAAAGGCAAATCAATTATCCAGAGTTGAGGAGGAGCCTTTAATATGTTAGACAAGCACTGTCTCATAGAAATAAAATTCAAACCAACTAAAAAATATTAAATATTTCAATAGTTACATTAAAAGAAGTAAAAAGAAGCAAGAGAACTCCATTTTGTTTCTTTTTTTTTTTTTTTTTTTGCGGTACGCGGGCCCCTCACTGTTGTGGCCTCTCCCGTTGCGGAGCACAGGTTCCGGACGCGCAGGCTCAGCGGCCATGGCTCACGGGCCCAGCCGCTCCGCGGCATGTGGGATCTTCCCGGACTGGGACACGAACCCGCGACCCCTGCATCGGCAGGCGGACTCTCAACCACTGCGCCACCAGGGAAGCCCCCAAGAGAACTCAATGTTGATATTTAGCTTAATATGTCCCAAATAGTATCATTTCTCTATATAATCAATATAAATTTGTTAATGAGATATTTAACTTTTTTAAAATACCTAAGTCTTTGAATCTGGCATTTATCTTTCACTTACCATCTCAATTCAGACATTAAATTTTTATCAGAAATACGTGTTTGATATTTAGATGTCATACAATTTACAGTTGAAAAAGTATATTCACATACCTAAGTTGTTCCAACAGTTTTTCTGATAACTGAATTGAAGGATTTAAGTTTAAATTAATTAAAATAAGCTTTCCGTTTTCAGTAGCGCTAGCTGCATTTCAAGTGGTGAATAGCCACATGTGGCTACTGGTTCCCATACCGCTTACTGCAGCACTAGACTGAGAAATTTGAAGTAACAAAGGCAGCCTTAGAAAGAGAAACATTATGACATGCCAGAGGCAGATAGAGAAAAGAGCAGGGTGTATAAAATTTAAAAGCCAGGTAATAAGATGCTGAGTAATCCAGTACTGACTCTGTTAAGATCCACTTGCTCAATATTGCCCTTTCCAGTTATAATATTCATAGTAAGTACAGAGTATGGTTTGAAGCAAATTTTCAAATCATTTAAAAAATGCTAGTGCAAGAGCACAGAGAAATCTTGGATATCATTTAGTCCAATTCATTTTATGGTAGCGAAACATGTCCAAAACATATTATACATTTATCCTAGTCTCAGCCAGTTAAGACAAAGGCAGAGCTAGAATCTAGACCCAGGTTATACTGTGTTTTCTTTTTTTTTTTTTTGTAACATCTTTATTGGAGTATAATTGCTTTACAGTGTTGTATTAGTTTCTGCTGTTTAACAAAGTGAATCAGCTATATGCATGCATATATCCCCATATCCCCTACCTCTTGGGTCTCCCTCCCACCCTCCCTATCCCACCCCTCTAGGTGGTCACAAAGCACGGAGCTTATCTCCCTGTGCTATGGGGCTTCTTCCCACTAGCTCTCTATTTTACATATGGTAGTGTATATATGTCAGTGCCACTCTCTCACTTTGTCCCAGCTTACCCTTCCCCCTCCCCGTGTCCTCAAGACCATTCTCTACTCCCGCGTCTTTATTCCTGTCCTGCCCCTAGGTTCTTCAGAACCTTTTTTTTTTTTTTTTTACATTCCATATATATGTGTTAGCATACGGTATTTGTTTTTCTTTTTCTGACTTACTTCATTCTGTATGATAGACTCTAGGTCCATCCACCTAACTACAAAAACTCAACTTCGTTTCTTTTTAATGGCTGAGTAATATTCCGTTGTATATATGTGCCACATCTTCTTTATCCATTCATCTGTTGATGGGCACTTAGGTTGCTTCCATGTCCTGACTATTGTAAATAGAGTTGCAATGAACATTGTGGTACATGACTCTTTGAATTATGGTTTTCTCAGGGTATATGCCCAGTAGTGGGATTGTTGGGTCATATGGTAGTTCTATTTTTAGTTTTTTAAGGAACCTCCATACTGTTCTCCATAGCGGTTGTATCAATTTACATTCCTACCAATAGTGCAAGAGGGTTCCCTTTTCTCCACACCCTCTCCAGCATTTGTTTGTAGATTTTTTTGATGATGGCCATTCTGACCAGTGTGAGGTGATACCTCATTGTACTTTTGATTTGCATTTCTCTAATGATTAGTGATATTGAATATCTTTTCATGTGTTTGTTGGCAATCTGTATATCTTCTTTGGATAAATGTCTATTTAGGTTCCACCCATTTTTGGATTGGGTTGTTTGTTTTTTGGATATTGAGCTGCATGAGCTGTTTGTATATTTTGGAGATTAATCCTTTGTCAGTGGCTTCATTTGCAAATATTTTCTCCCATTCTGAGGGTTGTCTTTTCGTCTTGTTTATGGTTTCCTTTGCTGTGCAAAAGCTTTTAAGTTTCATTAGGTCCCATTTGTTTACTTTTGTTTTTATTTCCATTTCTCTAGGAGGTGGGTCAAAAAGGATCTTGCTGTGATTTATGTCATAGAGTGTTCTGCCTATGTTTTCCTCTAAGAGTTTTATGGTGTCTGGCCTTCCGTTTAGGTCTTTAATCCATTTTGAGTTTATTTTTGTGTATGGTGTTAGGAATTATTTTAATTTCATTCTTTTACATGTAGCTGTCCAGTTTCCCAGCACCACTTATTGAAGAGGCTGTCTTTTCTCCATTGTATACACTTGCCTTCTTTATCAAAGATAATGTGACCGTATGTGCATGGGTTTATCTCTGGACTTTCTATCTTGTTCCATTGATGTATATTTCTGCTTTTGTGCCGGTACCATACTGTCTTGATTACTGTAGCTTTGTAGTGTAATGTGAAGTCCAGGAGCCTGATTCCTCCAGCTCCATTTTTCTTTCTGAAGATTTGGCTATTCGGGGTCTTTTGTGTTTCCATACAAATTGTGAAATTTTTTGTTGTAGTTCCATGAAGAATGCCATTGGTACTTTGATAGGGATTACATTGAATCTGTAGATTGCTTTGGGTAGTATAGTCATTTTCACAATGTTGATTCTTCCAATCCAAGAACATAGTATATCCCTCCATCCGTTTGTATCATCTTTAATTTCTTTCCTCAGTGTATTATTGTTTTCTGCATACAGGTCTTTTGTCTCCTTAGGTAGGTTTATTCCTAGGTATTTTATTCTTTTTGTTGCAGTGATAAATGGGAGTGTTTCCTTAATTTCTCTTTCAGATTTTTCATCATTAGTGTATAGGAATGAAAGAGATTTCTGTGCATTAATTTTTTATCCTACTACTCTACCAAATTCATTGATTAGATCTAGTAGTTTTCTGGTAGCATCTCTAGGATTCTCTATATATGTCATCTGCAAACAGTCACAGTTTTACTTCTTTTCTGATTTAGATTCCTTTTATTTCTTTTTCTTCTCTGATTGTCATGGCTAAAACTTCCAAAACTATGTTGAATAATAGTGGTGAGAGTGGGTAACCTTGTCTTCTTCGTGTTCTTAGAGGAAATGGTTTCAGTTTTTCACCATTGAGAACAATGTTGACTGTGGGTTTGTCATATATGGCCTTTATTATGTTGAGGTAGGTTCCCTCTATGCCTACTTTCTGGAGAGTTTTTATCATAAATGGATGTTGAATTTTGTCGAAAGCTTTTTTGCATCTATTGAGATGATCATATGGTTTTTATACTTCAGTTTGTTAATATGGTGTATCACATTGATTGATTTGCATATGTTGAAGAATCCTTGCATCCCTGGGATAAACCCCACTTGATCATGGTGTATGATCCTTTTAATGTGCTGAAGGATTCTGTTTGCTAGTATTTTGTTGAGGATTTTTGTATCTATGTTCATCGTGATATTGGTCTGTAGTTTTCTTTTTTTGTGACATCTTTAGTTTTGGTATCAGGGTGGTGGTGGCCTCGTGGAATGAGTTTGGGAGTGTTCCTCCCTCTGCTATATTTTGGAAGAGTTTGAGAAGGATAGGTGTTAGCCCTTCTCTAAATGTCTGATAGAGTTTGCCTGTGAGGCCATTCGGACCTGGGCTTTTGTTTGTTTGAAGATTTTTTTCTTTTTAATAAATTTATTTATTTATTTTATTTTTGGCTGCATTGGATCTTTGTTGCCGTGTGCGGGATTTTCTCTAGTTGCTGTGAGTGGGGGCTACTCTTTGTTGTGGTGCGCGGGCTTCTCACTGTGGTAGCTTTTCTTTTTGCGGAATATGGGCTCTAGGCACACGGGGTCAGGAGTTGTGGCATGTGTGCTCAGTAGTTGTGGTGCACGGGCTTAGTTGTTCCACAGCATGTGGGGTCTTCCCGGACCGGGGCACGGACCCGTGTCCCTTGCATCGGCAGGTGGACTCGCAACCACTGCGCCACCAGGGAAGCCCTTTTTTTTTTTTTGATGGATGGTTCTGTATTTCTGTCTTACTTGTTGTTTGGCCTGAGACTTCCAGCACTGGAGTTTGCAGGCAGTTGGATAGAACTGGGTCTTGGTGCTGAGATGAGGGCCTCCAGGAGGCCTCACTCCAAATGATATTCCCTGAGGTCTGAGGTTTTCTGTTAGTCCAGCTGTTTGGACTCAGAGCTCTGACCACAGGAGCTTGGGCCCTACTTCCAGCCTCGGAACCAAGATCCCACGAGCTTTGTGGTGCAGTTAAAAAAAAAAAAAAAAAACGAAGAAAGAAAGAAAACAAGGAGCAGTTCAATATCAAAGAATAAAAGCAATATAAAATTAGAAAGATAAAAAGTATATCAGGAAAAATAAAACTGTAACTGAAACAACTGCAACAAGGTAAAATAAAACCACAACAGAAAAAAGAAAAAAAAAAAACATGGGGAGGGAACAAGCCAAAAGGAGAGAACAGTAAAAAAGTATAAAGAATAAAATAAAATTAGAAAAATAAAAGATTTATTAGGAAAAATAAAAATATAAATGAATCAACAAGGTAAAACAGAACCCCAATGTAAAAGAGGAAAAAAAAAAACAAAATCCCTGGCTATGGGGGCGGGGTTTAGGTGGGGGTGGAACTTAGGCAGGGGTTGGGTTTAGGGTGGGGTGGGACCTAGGCAGGTGTGGGGGTGGTGTTTGAGCATGGGGCAGGACCTAGGCTCTGAGCCCACTGCAGCCTGAAAAGGTCTTGGGGGGCAGGGCCTAGTTTCGGCGACATTCAAGTGTGGGGTGGGGCCTCTGCTTAGGACCTTCATGGAAGGGGAGACGCAGCACGTGGAAAGCAGGGCCTCTGGAGTGTGGAGTTTTGGAGTTTGGAGGTAGGGCCCTGGGTGAGGGTGTGTGGGTGGGGTTTGGGCCCAGCACGTTGGAGGGGGTCTCCGAGTGTAGATGTGGGGCCCTGGGTGGGGATGAAGGGGCTGGGCTTGGGCTCTGCTTAGCAGGAAGGAGGCTCCAAGGGCAGAGGTTTAGGCCCGGAGCCCAGCAGGCTCCCCTGTGCCTAAGTGGACGGGAAAAGCGCTAGCTACGTTCCCTTCTGTTCCTCTGCGTTCCTTCCCCCCTTTATCCCCCATTGTCTCCTCCGTCGCCGCTGGACCCCTAACCGTGGGTGGGTCCCGCTGGGTGTAGGAACTCTTCCCCTCCCCCAGCCGCCCCTTAGGGGTGCCGTCCTGGAGGTCTGGCCTTTACTTTTGCTCCCCCTTCCCTCCCTCCCACTCCCTCAGAACCTGCGTGGCTGGAGGGGGCCTCAGTGGGCAGAGGATCAGGCCCGGGATCTCAGCAGGTTCCTGGGGGCCCAAGTGGGCAGGGGAAACCTGGCCACACTCCCTTTTGATTCTCTGCCCTCCCAATGGTTCCTCAATTTCCCTCTTTGGGAGTGGGATCCCTTCCCCTCCCCCAGCCACCCCTCAGGGATGCCAGTCCCATCCCGCCTCCACTTCTCCTCCCCCTTCATTCCCCCCACACCCCACGTCCTACCCAGTCGCTGGGGGTTCCTCCCCTCCCCTTAGTTGTCCATGGTCCTCGACCAGTGCCTGGTAGGTGCCCTAGTTGTGAAGAGGTGCAAATTCTGTGTCCTCCTAGTACACCATCTTGACTCCGCCCCCTGTGTTTTCTGTTGTATCAAATAGGAGTCTAATATAATATTAATATTAATGAATAATCTGCTAATACAATTTTAATCCATTTACCTTAGATATAATCCAGTTTTTAAACAACTGAACTATTCTTTATATGAATATTTGATAGTACTTTAATTATACAGTATGAACTCTAGTGATGCTAAGAGGGTAGATGTGATGTTAAGTGTTTTTATCAACAAAAATAAGAGTAACAAATAAAGAGGGCAGGAGGAAACTTTTGGAAGTGATGGATATGATTTTGGCTTAGATTATGGTGATGGTTTCATGAGTGTAAACAAAAAATCAATTCTGCTGGGTAAAAGACTTAAAAATTAAATGGAAAAAAATGAATATAAATTCTTTCAGTAACAATGAGAAAAATACAATTTGGAATTAAAACTTTAGCCTTGAACCTAACAAACCAAGCATCATATAAATTATACGTAGGGCTTCCCTGGTGGCGCAGTGGTTGAGAGTCCGCCTGCCGATGCAGGGGACACGGGTTCGTGCCCCGGTCCGGGAAGATCCCACATGCTGCGGAGCGGCTGGGCCCGTGAGCCACGGCCGCTGAGCCTGCGTGTCCGGAGCCTGTGCTGCACAACGGGAGAGGCCACAACAGTGAGAGGCCCACATACCACACACACACACACAAAAATTATATGTAAGAGAACTCAATTTAAAACGCTTTATCTGATAAACTCGTGGATCCACTGCCATCTCCTGAACCAAGGTAAGGGAAGAATGTAGTTTGCCTGTTTGACTTGTCTCTGTGGATCGAATGCATATGTGACACACTTGTAATTACTCATCAATTTCTTCCATACTTTGAATGTACTAGAATAAAATGTTGCAGTTTTTTGTCTTTAGAGAATAATCATTGGTATGTTTTCAATCTGTGCCAAACTGAACATGTTCACACACCTCAATTGTTGTTCATCATTGAATATGCCCTATGCTATCTACATTACCTCTACAGACAAATTAATAAAGGCTGTTTAAGTTTTGAATTGTAGATGAATTTTTCAACGATTACATATATTAAATACTTACTGTTGCATAGACCCAGCTATTGGGAGTAAACTCATAGAAATAGTCACTAGATTTTTAGGAATTTATCCTCTACTTGGCTCTTTTACCCAAAAGGTTTATGTAAGAACAAGCAAAGTTTATTTATTCAGGGCAAGAGAGTCAGCCACCATCACTGGTGTTCTGGCAGAGACTCAAAGGCAGAGAGAAGAGTGGGAAAGTTTTGTAGAAGAGAAAAGAGAAGGCTTCAGGTATGTTTTGATTGGAATAGTCTTTGGCAGGGGAAGCTGCAGACGGGCTACCTAGAAACAGGGTATTATGTGATTGGTTAGGGGCGCATATTTGGCTTTCTCTGGTTGGTCTTGGAAGTGGAGATAAAAATTAGGGAAGCTGTCAGTTATTAATCAAGTCCTGGCCTAAAATGACCAATTGATACAGGGGTTATTGTTTAGCTTCCTAGATTGTTACTAGAGATAGTGGTCTGACTTCCTAGAAATTTGACTTACAGATAGCTTCCTGAGCTGGTTACTGTAGAGAATGTTTTGGTTTCCCGGGCTTTTTGCTGCAGGTTGTGGGTCAGAATTCTATTTTTGTATAGTCTGGCTATTATTCATTTGTATATTCAGTCTTTCAGTCTCTGAATAATAATGATTCACTGTGACACTTTCAACAGTAATCAACTGGGAGTTTTGTTTTAATTAATGACATTGCTTTTCTTCTTACAGTAATTAAATTTGCATTTATCTTGCTTTTGGTTTGTAATCCTGTTGCTCTGAGGTTGTATGAACTGCTCAATCCGTGTTAGGTGTTTTACGAGAGAAAAGAACAAAATGCCTGCTTGAATGTCATTTTCTAAAATCATCAATCATAATCAGACACTTCTTTGAGTTTTATGTTGATATTTAAGACCAAGAAAGGAATTTGCAAGTAGGAATAAATCTGCTTAAATAGAAGTGCAAGCAAAAAAATTACAAGTGATATTTTCAAAGTTTAGTTTCTTACTTTCTTTTTTGTCACAAATTAGGAAATACTGTGATAAAATTTTCCTTCTTTTTAGAAGTTTGATTATTTCGATGGTGTAAGCCCTCAGGCCTAAAAAATTATGTGAAACGTTTGAAATTTAAGTAAACCATGATCTTCCATTTTTGTTATCTAAATATGACTAAGCAAAGAGAGGAGATGACCTAGAAAATGAAACATATACAATAATTTAGTCAGTTAAAGAGACAGTTTGTATATTTCTGGACTATTTCAATTGAGAATTGTAGACTTCTAAGACTCGAGATTTTATTCATTTTATTTACTTACTTTTTTTTTTTTTTACAAAAATATTTGAAGTAAATGAATATTAAGTACCACAAGCTGGGTGGCTTAAAACAACAGAAATGTGTTTTCTTACAGTTCTGGAGGCTAGGAGGCTAGGGAACAGGGCCTGTTCCCTCTGAATGATCTATAGAAAAATATTTCCTTGCCTCTTCTAGCTTCTGGTGGTTGCCTGCAATCCTTGGCATTTCTTGTGTCACCATAGTCCCAGTCTTTTCCTTTGTACATGACCCTCTTCCCTGTTTCTCTATATGTCTCTGTGTCCACAATTCCCTCTTATAAGGACACCAGTCATTGAATTAGGGCCTGTCCTAATCCAGTATGAATTCATCTTGATAACATCTGCAAAAACCGTATTTTCAAATAAGGTCACATTTACAGATACAGGGAGTTAAGACGTCAATGTATCTTTTTCGGAGAACACAGTTCAACAACATTGCCCAAAGTCTTAGCATGGCTCTTATTAGATTTCCTAAATAGTTTTATCTTTTTAGCTTAAAGCTCTCATCATGATCAACTTTCTGGCAGTTATAAAATTTTCAGCCTGGTAAAGCCCTAAGAAACATAGATACCAGTGTCATTCTATATTACACTTACCAAATGGCAGGCACTGTTCTAAGTATATGTATATAATTTCATTTAATTTTCACAAAGCCTCTATCTGTTTAGTACTATTATTACTCCATCTTCTTATAGGAGGTAAACCAGTGTTGTGAACTAAACTAAATCAATTTGATTGTTCACAATCATTGGATTGTTTTAGGTAGCTACATTAGATATTGGAGAATCAACTTTGCTGCAGGTGGCATGAATTATAATGAACTCAAGTCTCCAAGTGAATTTGCCTCATACTTAACAGCAAGAAGGTACAAAAATAGCCATACCACCTGTTCTGTATGATTGATGAAATTCCAGTTCTCTATTATTTTAAGTACTCTGACAGCACATATCATGAAGGATTCATACTAGGCAAAAGCAGCATTATTACAGGCAGAGTAGCAGAAATTGGCTAACCTATTTGAAGCCAAATGAGAAAATCCTCCAGTAAGTATCTTAACCTAGTACCATCAGAAGTCTTCTGAACCTGGGACATCATTCTGATGGGTATAGATTTTTAGACATGCTACATTCATGTGACCTTATATAACACTTCTACACAGTCAACATGTCTTGAAAACTATCCATTCCAGCAAAGCAGTGCACTTCTAATTGCTGATTAATTATTCCTCTGGTGTTGACAAAAACAAAACAAAAACTAACACACACAGACACACACATATACACAAGAACATGACAAGCACTTAAAAGAAACTTGCCCAAAGTATACAAAAATCAATTTATGGAGACAAGATTTTAACTACCAAGCTATAGTGTCTATTGCAGAAATCAAAATATGGTGAATATGAAAAAATAATTTTTAAAAATACAGGTTTAGTTATAATAGTCTCAAACTAGGAAAAGAAAACACAAAATGTCTATCAAAAGGTAAATAGACAAACAACATGTGGTAAGATATATCCACACAAAGGAATTCTCTCAGCAATAAAAAAGAAACAAACTATTGGTGCACCCAAAATATGGATGAATGTCAGGATGATGTTTGGTGAAAAAGTCAGGCAATACAAAGGCTCATACTCTATTATCCATTTACATAAAATTCTAGAAATTGCAAAGTAATCTGTAATGACAAAAAGCGGATCAATGATTGACTATCACGGTGACAAAAAGGGACCAGGGTAAAGTGAGGAATGAATTACCAAGGGGCATGAGGGTATTTTTTTGGGTGATAAACATGTTTGTTCTTCTGACTTTGATGATGGTTTTAAATATACATACATATGTACATGTGTCAAAGCTCATCAAATGGTACCCTTTAATAAGTACATTTTATTTTATGTGAAGGAAACCTCAGTAAGTCCTTAAAAAATGTAATCATTACAAGTGTTGTCTCTAAACCTGAAAAGAGAGCAGCCCAGAGGGAGCAGAGGAAAGAGGTGAACTCCTGCGACTTCATTTCAGATTGAACTCAAGATGCACTTGGAGAGGCATCGTGCCCCTCTCACTCCCTGCCTGGATCTTAGTCATATGAGTCAAGAAATTGCCCTCTTTCGCCTTAGCCATTTGGGACCGGTATTTTGTTGCTTGTAACAGAGAGAACCCTAGCTGAAACAGAAGTTTGGCCTGTCAGTCGGTTCTAGTACAGATAAATAAAACTGAATATGATAAACCTAGTTTAAAACTTAACTTTTTCAATGATTAATGTGTCATGTGGCAGCTTATCGTTTACTAATTGAAAACATTTGGCCCAAATCAATAGTTCTGTCAAGGGTCTTGATTATCCTTGGAGATTTGTTTATTCCCCAGTAGGTTCTGACCAATATTTGCTACTGGATTTTGAGATGAGTCCCGTGATCTGAATCTCCTTTTGCCCAGAACAAGAGGACTTGTGTCTGAGAAGGTTTAGATTTTAATAGACTGCGTCTCAGTATACAGTAATGTCTACATAACAGCAGTTGGCAGTTTTGCCTTGCAAAAATAGAAGAATCTCCCCAGAGTGCAAATGCCACTTCTCCCATGAAGCCTTTATCCTTTCTACCTTTCCTTCTCCTCTCAAGAGAATGTAATTTCCCTTGATAGTGATATTTGTTTCCCTTACTTCTCCTCAGACTCTGTTTTTTTTCCTAAAGGCTTAGTTATTTAGCAATATAAGGATCCATTTAAATGTACACTGGAAGATTATGTTAGCTTGCTGGGGCTGCTATAACTCAAACAACAGAAATGTATTTTCTCACAGTTCTGGGGGCTAGAAGTCCAAG
This sequence comes from Monodon monoceros, assembly GCF_005190385.1. Lineage (NCBI taxonomy): Eukaryota > Metazoa > Chordata > Mammalia > Artiodactyla > Monodontidae > Monodon > Monodon monoceros. Next base: position 67,136,846 of record NW_021703783.1, read on the forward strand.
ATGAAAGTGTCAGCGTGTTTGCTTTCTTCTGAGGCCTCTTTCCTTGGTGTGTGGATGGCCACCTTCTCACTGTGTTCTTGCACAGTCGTCCTTCTGTCTGTGCTGTCTGTGTTCTAATTTCTACTTCTTATAAGGACTCCAGTCATATTGAATTAGGGCCCACCCTAAGAACCCCATTTTAATTTAATTACCTCCTTAAAGGCGTTATCTCCAAACACAGTCATATTCTGAGGTTTTAGGGATTATGGCTTCAATGTATGAATTTTGGAGGGAGACAGTTTAGCCTATAATCCATGTTTTCTGCTCCTTATTCTTCTCTTATAAAGTGAAAGCTCTGAGAGAATGATGCTCAACTGTTAACGTATACAGCATGCAATAAATATCTTGAACTTCTAATGATGCCAGGCATGTTTACTTCAGAATTAGATAATCAAGTTGTCATCAATAATCATATGTCAAGTTGAAATGCCTGAACGGGTATATCTTATAAACCACACTCCATTCCACATGTCAAAGTCATTTGATGGAACTAAATTATAAATGCTTACCTTTATGTTTTCCCAGCATAACAAATTATCAACCTGATCAAATAAAATATCCCTACAGAGAATTTCCTCTTCTAATATGCCTCCTCGCTCAAATACTTAAGCATTGTATACATATTCCCCACTGCCTGTGCTTTTGCCTTATTCTGCTTCATGTGCAGTCAAGACATTATCTACCCTCTTAGCTTTATGACCTTCTCTTTTGCAATATGCAATATGAAATTCCTTTGAACTTACCTTTTAGAGTTTTCTTTGCAGAGTTTCCCTGTTGCCCTCTGATTCCCATTCTTCCCCTCAAGGGAGATAATACCCTCCTACATATAAGAGGGTAAGAAGTGGACGATTCCTTACTAAGGCCACTGCCATTTCTGCCAGTGAGAAAATTTAGTAACTGCTGGGGTACAATGCCACAAAAGTATGTGGACGTTCAGTCTCTCTCCCTGAAACTGTGAGCTAAGATATACTCTGACTCATTTCATGCTCAGCACATGTCAGCCTATCATTTGCCTGACTGACATATGTCAAGCTGTACTGAGGCTGGAATTCTCAGAGGTGTTTGTAGGACAATCTCAGCATGTGTCCCAAGACTATTTTCTAAAATAACTCAATGCTGTAGAAAAAAGCACGAATAGAAGATAAAATATTAGGAGAGATAAAAATAACTCCCATAAATTATTTTTCTCTGGGATCAAGATTGCAAGACTAAGCTGTTGCTCACTTTTTTCTTAGCCACTCACTGTCTGAACAAGTTTTATGCCTCAATTTCCTCAAATGAGGTATTAACGTTCCTGAAAGAGTATATCATATATAACCAATGATGGTAATGACCTTGAACATATGAAGGTTTATTATAAGTCCTGTATGCTTTCCACACACTAGTGAAAATAATCATTACATTCTCTATTATGGTTCCTACCATACAGAATCTCCAAGAGAATTACAGTTCCTATAGCCAAAAACTGTAGGAGGCAATTTCAGTCTAAAGAATGATTCGTCAATTAAGCCAGGACTCCGGGGCTGAAATGCGTTCTTTTTTAACAGTCAGTCTCTTTATCTCTGAAATTGGTTCACCATATCTACCTTTTTATAGTTCCCAAAATTTTCATAAAATAATTTTGAGCAGATAGGAACATTTGTATAGGTGATATTTTATGTAACAATACATAAAATAATTCACTGGACAGAAAAATTTACCTCTATAAACATTCTTTGGCAATATTCTCCACTTTTTTCTTCCCATTCAGGCTTCTCAGGTGATAAGAATAGCAGGCCAATAAGACCTTGAGGAAAACATCTGCAGGAAATGTAGTTCATTCACCCCTAGAAGCCCAAGACACCCAAATATTCACTGTTTCCAGACTTTTTTTCTTACTGTGATTTTTTGAAATATAACATAAGTACCTTTCATAGTCACAAAAATATATTAAAATCAAAAGCTGTAATATGCTAAGTGTCCAAAATTGCAAATTGATAACACATTGTAGTGCCATATTACTTCAAAGGTGATACAATTGAATTGAATTTCAGTGTGCATACTGTTTCACTGATTTATGTAACCTGAAGTCAGGGTATAAAGCCACTCTTTGTTAGGAACACTAACATTAAGTTTAACTGTATATACCAATTCAGTTATATTTATAAAAGATTAATGTGATTGAGAAAAGCTATAGTGACATTGTTTTGCAAGAACGTATAACTTTTAAACACTACCGGAGAAAATACGATTTTTTCTCAGAGAGTAAAATTTTTCCTTTGTAAATCTGGTTTCAATTTCTAAATAAATCCAGGGGGTAGAGGAGATAAGAAAATATGTTTTAAGGAAAACTGCAATAATTTTGTTAGAGTCATCTGGCAATTTTAGTATATTTCTGTGGTCCATTCAATCTCCCACCCTCCTAGACAATTTCATACCCTTTTTTCTTTCCTTAAACCTGAAATACTTCTTGCCTCTTATTCTGTGCAGCTGATACCCGTTCCTTTTCCATTTGAAACATGGAAGAGATCAGAAGACAGCTAATTTACGCTCCAGCATCTGCTAGCCTGCATCCATCTGCTTCCAGACATTCTTTTTTTTTTTTACATAAATTTCACTTTATGTAAAACATATGAAAGAGGGTATTTCAAATCACACTAAACATAATAAATATATAACTTGCTTTGTTAAAGATCTACAGTATACATTCAAGGAAAGGCTAAACTTCCAATGCCAACTATATATGAGGCAAAATCAAACATTTACAATACTCAGTTTCCTAAGAGTGCTATTTTTAATACCTATAAGAGGAAACTCATTCTAGTGCTTTGTTTCCATCCAAATGTCTATACATTCCTTTATTCAGAGAACCAGGTGCTTCTATATCTAAAGCTTTTATATCCTTTTAAATAGATTTAGCATTTTAGCTCTTTGGGGGAGGAACAGGGAAGTCCAAACAAACAACAGACCATCTTAAATTATTAGAGGTGATTGATTTTATAACATACCCTGTTTCAACTCAGATGTAAAATCTGATGAACGTGTTGATGAAAAAAAAAAAAAATCCCAGATATTCTTTAGTTCCCTGAACCAATGGACATGGAAGAGCTAGTGCTCCTACCTAAAGATAGCCTCTCTCTTCATGGCCAGCACTTCTCACCCACTGAAGGGTGTTGCTCTAGTACTTTCTCCCTCTCTTTCTCTTCCACAATCAACTTTACTTCCCTCTAATGAATCATTTCTATCAAAACACAAACACACCATAGTATATCCACTTGAAAAATAAGTAATATATTTGAATAAAATCCCAATTCACCTTACTTTTCTCTTGAGCTTCTATTCCATCTGTCTTACCCCTTTCACAGCAAAACTCCTCAGCAGTGTTGCCTCCCATGCTGTCTCCCCTACCATTCTTTTTATTCTTCCTCTAACTCACTGTAATCAGGTCTTCATCCCCATCACTCCTTTGTAACAGCTCTTTACACCATCTGGCATATTTATCATTCATTCAACAAAAATTGTGAGCACATTATGTGCCACATCTCTTCAGAGGTAATGAGTGGAGAACCTCAGAATGATATTTTTATTTCCTTCTGCCCTCGGAGTAAAGTTTTAAACTCTCCAAGGGGAGCATAGCTGGATAGATCTTGGTTTACTTTCAGCAAAATTGTGCAGTTGAGCAAATCCTGTGCACCTCAATTTCCTGTTTGTCTGAGGAGATGGGATGCACAGCCACCCCAAAACAGACCAAGGACATCTTGACCAGTGAGTACATTCAGTTGTGCCGTACTGCCCTGGGCGTGGCTCCGACAGTCACACTCTGAGTCTCTACACAGATTCAAATATGCAAGGAACGTCAATGCACAGATTCCTTTCAATCGGCTTTATCTTCATCACTGTCCTAGCCTCTAAGACAGCACACTTAAATGCTAGATGGCTTCTAGACATTTAGTGTTCTATGTTATGTAACTTTTCTTTTTCGTTTCTACTTTCAAGTGCCTTCACCATATAGACTCCAGAAGATTCCCTGATGATTTTGGCTTCTCTTTTAATATTTTATTACTTTTCTCGAAAATGCGTATAAAAAACCTTCAGTGGCTAGTGTAGAGAAAAGAAGTGATTTGGTAATTGGCTTTGGACACTGGGATACTGCTCTAGGAAGATACTTACCTACTTTATCGAAGACTGAGTTTGCCAAGGAATTTATAAGGTGCAAGATAGAGGGCCACTTTTTTCCTTTCTCCTTCCCAAAAGGTAGTTTTCTCCCAGATATATTTTAAAAAATGGAAATCACCGATTTAATCTTTGCTGACAAGTAATTTGAGTCTTAAATTTCAAATAATGCTATAAATAATAAACTATAATGACTACTTTCATACTCTAACCTCAAGTGATAAATGCTCTGCAGTTCCACTGACAGAAGTGTCATCTAATATGTTCCAGGTTCCTTAGAAAGGCATCCTCTTGTATTACAGTCAGTAGTCAAGTTGGCAAAAATAGCCCTTCTATCCAGACACCTCAAGCTTTGTCTGAAGAGCATCCTCTTTTTTACAAATTCAAAGCACTTACTAGGTCAACTGGTTGTCTCTAGTGATTAACAAAGAACATAAGTGGAAGCTGCTCTGTGGAAACAGTAATGAGCCTAACAATAGGATGTTACATTAAACAATCAAGAACTGCTTTGATTAGAATTATAAACACAAAAAAATAACAAAACTAAACTTACAGAGTTCCTTCTGTTGTATAACAGGAGAGCCTTATACAAACAATAGCAACACATTTTCCAATGAGGTACAAATCTCTAGGCTGGATGCCTATAGGTATTATTATCAGTGTTTTTCAATCCTAGTCCTTTTAAAATTCCTCAAATGAAAATAAATCAAGCATTTGATATAAAGCCACCTTTAGGAATTTTTAAAACAGGTTTTCTCCTCCGTAGGGTAGTAACAGATTTAAATCTTTCTAGCATACCTCTAACAGTTTATGCTGGCAACAATGCAATTTCAAACAGCAGATGGTTACTTGCATATCATAGAAAAGGAGGGAAAAAAGCAAGTGATGCACCAACTGGGATTGCAGCTCTGGGAAAAGTTGCAAAATTCAGCAAAGCCTACGGAGATTGAATGTTTATGAGCAATAAGGAAAGGAAAAGTGAACAGGAGGAAAAAACTTTAATAGATAAAAAGGGAAAGGTTAATGTGGCAGGTGGCATGGGCCTGTTACTCTTCCCTGAGGAGAGACCAGGTGCATTTGATAATTTCATTGCTGCATAATTCGCACACCATCGGAAGAGTGCAGCACAGACACAAAGTTCTGTAATGAGGCAGGTAGAGACTCATCATGCGTTCATCACCAAGAATATCTTCACACTGCATGACTCCCTCTGCACACACAGTCAAGCTCATACTCCTAGCCTAGCTTTCCTTTCTTATCTGTTGATCCTAGTGGGTTTTTTTTTCTCATTTCATCATTAATCTATATCAGTATACAAACTTACTAATAAATATATCACCTCTGTAGTGTATGGTTAATGCTATAGTTTGCTCACAGCTTTAGCAGAACATTCTGGTATATGAATGAGACTTGGAATACATTGGCTGTAGAGTTCATTGGATTTCAGGGCAGTGCAGAAAAGCTTCTATAGCTCATTTGATACCTGAGGCCCATGTTGTTATTTAACCTATATATTTCCTCACCTGCAAAAGGGGATACTTACAGTACCTGCCTCACAGGTTTGCTGTGAGGATTTAATGAGTAAACTTAAAGCACTAGAAGAGCAAGCACTCTGTTGGCTACTCAGTGGTATTTTTAGTGTTATCATGTTAATATGATTTGCGTGTGTGGATAACACTGCTGAGCTGTTACTGCAGACTTTTCTCTCTGTAAGAATTCCAGTTTTCCTCCAGTACAGCAGATGATTTTCCAAATAATTAGAGCTAACATTTAGTGTTTATCTTGTACTAGGCACTATTCTGAGTGCTTTATATGTATTAACACATTTAATGGTCACAGTGGTGCTATGATGAAGATACTAATACTATCCCTATTTTATATATAAGGAAATGGAGGCACAGAGAAGTGAAAACCTATTGTTCCTAGGGCAACATGGTTAAAAACTGGCAGAGCTCAGCTTCAGACTCATGCTATCTGGTTCCAGGGTCCACATCCTTGACCACTCCCCTCCATGGCTGTCTACTTTTATTCTCACATTATCCTACCTCTGTGTCTCAGCACTTACGAAAGCACTAACTCAGCTGAGCTTCTCACCTGTTCTTTGACTTGATTACTTCCATCTCTTGCCCAGTAATTAACTGGTAGTTTTGTCTTCCTTTCAAGTGTTTTCAGTCTCTTCTGTTTCATTTTTTCAGTTGCTTTCCGGACAACCAGCTTTCCATTTTCTTTAAAATAAATAAACACAACTCTTAGATTCATATCATTATGTATAGGAATATTCAGATTTCTCCCTTTTTAGTCCATATTGAGCTTCACGAAGTAACCACATTCTATGTGCTCCTTCCTTGTCTACTCCCACCATTGCCCTGGAACTGCTCTCTGGAAGTTACTCTGGAAATCTAAAGATTTCCCTTGATTCACCTCTAATTGGAGGTGGGAAGGGGCCTTTGGAAATAAAGCCCACAGAAGCGGTTATTCCAGACAATGAGTGAATTAGGGTAAACACTGGGGCAAATAGTATAAAAGACTTGCTTAAAAAATCAGATCAGCTCGGTGCTTTGTGACCACCTAGAGTGGTGGGATAGGGAGGGTGGGAGGGAGGGAGGGAGACGCAAGAGGGAAGAGATATGGGAACATATGTACATGTATAACTGATTCACTTTGTTATAAAGCAGAAATTAACACACCACTGTAAAGCAATTATACTCCAATTAAGATGTTAAAAAAAAAAAAAGAACTTTGAGGATGTGGATTCTTGTTCTCAACTCTATTAAACGCTAAGAATACGTTATTGGATAAACCATTTAACTCTGAGCCTCAGTTTACCCTTCTTTAAAGTTATTTTTAACATTTCAAGTACACTGAAAATAAAAAGAACTGTTAAATAAAAAAAAGAAAATCAGTGTTCTTTGTTTTACTTCTATTTATTAGCTCTTCAGAAGCTACTCTTGCTTACTTAGAATTTAAATGGCTCATTCTTTTATATAAATCTTACCAGTATCTTTGTAATAACTATTCATTTCTCTATATTTGAGGATTTATTTATTTTTTGTTCGTTCTTTTGACATTTCCTTAGCATTGTTCCGTCACCCCAAACTCTAACAATCTTACCAAAAAATCCTTGCAAAAGAAGTAGATAATTAGCATAATAATGTCTGTGACCCTCCATTTCTTAAAGTGATTGACATTTAAGAACTAGTAGAGCAGGTTGTCATTAAACTATGATAATTATCTATGGACTTTGCAGGTAATTGCTAGTTTAAAAATAGTCATGTTTTGATACGGAGTATTGTTTAAAGAGAAACCTCAGCATCTATGAAAGGACATATTTTGATTGAACTGGCATTCATGCAACGTCATTTCCTGACAGGGTTGTAGGCTCACCTTTTTAAGAGCATCTTTGTATCTCTCACAACACTAGCAGCATAGTGTCTGATATAGAATAACCTCTCAATAATTGTTTGTTGAATGAATGCATAAATTCATGGTGGGTTGAAAAAGCATAAGGGAGTATTTGCAGTCTCTCTTGCTTCCTATCCCCATGTTTCATTTAAGAATGATGTGGTATTCCAGGAAAAGAATCCCGGAAATTGAACTAAAAATGACAAGGGGGTGGGGGAAACATAGTACACAATATCCCCTCCTTCCACCAAGTTCTATTATAGCAGCTGGGTGTTTAGCAGGAAATAATAGTTATATACTCATAATAATGCAAATTCTGAATGTTGAATTAAACACCGTTGTGCTAGAACTACATTGGATTCTGTATTAGTCAGGATTCTCTAGAGGAACAGAATCGATAGGCTAGATTTCTATCTATATATCTATATATAGTTATAGATACAGATGTAGATGTAGATATAGATAGATAAATATAGATGGCTATATCTATATATTTCCATAAAGAGATGTTTTTATAATAAATAAGCTCACACAATTATGGAGACTGATTTTTTTTTTTTAATTCTTTAATTAGCAACCTTGAGGGGGAAAAGGACATCAGGACTTAAAGGCAGAGGCAGAGACCCGAAACCAGCTGGGTCTTTTTTGTTAGGCCGGAGCAGAGTTTAAACCGGGGCAGACCCCCTTCAGCTCTGGCTGCAGCCTCCTCCCTACATCCTGGTCCCAGGTTGGTTGCAAACTGGCTTCACTTCATCCGAGGAGCTCACACAATTATGGAGACTCAAGATTTGCAGAATGAGTTGTCAAGCTGGAGATCTAAGAAAGCCAGTGGTGTAGTTCTAGTGCAAAAGCTGCCTGGTTAAAGACCCAGGGAGAGTCAGTTTTTCAGTTCAAATCTGAAAGCAGGAGAAATCCAATGTCCCAGTTTGAAAGCCATCAAAGAGAAGGAATATCATCCTACTCGAGGAGTTCAGCCTTTTTGTTCTATACAGGCCCTCAACCGATTAGACGAGGCTCACCCACATTAGGGAGAACAATCTGCTTTACTGAGTCTACCAAGTTAAATGTTACTCTCACTCCAAAACACCCTTGTAGAAATACCCAGAATAATGTTTCACCAAATATCTGGGCACCCCAAGGCCCAGTCAAGTTGACACATAAAACTAACCATTGTTGATGCTATCATTGTATAGTGTATGATGGAGAGGAGCTAAACACAGGGGATGGGGAGGGATGAGTAAGAAATCTGAACAGTTAATAAGCAAATAGGTAACTCTAAGATGCATAAATCAGAAACTAACAGTATAAGAATAATACTTGAAACTCTGTATTAGAGTACTTTATAAATATGAAATAGGATGAGCTTAGGACAGTACCCAGCATACCTTAACACTCAATACATGTTAGGTATTGTTTCTCAAATATTAGGATCCTTTATTTTAACATTATTTTTATGTTTTATATATAAATTTCTCAAGCATTCCCAATTTTTAATATTAAGTAATAATTTTTCATGGAATATGCACTGAGAATCTAATATGTATGACACTCTATGAAGAAGATAAAAAGACTTATGGTCAGTTCCTACCAAAGCACTGTGGTGAATTGTAAAAATGTGCATTTTGAAGTCATGCAGAACTAGTTCAAATACTGGACTCATCTTTTACTAAAGTGAGATCTTACTGATGTTATTCCACATATAGCGCTTTCAGTTTGTGAAACAGAATAGTAACACCTACCTCAGAATTTGTTGTATCATCTAAATGAATCTTACATGTATAATACTCAGCCTACAGAGGCAGAATGTATTCAGAGAGTACTAATTATTTTTATTTCCTATGAGGACTCAACAGACTGATTAAGAATATATATATTCTAGACTGATCTGGAGCAAGTAACTTAGTCTCTCTGTGCCTCTGTTTTCTTATCTGTAAAGTGAGGATAATAATACTATCTCATTATTATAATAATGAGTTTTGTGAGGATTAACTGAGTGAAAATTTGTAGTGTGTAGAAAGTCCTTAAAGCAGTCCTAGTATTAATGGGATCTATTTAAGTGTGATAATAATAATACCACAATAATAATCATTGTTATTGTAATATTATTTGCCCCCAGAAACAGTATTATTAATCGCAACTAAAACAAATAACAGCTATGATATTTTCCAATGTCTGGCTTTTAAATAAGCCATTTACAGACTAGTCTTATGCAATTTCAGGCAAGGTGCTGTGGGGGCACTAGAGGGATATCAGGAGATAGGACTCTATTCTTATAAGAAATGCCTAAGAAAATGACAGTGGATGCTGATTGTAAGGAATTTTGTGGAAAGATTTGCCATTATGTTTGTATTCTATTTCCCTTCCCACTCCCCCAAAGCAAGGGACTCTTTAAGAGAAGAATTCTAAAGGCTTACATTATGTTCCTGAACGTAAGGGAATAATGATGGGTACATAAAATCACTTCCGCAAAGCATTTTCAAACAAGGCCAGCTGAAGAAGCCTGAGGAAGCAACATATGAAGTGATGTGCTAGTACATGTTTAACAATTGCCAGACCCTCCAGCAGGGGAAAAAAAAATTTTTTTAAAGCCCTGGTTTGGAGGACTTGCCAATTTCCATCATGTAAATATTCCCACCGTGGTGGATTTCAAGTTACCACCATGAAGTTACTGAACACAGAATTGGGAATTGATGCTATCAGCTTTCATGGGCCCTACCTAGGAGCAAGCTGCATTCCTACAGCAAGCATTACCTTTAACAGTTGAAGTTTCAGCAGGGGAGGCTATCAGAAGAAACCACAAAAGCATCCCACAAGAAGAAAAGAAGCCAGCATCCAATACAAAGACCCAACATTAAGTTACAACTGAACCCATCTCGTAAAGCTTTTTTACCCCTTTACCACTTCTCTATTCCCCTACACTCTGAAAACATTTAATAAACAGAAACCTCAATTAAACTGAGAGACCTGAAGAGGGAGCTCTTACACCCTGTGATAATAACAGAGCCCAGCAGAGAAGAAAGACTCTTCTTCCTTCCTGGTAGGGTCAGCCAATGAAAAGCCATGGACTCCTTATTTACTAAGCCCGCCCAACTTCCTTTTCCCCTCTATAAAAGCTTGCCCCTTCTCTTGCTGTGCCGGAGGACTTGCACATGGCTCACCACGGTTGCAGACCCTAAATTGCAATTCTCACCTGATCCTGAATCAACCCATATTTGCTGGAGAAATATCTGGCAGTCTATTTGTTTCAGGTCTGTTGGCCTGATACTGTAGAGAACAGAAATGTGAGGTAAGAAGTGACAGAACACGAGGTAAGAAGTGTATCAAGAAAATTAAAGGGAAGTCAACTATGACATTCTTCCCCACGATAACCTGTGGCAGGTTTGAGCACATGTTGGAAAGAAGTTTTAAATTGCATAATGGTCTGTATTTTTATGTGAAAGGCCTAGATTTTGTTATTGTTGTTATTTTAAAGTTTTCTAAAAACTATGGAATCTACTGAACTTCATCTAGGAAAAGGAAATAGCAACAATAACAACAAGTCTTCAGATAAAATCCAAAAGGTAGAGGTGAAAAAAAGAGTTGCATTCTTCCTATGCCCAACCTAGTCTAACTGGTTCAATAAATTGGCTCTATAAGGAAAATAGAAATCAATCAAGAATGAATGCCTAGTAAAGATATACTTTTAATGAAGAATCATAATGGTCACAGTGAAGCCCAGCCTTACCTGGGCCAGCCTCTGCTATTACAATCACATTGTTAAAATTAAGCACTCTCTTTGACACCCAGTGAAGGTTATTCTTCCTATAAAGCTCTTAGCACAGTCTTCCCTGGGTTTTCTCTTGACTACCTAATGTCCTCTGACTCTGAGCACTTGGGGGTTGGAACTATGGTGTGTTGATTTTTTGTACTTCTGCACTGCTTAGAACAAGGTACAGCTTTTCACCTGTATGTAGTTGTGTACCATCATGTACTTGGGAAACGTGTTTCCTTTAGTAGATTAAAAATATTCTTTGTTCTTTGTATGGAAGTAATTTGCTCAACAAGTCATTTTTTACTGGAAATGTAAAGGTCAGTTTAATCCCAATTTCAGTCAATAAAATCATATATTCTACTCAACTAAAATAAAAAATAATGGTATCTTATTATCCAGTGGGGAAGATTCACAGCTCGTACAAACCTGACGAACCAGCAGAAATTGGAAAGAGCACAGTTAAATGGTTGGACACACTGTGTCCTTAACATAGCACCATAAAAGTATTTAACCCTTTTGAAGAGTACCTTTCCCTTGGAATTTTATGCCATAAAGAGGATAACTTCTTAATTACATGTACAATATTATTGTTAAGAAAGAGAAATGTTGTCAGACATCCTATAATTTATGTAAATTAACATAAAGTATATGTTAATTACTATTTTGTGGTAACTAAGGAGAAGAACACCATCCTTTTCCAATGCTTAGAACAAAAACCTGTTAGCTCTTGTGCACGTTCTTCCTGTGGTCTGAAATCTATGAATCATTTCACCTGTGTAATGGGCTTATCCTCAATCATATTTATTTTGGAATTTCCTAATTTGTTCTCTTGATGCATTTTCTTCTCAAACTTGCTACATGCGCAGCTTTCCATAGTTTGTTTGACAGTAACACTATCAGCTTATAGTTGTTCTGGTCAAAAACCTTAGCATCATCTATGACCCTTTTCTTTTTCTCATACTTCACACTTATTCTGTCAGGAATCCTGCTAACTTAACCTCAAAAAAAATATATGGAATCTGACCCTTTTTGTTGGTCCAAACTATCATCTTAAATATACACAAACTGGTATTCCTGTTTCTACTTTGTCCCTTCACATTTTTTCCTCTTATAGTGAACGTTACTTTCTTACAAAAAATATTAGCCACTTTTAATTATTTAATGGTTATATCCTCTGTTACAACGTGAGCTCCACTAGGGCAAGCATCTTTCTCTGTTTTGTGTTCACTGATGTATCAAAGACACTTAAAACAGTCCTGGCATGCAGTAGGCACTCCTTAAATATTTGTTGAATGAATGAGTGCTTGGCATAACAGATATATTTGGATAATGGTCGACATTTTTACATGTACGTGTGTGTATATGTACATATCTTTATATATTTTTTACACACACATATTTGTGTATACACACATATGTATCTGTGTATGTGTATATTATTTGTATAGAAATTTATTTTTCTGGTGGAATGACTGCAAATATATTTACTTTGGATCTTCCTAAACATATTGGTTTTTCAAAATTCCATTCTCCAAAAAAAATTGACTTAACTTGTATCTATAAAGTTTAAATCCACACTTTGAATGAAGACTGGAGCACCTCAGACTATAGAGAAGACCATTAGAGGAATGGGCTTATGTCACTTATGCATATATCTACAAAATCAGCATGTTGTTTGTCTTATTTAACAGAAAAATGACTGACCTCTCATTCAAAAATGTTTCTTTAAGGTATACTGCATGTATGTTATTGTAAACAGTTTTTTACGCACAAAAGTGAATGAGACATGGGTATTGCTCTTAGGGATCTAATAAGTAGAGAGTTTTATGTAATGTTAAAATAATTATAGCATGTGAGTCATAATGTAATTATTACCATGTCAGGAGCATATACATAGTGTTATAGCCACTCAAAGGGCTAAATATGAAGTTTTGTGTTTGTATTTCCTTATTGTGCTGTTGTGATGGAGAGCAGCAAGGAAACTTTTCAAGTTGGAAAAGCTTCCCTTCCTCTTTGAAATGAAATATCTATAAAAGTTTATTAAAATTTCTTGCAGCAATGAAAGACATTTTGAAAGCATTATCTTTATCTTTTTTTAAATATGAAAACTGTTGCACTTTGAAATGTGGGATGGTTAAATTTTTATAACATGAAAGACTACAAGAGCTTTGTTTTTGTTGAACATTGCAATATGGCTGTTTCAGCAAAAACATCCAAGTTAGGCACTAATTAAGTAAAAAGGGCCACCCATATAAAAGAATCTTAAATACCCCTGGAGTTAAGGTAATTTGTGTTTATGTAGGAATAATTAGCCCATTCCTAAGTTATAGAATGAAGAATATAAATTCATGTTCCAGAAGCAGCAATCTCATGTAGCATTTACTTTTAATTGTGAAGAACACAGTGAAAATATATTTGCATTTTTGAAAGATAGTCTAATTTCTTAAACTTAAAATTTGTAGTTATTCCATTTGGCAATGTCTGGGTATAAATTTTATTCATTTTCTCCTTAACGTAGCCATCTCTAAAAGAGAAGAGAAAGACTTTCCTAAGATATTATGCTTTTCTCTCAACACAGGCAAATCTCACAAATTGAAAATATTCAGATAGTTCTCCCTAATTCTACTTTTTCCTGTTCCCACAGAATATAATACACTCCCCTAGTATTTATTCTTCTTTTATTCTTAGCATTTGACTTCTAACTTCCTTCACAAATTTCCCTGATTTTACTACCCATATTACTTCTTTCTGTTTTTTTTTCTAACTCAGTTTATATTCTCCTACATATTAATACATCCATAGGGTTTTAGATTTGGAAGCACAAAAACTTTTTATTATTGCACTGACATCATCTATAAAAATCCAGTGGTATGCTGGTAAATTGGCTCTCAAAAGAAAAAAACAAATCCTGATTTATAGTGTTTGCCAATTTCTCTAGTGCAAGTATTCCCACAGTTTACTGATTTTAAGTTACCAAACCAGCTGACAAAATTCCTAAATATTTAACATTTGTCTTTCATAAGGTGATAGGAGCTCACTCAAGTATGTTGCAGGTATCCAGCTCTCTCTATTTAGAATATTTTTAGTGACCTGCAACTACTTCATGAAGAAGCTTATGTCCTGATGGGCTTCAAGTTTTAAAAGATCTCCCTTATATAGACTGAACATCTTTTTCCCTGAAATTTACCTCTGAATTGGCATTAATCACAATTCAAAAGCTGCAGAATGTAAATAGAAACTTTTTGCCATATGATGGTCATTCAAAGACTTTAAGGCAGCTTCTACTTCTTTTAATGTCTTCTTTCACAGGTTAACCATGACTTTTTTTCTGACTGTTCGTCATCCCATGGTTTCCATAGTCCTTAACAACCAATTATATTCCTGGGGTGTACTATAATTAACTGTCAATGGGGTCTAGAAATTAACACATAGCTCCAGATGTGGTCTAGGCAAAGCAAAGGGGTAGAGAATTATTACTTTGCTTTCCCTGGCCACTATAATTTTGCTAATGCAGTTTGAAGATTCATTAGATATTTTTGGCTCCTGTATCACAGAATTATAAAACCAGCTCTATCCACCCAAGTGTTTTTTTTTTTTTACCTAAAATGCAATTAAGCCAGTTTTTTTTTTTAATCATCCTGTACTTGTCCAGCTAATTTCTGAACCAGGTGTAGGAATTTATATTACTATTTCTTGCATTTCATCCTGTTAATTAAGCTTTTCATTTCAAATAACAATACTATTGAATTCATAGTCTATCAACGTCTCCTATTTTTATGTTTGTGATATTTTCAGATATAAAAGTATGCTTTCTCTGTTTTCATCCAAATACAAAATAATCTAAATTGTAAAGATCACAAGAATGAATGGAGAGCCTTCCTGTGGGAAGCCACGTATGGGAAAAGCCTGTGCTTTAGATGTTTTCATTTTCTCCTGAGATGTTCTCTTTTCCTTCTCTGGCATCCATCATTCTGAAATGAGGAGCTGTAGCCCAGAAAACACAATCAGATTTTTTTTTTTTTTTTTTTGCGGTACGCGGGCCTCTCACTGTTGTGGCCTCTCCCGTTGCGGAGCACAGGCTCTGGACGCGCAGGCTCAGCGGCCATGGCTCACGGGCCTAGCCGCTCCGCGGCACGTGGGATCTTCCCGGACCGGGGCACGAACCCGTGTCCCCTGTATCGGCAGGCGGACTCTCGACCACTGCGCCACCAGAGAAACCCCACAATCAGATTTTTTGCATCATCTGCATGGACTTAATTCCAAATGCTTGTTTGTCTCCAAAATGCATTGTTCAATTAGATAAAGGGCTGACAACTCCACCTGTACAATCCAAATCCCCTACCCCCAAAATTTCAGACTTCAACCTAAGACTTCAGAGTAACTAAAGATATAATTCATGTTCCTTTCTGAGATATCACTTATTTTCTCATGACTCAGCAGGGGAAGGAAGCAGCTTGGGATTTTTTTTTTTTAATAGGTTTTGTCAGATTGCTCCTTAACCCAGATAAGAATTTCTTGGAAGATAACACCTTTCCCAGTTAGCTGTGGGGAATGTTTGTATAACTAACTCTGTATACTTCAAGAGGAAATCACTAGTGCTTATTGTACATCTTTTCTCCAGGAAACAATACCACTCTGTGCTTTTTTGCACGTTCTATTTATTTTGCACACATCAATGTGAATATATAGTTGTATCAGCCTGTGTTGTCATATACTTCGATGTGTGTGGTAAGCTTATCTCCTTAAGTCACTTCTTAAAATCAAGATCTGTTTTCATTATTTTATCTCACAAGGAACTGAAATTGCTTAACAAGTTTTGTTTATATGCTTGCGTATATATCTTAAGTGAGAATTTTCTCAAGGGACTAACTAATATAGTATGATTATAAGATTGAAATCTCTCTGAAAACGTTGCTGTTTCTTTATTGAAATAATAACAGCAACAACAAAGTTTTCTCCATCATTCCCAAATGAATTAGATATCAGAAAATAACTTCATCTCTAATTTTCATATTCTAACTGATATTTTAACAACCCCACTCCTCTTCTCACATACAACTTGGTCCTTCTTGCTTCTTGGTTTTATTGCTTCCACTTGTGATGCTTCTCTCTGTCCTTATTTTATCTATTCATGTCTCATATCAAACCCGGGCTCTAAGCAAAGCTTTTCTAGAAAGCCAACCATGCCTGACCTTCATCAACCCTTTCTATGCATTCTCTCAAGCACTGATGTACGCAGTGTGAAGCACTAAATCATACTTATTAATATGTCGTTGATATATTAACACTCATTATTTTTCCATCTTTGTTGCATGCCTCCCCACTTACATAACACCCTCCGCCTGGGTATGGATGTTGTCAGTTTAATCATATAACTCCCTGCTCAGAGCGCTTCCAGGGCCTTTGCAATAAAGCTAAAACTTCTTTGAATAAGATATGAAACTTCTGACTGCTCTCCATCTTCTAGGCTCAACAGTTGATACACAGTTCCTCATATCCAAGTCTCCTGAGTTGCTCCATAAGGTTCCCAGAAACTGCTGTACCATTATTCTACACCTAGTGTGCTCCTGCTGCTTCCTGTAACTACTGAAATCTCTGCCCCTTTTGGAAGAGCATGTCTTCATCTTTAAATATCAGGTTCAGCCCAAGTATACTTTCTTGATGAAATCCATCCTGTGTCCATAACCGTAAGAAGTGTTCCACTTTTCCATTCAACTGTCTTTTCCACCAACCATGACATTCTATAGGCAAGAGTCACAGAGCACAAGCTTCACAGTCACATAGACCAAGTGTGAATCCAGCTTTATAACTTTCAAGTTGTGTGACGTCTGATCTTAAACCTCAGTGTCCTCATGTGTCAGTGGGTACAACTTCTCCTTCATAGGGTAGTTGTAAGGATCAAATGAGTGATACATGTGAAGAGTGCTTTGTAGTAATGCTGGCACAGAGTGAGCCCTAATAAATGACAGTTCTTTGGACCATAAGGTCCTTGAGATTTTTGGAATCAAGGGTTTAATGCTTATAAGTGCTCAGTAAACATTTACTGAATGACTGAAGTGAATACCTCTATCACAGGGAAGCAAAATATTCCCTGAGGATGAGATTAAAGCGGAAGCAAGAAGCAGATTGTTTAAATCCTTTTTAGATTTAGTGCTTGACTTTAGGCCTGACTTATAAAATGGCCCCGAGATTTTTACTAGGCTTTCCATACATTGATACATGAGTGATGCTTGAGAAATGAATAGAATTTATAGGCAGAAGAGTGAGAAAGTTAGTATTAGAGATAAATATTTCAATTAAGAGTATTTTTAGACTTCTAATGAGACCAAAAGCCTTTTTTCAGGTACTCACTCTTACATTAATTTTCAGATATAGGAAATGGTAGGAGGGAATCATTATCATGCATATATGACAAGTTCCTTTATAAAAACACATGGCGTTGGAATTTCAAAAGGCCATAATAAAAATCACTAAAGTTGGGCTTCCCTGGTGGCGCAGTGGTTGAGAGTCCACCTGCCAATGCAGGAGACACGGGTTCGTGCCCTGGTCCGGGAAGATCCCACATGCCACAGAGCGGCTGGGCCCGTGAGCCATGGCCGCTGAGCCTGCGCGTCCAGAGCCTGTGCTCCGCAACGTGAGAGGCCACAACAGTGAGAGGCCCGTGTACTGCAAAAAAAAAAAAAAAAAAAAAAAAAAATCAATAAAGTTGTTGAGAATGAGATATGCAAGCTGTTTTGTTGTGTTATAATTGAACCAGACTCAAGTTAAAAATAACATCCAAAAATACTAGGCCACTCTGGGATAATGTCTATAGGTAAAAGCTAACCAATTATATTGCATTTTGAAAGGCAAAAATACCAGCATTTATAAGTTCACAAACAAGTCTAATTATTTACATAAAATTTCTTTATTATAGAGCAGATCTTCTTGTCTTTTGTTTATATGTTGAATAGCCTCCTAATGATTCTTCCCAGCTTCAATCTTGACCTACCAGAATGACTCCTTTGAAAATTTGGCCAGTATGATTAACCTAAAGCATAGTCCTGATCATATCTCATCCCCACTCAATAATTTAAAGTATTCTCTGTGGCCCTCAGAGTAAAATTTCAACAATATGAGTGTGACATTCAACTGTCTTTACAATCAGGCCCCAAGCCCCATTTAGTGTACTTCTCTCAGCATATCCTTCAAAGGAAAAATAAAAACAGAAACTATTGACTTGGCATTTTCTGATACAACCCATATTGTGTATCCTCTAAGTTCTTTCTAGAATGTCCTTCACCCTCATCCCTGCCCTTTGAATTTTAGGCAAGGCTATGAAGTCATTCTATGTAGCATTATGCACACCCTACTTTTTCTTCCCATCATATTTAATTTGTATATCTCTTATAATCGCTGCTTAATTTGTATATGAAAGACATTCTTGAAAATTGAAAGGTGATTAAAATTAAATCAAGTTGAATTTTCTCAAAAAATGGTAGAAAAATGAGAGAAAACATTTGTATTATTTTTCCCATATCACATGAAAGTGAATAACACATAAATATTTATAGAGAAAAGTGAAACTTCAGATGACTAGTCTGTAATCATGAATTTATTATTCTGCTTCTCCATTATAGAATTTCTTGCATCCAAGTATCTGTCATGCTGAAAGATTTTGCAGATTTAGCTCTTTCTCAGTTTGTACTGGCATTGTCATGTATTACTCTCATTGCATTTTCAGTATGGTGAAGCAAGTTGATAGCCACAATACATTCTTGTTTGCTTTGTGTCTGATGAACCCCACTTTTCCTTCATGGTGGTAACCTTCTAACAGTTATCATCAGAGGCCTTCCTTTTAAATGCATGTATTTTAATTATTTTTTAGTTTTGACTTAAAAATTAAAAGAAAAAGATCACTTGGGATAACTCTAAATTCAAAGACTATATTACCAAACAAAACAATGTCATCTGACAAGGTCAGTTCCACTTAGGAAAGTACCTGTCCTCTGGCTCTGAGTAGTTATCTTGTCCTCTTCATTCACAGGGGCACTGGAATGAGTTCCTGAAAAGTACTGATGTTTAATTCACAAGGTGTTGGTGGAGTCTCCTATTTTCTGAATTTCTCTTATTAATCTGAATGCACGTTTTAAAGAAAGAAATATCATCACTACAGTATTTCAAAAAACGTATCAATTAATCATCCATAAATGAGAGGAAGGTATATTAGGATTATTATGCTCTACCTTGCATTCTACTTATAGTTATGCATTTCATTCTCTCCTACTTGATTTGGAGCTCCTGTAGCTAAAATGCCTGCCTTCTCTATTTCATTTAGCACTGAAAGAACCAAATACTTTTCCTTATTAATAAGAGTAAGTACATTAAAAATGTTGAATCAAATTGCATTTGATTAAATCTAATGACTGGATAGTTGTTTTGAGGAGAGGGGAAGTTTATTTATTTTGTTGTTTTGTGACTATACACTATAACATTCAACAAAAGGTTCGAGCAACTTAAATTTAGAAATGTGTACTGCAATCAACATTAATCTTTATCACAAAAATTCCACTACCAAAATTCCACCTCTCTCATCAAAAATGTCAAGTCTCATTACTGTTAAGAAATGAGGCATTCACATAGAAATCAAATGATAAAACATATCAAGCACCTGCTGCCTTTAGGCAAACTCTAAATTAAAGTTTTCTATATTTAGAAATACTACACATCTAGATAGCAAAAGTGAAAAATCATTTTGTTCGGCAAGATTTTCCCAGTTCAACTTCTTGATGTCTAGATACATGTGTGAAATAAGTCAGTCAATCACCATTCATTGGCTATGTGACAAAATGTTTGTACCCTTCTATTAGAGGGTTCACAAATTTATTGATTGGTCTTCCTAGGGCCTCCTTCTGACTGTAAAGCTACTAAATTATAATTTTCATAAAGGTAAAATTATATAAAATAAACATGGGCCAAAGTTTTATTTAATTCATTAATTAATGAGGGAACCCGTAAGATGTTATAATCAATTCAAAGGAGAATTTGGCAATTGGGCCTTCAGAAATTAATTTGCTAGTAGATTTAAAACTCCTTAATCTTCCATACAACAATATTAGGTCATATTTGATGTTATCCTTTCCATGGGGCAAAAATCAAGTTTCCTTCCTTGCTGGGCCATATTGATTTGCACTACTATCATTTTTTATAAGTTATCTTCTGCTCTAACAGAGATATAAAGTGGCCTAATCAACAGAAAACCAGTTAAAGCTACACACCTTTATAAAATCAGTTAAAACCCAGAGGGTATACTAAAAGTGTATCTAATACTCTCCTTTGTCACTTTGGGTGTTTTTTTCATGAAAGGGTATCTAATTTTGGAATGTGATCTTGATATTTAATCTTTTCTGGGATTTTTTCTCAGTAGTGGAGCCTTTGCAGTTTGTTTTAATGTTATTCAACAGTATGATTAATTTTTTAAGGATATAAACTTTTTTTTAACATCTTTATTGGAGTATAATTGCTTTACAATGGTGTGTTAGTTTCTGCTTTATAACAAAATGAATCAGTTATACATATACATATAATCCCCATATCTCTTCCCTCTTGCGTCTCCCTCCCTCCCACCCTCCCTATCCCACCCCTCTAGGTGGTCACAAAGCACAGAGCTGATCTCCCTGTGCTATGCGGCTACTTCCCACTAGCTATTTATTTTACGTTTGGTAGTGTATATATGTCCATGCCACTCTCTCACTTTGTCCCAGCTTACCCTTCCCCCTCCCTGTATCCTCAAGTCCATTCTCTAGTAGGTCTGCGTCTTTATTCCCGTCTTGCCCCTAGGTTCTTCATGACCATTTTTTTGTTTGTTTTTTATATTCCATATATATGTGTTAGCATACAGTATTTGTTTTTCTCTTTCTGACTTACTTCACTCTGTATGACAGACTCTAGGTCCATCCACCTCACTACAAATAACTCAATTTTGTTTCTTTTTATGGCTGAGTAATATTCCATTGTATATATGTGCCACATCTTCTTTATCCATTCATCCATGATGGACACTTAGGTTGCTTCCATGTCCTGGCTATTGTAAATAGACTTGCAATGAACATTGTGGTACATGACTCTTTTTGAATTATGGTTTTCCCAGGGTAAATGCCCAGTAGTAGGATTGCTGGGTCATATGGTAGTTCTATTTTTAGTTTTTTAAGGAACCTCCATACTGTTCTCCATGGCTGTATGAATTTACATTCCCACAACAAGGCAAGAGGGTTCCCTTTTCTCCACACCCTCTCAAGCATTTATTGTTTATAGATTTTTTGATGATGGCCATTCTGACCAGCGTGAGATGGTATCTCATTGTAGTTTTGATTTGCATTTCTCTAATGATTAGTGATATTGAGCATCCTTTCATGTGTTTGCTGGAAATCTGTATATCTTCTTTGGAGAAATGTCTATTTAGGTCTTCTGCCCATTTTTGGATTGGGTTGTTTGTTTTTTTGATATTGAGCTGCATGAGCTGCTTGTAAATTTTGGAGATTAAAGGGATATAAACTTTTGATGGGCAACACACTGGTTCAGGATTTAGCTTGATACCAGAATCATTCAATTTAGGAGGAGACTCAGGAATTTCTCATTCTATGACTTTTCTCAACTCAGTCCTTTTAAATTAATGTTTTACCTTATTTTTTTCTGCTTCTCTAGCTACTAAGGGTTTGTGATCTGGTTTAAACTATAGGTCCAAATTTAAAATTAAAAGCTTTTTCCTGTTCCCAAGATCAGAAACTCATTCTATTTCTTTCTTAACTTACATATCCAGAAGTTCTTTTAGTCTTATTGTTCTCAGGCCAGGGTAAATATCCTTGCTGTCAAATGGAGCTAAGAGTGGAGTGGAAGGGGAGTTCAAATAGATTTTCTCTAGCAGTGTATGTCAATGGATCACTTATTCCCTGATGAAAGACAGGAGTAGTTCTGCTTGTTGGAGTGGTGGTGAGGGGTAGATATACGCCTTTAGAACCACATCTTAACCAAATAGAACGATAACACTTTAAAAAAACACTTCAGAAAGCACCTTTCCACTTCAAATCAGAGCGGGCATTTGTACAGAGCTAGATTTCCAAGGAATCAACATGTGGGAGTATAGCTATGCAGGTGATAATAAACTTATTATTTTAGAGACTAATCGTATTCTATACTTGGTGACCTGAAGAATGACACGGCCAGATCATTTGCCAAGTATAGAAACATGGTTAGTCACTCCTTGAAACTATTTTCAAATAGTCAAATCACACTTTGTTTGTATAAATCAAATATGCTTTCATGTTCTGTTACTTAGCAGTGCTATCAAAGATGAATTAATGACAGGTAAGAATGAAGGCAAGGAGCCCAATTAAATGGCTATTTCAATGGTTCAAGTAAGATTTAATGACAGCCTGAAACTAGGGCAGTTGCTATAGGAAAGGAGAGACAGTTCGAAAGCATAATGATCAGAATTTGGTGAATTAAGTGTGAAGGAAAATGTTGGGTGTAAGTCGACTGAAAGTTTTTTCTTCCAGAGGTTTATGGCTTTATTAACACAAATACAGTGTGCACACGAGCTGTCTATTCACTTTCTTTGCTGTATATCCCGGCATTGGAGTTGGAGACTCTGATGGCCATCTGGGCTGCTCTTTCCATAATGGCTTCGTGGTCCTTGGAGGAGACATAAATAAGGAGCAATCTCACCAGAGTAAGATTTGTGGCACATCAGTAGCACTTCAAGGACGAGAAACTTCTGAAAGTCACTGAGCAGCATGTGCGTTGTTTTCATCTTGTTCCCATAACCAATGTTAGGCATCAGCATCTCTCTAGACAGAGCTTTAATTAATTGAGGTTTTGTACCTGAATAATAGGTATAGGAAACAAAAGATGATGTAAAATTTGACCTTGATCATGTTGAGTTTGAAACACTATTAACTGTTCTGGAAGGTAGGTTCAGAGTCTAACCTGGAAATACACATTTGAGGCTGTTGAGCTTATAGGCTTTAGTTAAAACCATGAGTGATGATATTGCCAAAGAGGGCAAGTGCATGGAAAGAAAAGACTGATCGTTAAGGGAATGATACTTGATAATAGAGCCAAAAAGGAAACTAGGAAAGATGAGTCAAGAGTTTATTGAGAAACTGTGGAGAGGTAAGTCGGTGTCAATTGGATCATTGGAAATAGTGTTTAGAGTTGAGAGCCTTGAACATATATATACATATATACATACATACATTGACATTATATATATAATATCTACGTCTATATCTATATATCTATCTGTCCTGAAGGCAAAGAACCAATAGAAATTGGGAGAAGTTAAATATATAGGAAAAGAAGATAAACTTGTAGGCAAAAGCTCCTGGAAGAAGAAAATTTAAAGCTTATGCAAATATAAATCATTTTATACGAAGTGGGCAAGTAGTTGAGTTAGTTTGTGCCTGATGACCTCAGTCTTAGTTAGAAAATGCAGGTAAGCTTGTTAAATGTGTTGAGGGTAGGCTTTGTGTAAAAGTTTGAAGAGAAAGATAAGTGTATGAAAGGTACTAAAAAGAAAGGAAAAAGTAACTGACCAAGAAAAATAGAAGAATGGTTGAGTGTTTCTGTAGTCCCGCTGAAATGGGATTCCATTCATTTACAGTGGCTTAAATCTAGGCAATTCCATGATTTTCTCCAGTAGTGGCAGATATGTGTATTAAGAGGTTGAGAATACTTGTTAGAATGAGGCTCAGTGATTAACCAAACATCTAGGTACATCAGAGAAGAAAGTTCAAAATGAGAATAATATACCCGGGAAAAGTGAGATAACAGGGATGTAAGGAGATGGGAAATTTGAGGTTTATTATTAAAGAAGTGAAATTGAACTGAATTTGACTGGGTTTAAAGCAATAAGAATCTGTGAAATTAGGCCTATTGGTAGGTCCTTCTTCTGGACTTTGAAATCACCACAATAAATTATAAAACATGGGATAGGGAAAAATACTGATTCAGATACCAAAACCTTTCATCAATATGAGATAGTGACTAAAAGATTTTTAGATTATTGTAAAAAGGAAAAATAGAGAATGATGTATTCAGAG
This sequence comes from Monodon monoceros, assembly GCF_005190385.1. NCBI lineage: Eukaryota > Metazoa > Chordata > Mammalia > Artiodactyla > Monodontidae > Monodon > Monodon monoceros. Next base: position 67,161,269 of record NW_021703783.1, read on the forward strand.
GTTATGAACTTCAAATACAAAGATAATATTGCGTGAGAGTAGAGAGTAAAAGTTTGGAAATCAGTAGTGATAATCACCCTTACAGGCCTTATGGTATGTGGGAAAACAAATATTTACTTTTGGGGAAAGATTTAAGAGAAAAGTGTTCTTCTAGTAAGGCAGGTAGAAAGCAAGTATTAAGACTATTGTTGAGAAAGAGTTGGCTTTTTGTTTTATGAATCTTTTAAAATATTAGACTAGTAATTCATTAGGCATATTTGAAAGGTGTGGGAAGGAGGGTAAGAAGAACAGTTCTATGTGAGAGGAGATTGGGTAGATAATATATAAAAGAGAGGTTTCCATAGTGAATGATGATCAAGATGTAAGGACCAAGGTTATAAAGCATTTTGCAATGATATGGTCATAAAGTTTGGGACTGTAATGTCAACTTGGGCACAGCCTCCTTGTGTCTCAGTAAGGGAGGCTCACATGGAAGCTAAGGCTTTTGGAGTGAGAGTTGTTGGAGTTTGGGTCTAGAGCATAGTGTTGGCCTTTATGAACAGTGTTCAGATGTTCCCCTTTTTACCACTAACCATCGTCATATAGTGTGATTTTCTCTTTTATCCCAGATCCTCTTTTGAGCAAGCTCTGGCTTTTTCAGTGTTCGTAATGTGGTACCCAGAAATAGCATACATAGTTATGTTCTGACCTAAACACAGAAAAGGGCTAAGATACCCCCCCAATGAACATATGAGTATCTGTGCAGGGGAATACTGTGTTAGCTCCCTTGACACATTGTGCTATTGACTTAGACCAAAGTAACTCCCTATAGAGCCCAATACTTTTCTTTTTCAACATGATATATATGTATTTTAGATTTGATCAGACTGTAATTATTATTTGGCATCATGATTTCAATGTACTGATTTTCCTTCCCAATGTTGTGTTTTGAAATTTTTGATAACTTGGAATCACCAATGTTAATTATAAATGTGAAATAAGGCATAGTCAAAGATACAGCCTGTGGCATGATATTAAAGATCTCTTTTCAAGTCAACATCCATTATGTGTAGTGCTTTGTTCACTTAAAAACCACTTAACCATAAACCGTTATCATCTTTCCCAGATTTATGTATTATCTATAAGTGTACCATGAAAAACTTTGCAGGCAGCATAATTAGTGCTATGCAGTCTCTTTACTTGAGTCCAAAAATCCCATAAATCTGCACTTCCTAGAATTTCTATGGTGTAATGAAACTATTTTGTTAAATCCATCCTTTGAAGGCTCTTGCTCTTGTTTCCCTATTCCCCCAATTCTCCTTGACACCTCTCACAACTCTAAATCTTTGGTCAGTTTTCTTTGGACAAGTATTTTAACTAAAGATTTTAATACAAGGTTTCTAGAGTTGTTTCTGACTGCAGAGAATGTGGGAGATCTTGGAAAATAATAGAAGCTAGTGCCTGACTTATAAATAGCCTAAGACGATAAATATCTTTCTGTCCCTCAAAACTCATTCAAAGTCATTTATTCAACAGAGGACTTACTCTGTCCTATTTCTGTTGAGGTTACTTTTTGTTGAATATTTTATGTACCAAGCACTGAGCAGATATTGGAAATCCAAAGCTGAATACAATTTAGTTTTCATCCTTAAGGAGCTCACAGTCTAATGACAGAAATAGATATTTAAATAGATACTGCATGGTAACAGGTATAAATAAAATGAGAATAGGTAAGACCTGAAGCACGTGCCAGTTGGAACCTAAGTCTAAAAAATGTCATAGTGTTCTCAAATTAGTAATAGTTATATAGAGTTTTGTCTGAAACTTTCCTCATTACATAGAACGTTCTGTTTTGAGGCAAACACTTCAAGGAAGCATTTCGTCAGACCAGTATTGGCCCACCGACATGAAACTGCCACCCATACATATATTCATCAACCAGTTATCTTATGTACCTTTTTGTTGCAGTTGTCTACTTGGGCTCAGTATAATACAGTCAGAGCATTCCTGGGCATAACTCAGAATACTAATTAGCAATCCAGTTTGGTCTCTATTTCACATGAACCTAAGGTCTGTTTCTCCACATATATTGTTCACAAAGGAAAAGAAAATAAATTAATTGCTTTGTGGATGAGAAAGCAGGCCTAGGCTTGTTGACAACTGTCTGTGGCTTCTTTCCAAGCACTTACTTTCAAAAGCCAGATCTCTATCCTTTTGTTGATTTGAAAAAATCAAAAAAAAATAAAAAAGCTATAGGAAACTTCCTTTGTGGAGGAAGAAACCATGTGTGAAAAATTTTCATCCACCATGCACTGCCAGTGTTACTAAGTATTGAGGGCATCGCCTCATGATTGAATCTGCCTACAAGTGATTAAGGCCATAAATTACATAAAGAAAATGAGCAGACTGCTAAAATAATTGCTCCAACACTAATTCTACCCTGTTACATCTTGCTAGGAATTCTTTGCCGTCCATGCAATCCTATCATGTTTATTGCAATTTTCAAGCCTGGTCTAATAAGATTTTTTTTTTTCCCACTATATCCTACTCCTTTTTTACCTTTAAGGATCATAAGGACTGGATAATGAAAACTTTTTTTTTTTTTGCGGTACGCGGGCCTCTCACTGTTGTGGCCTCTCCTGTTGTGGAGCACAGGCCAGGCTCTGGGCGCGTAGGCCCAGCGGCCACGGCTCACGGGCCCAGCCGCTCCGCGGCATGTGGGATCCTCCCGGATCGGGGCACGAACCCACGTCCCCTGCATCGGCAGGCGGACTCTCAACCACTGAGCCACCAGGGAAGGCTGGAAACTTTTGAATTACTCTGCAATTCCTGCTTACGAGGTAGTCGAAACTACCCAATTTTGTTAGTACATTTAAAAAGCCATATGAAAGAATTAAATTTATATGTTTTGATGCTAGTGGCCCTATTACGATATTCTTTTTGGTTTCTATGAAAGGCCTTTCATCCTTAGAACTACAAACTTAAGAGACATTCTGCAGTGAAATAAGTTCCTTTCATGTTTAAGCATCAGACTGATTTACAACTCCACATTGACATGAAGGTGCTCAAATTATCCCCCCAACCATCTTCCTTTTCAAGTTTAAGATGAGCTAAGTGAATTTGCCTTTGGTGTTTTATAATGTCAATGAACTTTAAAAAGCTTTTGAACAAATGGTATTGCCTAGGCAGCCACCTGGGACTAGATCATCAGTTTCTTTGTGTTTCTATTCAATTGAAACTATCTCACTGATTCAGGCAGGGCTCCCCAACCTGGTTGCCTACATACTTCAGCCATCGCCAATGCTGTTCCCAGGAAGCTTGCCCAACTGCACTTTCCTTGAAAATCAGTTCTCTTATATGCCTTTCTCATGAAGAAGAATTACTACCAGCAGATGGGCTTACTACTACAAGGATGATTTGGGCCCTCCTTCATGTTAAGTCTCCACCCTATCAAATAAATCTCTTTCTAAGGCTCCTGTTGTGTACATGAAATTTTCACAAGAGCCCTGCTAAGCCCCATCCTTTTACACTAGCATGGGTGCCCGCTACCCATGTCCCATTCAGATTAGAAACTGTCTCATCCTCCTTTCCTCAGGCATCAACAGATTTACGCACAGCCACTGCTACTTCAGTTGCTCTGCAGCTAAATTGCCTTTGATGACCGAACAAAAGTTGAGCTTGCGCATGAAGCTTTCAAAGCTTGAGCCTTAATTCACCAAACAGAGACAGAGCATAACTAATATAAAAATAATAGTTCTTTTCAATTCCGGGGTATTATTAGCTGTCACAAAGAAAGCTGGCTTGGGCCTGTGTCTCTCAGGAATGACGGACCTTGAAATAAACACATGCTGCTTCATGAATATGTTGTTGAATCTTGAGAATCATTTTCTTTTTTAGGGGTGATGCTGTTTAGAAGCAACTAGATGGTGCCCTCTTGAAAGGTTTAGCTATTTATAGGCATGTCATGTTAAAAGTTTCTTTTCATAATAAAGACTATAATAAGCATATCTGAAATGGTATACAAGCCTCTCTAGACAATTACGCTTAAAACAGTTTTTGAAAGTTAAGTAGAATTTACTGCTTTAACAGGAAACTCAAATGTTACCATTCTGATTTTTCCTAAAATAATTAAATGCAATTTCTCTTGCCCAGCAATAGTATATTTGTTTTTTTAGCCTTCATTATTACACTCTTTTATCATACTTAATCTTTTTGATGCCAATAATCATTGTCTAATTACAATCTGATACAAATTAGATTTGTAACCTGGATATTTGAATAGATAACTGAATTGTATTTTATTATAAACAACTGTGTTTCACAGTTTATTATGTTGTTTTATATGCCTATAGGTAGTTATATACTAAGTAAATTATGGAAACTTTAGAACGAGCTGACAGTACTTTTTTAATGGAATATAACTATAAGTAAAAATAGAATGGTTTGTTAATCTATTTTCAACTATATCTTATTGGACATATAATATTTTCACAAATAAACGTTTCTTCCTGAATCCAGATATGTGCTAAACACACAAGTAGCCTGAAATCTAAATTGTTATGATTGAATTCCTAAATTATAGTTTTTAAGAACTGAGCTTGAACAGAAGAGTATTTCAATTAAGAAAAGGTCATGACACTGTTAGGGAAAAAAATTTTTTTCTCTACCCCTTTAGGTTCTTCTGGCTGGTCTAAGAATTAAATTAACATGAGGCAGATTAACAGAAGAAAATCAAACAAGGTTAATAACATGTATACTTGGGAGAGACCCAGGAAAACTGAATAACTTGACAAAATGGCTGAAACCCTCACTTAAATATCATCTTCAGGGGCTTCCCTGGTGGTGCAGTGGTTGCGAGTCCACCTCCTGATGCAGGGGGACACGGGTTCGTGCCCCGGTCCGGGAGGATCCCACATGCCGCGGAGCGGCTAGGCCCGTGTGCCATGGCCACTGAGCCTGCGCGTCCGGAGCCTGTGCTCCGCAACGGGAGAGGCCACAACAGTGAGAGGCCCGCATACCTCAAAAAAAAAAAAAAAAAAAAATATATATATATATATATATATATCATCTTTAGCTAAAGACAAAAGAGGATGTTGGGGGTAGGGGTTTGGGACTTAAAGAGGAAGGCAATGGACATGGAGTTAGATAAGCAAATGTTTGGTAAATAAGTAATTGCTGGGCTATGCAGAGACAATGGGACACAGAGTGAACTCTGATCTCTAGTGAACCCTGTTTCTGCTCCCTACCACAAGTAGCTCCTATTCTTTGCAGCTAACTCTGGTGATAGCTCTATTTCAGGACATGCCCTCCACCTAAATTTTTTCTAGGCAATTAGGGGGGAAGGTCAGAGTTTCTTCCTGAGTTTTTTGGGCCTTGATTGTTTTTAGCTCTGAATAATCCACATGCCAAAGAGACATTGGGGGTGGCAAATTTTGCTCCCCTACAATGTATCCCTGAATGTGTATGCTCATATACACCTTAGATTTAAAAGTTGTTTCCTACTACTAAGAAGGCTAGCAAATATGAGGAAATGGCCCAGACGGTGAAATTTCAGTATTCCACCAGCTGGACCTGATCCTTATATGTACTTTCTCTTCTTATTTTTAACACGCTGAATCTGCTGATGGCATTTTAATTCAGGCTGACAGTGTTATTATCTTCTGAGATTATATAGGTGTTTTATGGAGATCTTTATTCCAGGGCAGCCAGTTAACAAGCTGAGTTGGGTTACAGGTTATTACCACTTGGAAGCAGGAAGTGTTTGCTTCAAACTTGTTTTCTTCCCTGTGTTAGAGAACATATGCTTGTAAAAATATCATTAATCCCTGAAAACATTTATTCAGCTGAACAGTGGTTCTTCTCCTGTTACAATGTGAAGTTTATGGCTTTCTAAACAGAGATCAGGATGTTCCCAAAGTAAATATTAATAAGGGTACACCACCTTTAGGGAATGAAAACAAAAAACAAATAAACCAAAAAAAAACCCAAACAAACCCACTCATCGAGTTACATATGTCTAATTCAATCTAGAAATAAATATATGTAGAATTAAGTAAGAATTCTGAATACAAATATGTGATTTTATTCACATTGGTCCTCTTTATATATAATGAGGCATTATGAGTTCTGTCCAAATATGCCCACCTTTATAAAAAGTATGGTTGAGAACACTAAATATATGACTTGTAGGTTTTTCTACACCGGGTGGTTGGTTATATAGCAATAATTTAGTTTATCTGATCCATGAGAAAAATCAATATGGGAAAATTCAGATTGAAAAAAATGTGGCTCTATGGGTTTTATTTTTTTAATTTTGTTATCTAGATTGACCATGTAACTGATTATTGCTGAGTCTTCAATTAATTTTTAAAATAGAGACAGACTATAGCAAGATCAATAAGTTATATTTTATTGTTTGTTTACTTCTTAATTAATTATCAAATATTTTAGGCCTTTAGTATATCCTAGACTTGGCCATCAACTCACTTTGCATGTGTTAATTCTATTCTAAATAATGATATGAAAGTTTCCTAACCTGTTTTCCCTTCCCCTTTTTTTGGCATGTTATGCCTACCTGGAGACTGATAAGTGCTAATATTTTATTTAGAATAAAATCATTTTTGTAATTCATAATAAGAAAATTGAAGTTGCTGTTTTGTACTAAATGCAAATCATCTATTCATCCACCAATTTATTAATTCCCATATCTCATCCCTCTTGCATCTCAAAACCCTGAGATGATCTCCCTGTGCTATGTGGCTGCTTCCCACTAGCTATCTATTTTACATTTGGTAGTGTATATATGTCCGTTCACTTTGTTATAAAGCAGAAGCTAACACACCATTGTAAAGCAATTATACTCCAATAAAGATGTTAAAAACAAAGGAGTTGTGGTATATATCTACAATGGAATATTACTCAGCTGTAAAAAAGAAGGAAATAATGCCAAAAAAAAATTATTAATTCCTTCCACAATATTTATTGTGTCTTTTATTTTCTAAATATGTGATAATAATTATTCCTGTTTCAATTCAAATCAGATTAAAATATATCTGTGAATCTCTCTCCTTCCTGATAAATCAGATTACAGAACCCAATCCAGATGTGTTCGTTAGTCATACATTTAAAAATGGCCTCTCTGTCCCAGAAATCCAATAGTCCCTATGAAAGAAAATTGCTGATACTCTTCTAAATACTACTTAATCTGAATTATCCCTAATATGCACCTAGAAAAAAACTCTCATGGATATTTATCATAAACAATGTTTTAGTTTTGTGTAATAGAAAAGCCATGAAGAAGATTTTCAGTTTTATAAATATGATCGTATTTGAACTTATTTTATTCTTACAGAGTCTTAGAATCTCTTCCAATCACCCAAACCATCATATAACGATAGTTTTTATATTTTAGGGCCAGAGTTCATAAGTTTTTATATTTAATACTTTAAAAATTAGGAATAATATTCAAATAATAAGTAATCTGACATCTCAGATAACTAGTGCTTGTATCATAGTAGGCTCTAAAATTTCCTAAAACATTTACCTCTAATACTGTTATTTCTCAAACTCACCAAATGTGTTCTCATGTCCAACGTCTTCACAATATCTATTATTGATACACTTATAAAACCCCAGGTTCATTACTATTTTAAAATAAAAGTAACATATATCATTCAAATGGTTCTTATTAATGGAAAGACAGTACTTTGTCCCTCTGGCACCACGCTAACTTGTCTCAAAAATTAACTACTATCAAGTTTCTTATGTATTCTTCTAGAATAATTTAATTAATATTTAAAAAGATGTATGCAGATACCTTTGCAGTGATTCAGTTATAATTTTTATATGATATCTCTGTCTATATCAACAATACAGATAGTGATCTTTCATCTGCATAAAAGCTATATAATGTTTCATTATATTGACATTATAAATCATTTAACCACTTTCCTATTTATTGGTCATTAATTCTTTCTAATTTGTTTTAATTATAATATTGCAATGAATAACTTTGAATATATGTTTTGATGCATTCTTATGAGTCAATCCAAGATCACATTAATAGATGTGAAATACTGAAGCAAACAGAACATGCATTATGCATTACGCATTTTGATGGCCAAATTCCCCTCAGAACACTTGCATCTTTTTACATCCTCCCCGAAAACTTGTGACAGTTTCCTTACTCTCTCACCAACACTAGATATTATCCAACTTTTCATATTTGTCTATCTGATGGAAAAAACATAGAATCTCATGTTTTATTTGTATATCTTTATGTATGAACGAGGTTGAAAATCCACTCATATATGTATAGGTTTTTTTTGAAAGCTTCTCTTTCTTAATCTTGTCAAATTTTAATTGCTATATTTAACATACTATCTTATTGTGGTTTTGTATACATATTATTTAACTTGAGAAAATGAGTTATTTGCTGCTTTATTTTCTATATGCACTGTATGTGCTTCCAGTGCAGGGTCACAAATTCTACTTTCGTTTTTACTGTGGATTTTTTTTATATAGAACTTTCTACTACCTGAACCACTGAATTTTGTTTATTGATATAGACATATAATGGGAGTGTGGGGGATAGAGCCGAAGAAACTCAGGGATCAGCTAGTTCAAACATCTTATTTTCTGCAGATGTTGAGACAAAAGCCTTCAGAGAAGAAGTAAGTTTCTGACATAGTTTGTAAGAGAATGAAGAGAAGAATTCAAGTTTCCTGACTCTCAGTCTCATCCAACACCACACATTTATTATTAACCTATATCCGTGTGGAAAGAGAAATTATTTAGTATACTCAAGGGATAATCAAATATAAACACAGAGACCCAAACAGGACATTAGCTACCTAAGAGTTAATGTTTAAGTACATTTGTATCCTAACTATAAACCTCCCCTTGCTTTATATAATGCAGATCTCAGTACCTTTATTCCATAGAAGAGGAGGAGGTTTATATCAGACCTTGACCAGCAAATGCCTTAAAATTCCTCATCATATGTTTAGTCTCCAGCCTCTTCTTCCTTTTCCTGTAGGAGTGGAGGTTCATGTTCTCTGCTTTTTTCCACATAGCCTCCAGATCTTGTCCCCATCTCTTTCTTTCTAAACATCCCAATCTCAAATGCTAGCCCTTTTTGGGGGCAGAATAATTCAGATGTTTCTTGTTTCTGCTTCCAAACTTGCATTCACAACTTCCAAGGTGATCACCAACAGAAGTTCTGTTGCAAACTGACCTAACCCAAAAAAGTCATCAACAACTCAAAGATCTTTTATTAGTAGTCCTCTAAAAAGTTTGTGGTAGTCAGAGTTTACTCTACCATGTAACTGGTCACTACCAGCTTATAATGAAAGTAAACAAATCCTCAGATCATATCTGCCACACACATAGACATTAACTAAACAATCATTCATTCATGTGTAGACGTAAAACCTTTTCATACAGATCGTTTGGCAAGATTCATGATATATTACTGGCTTTCAGGGAATGTTCACTTCACGTCATTCCATAAAGCTCACTTGAAATCATGCCAGAAGGAGAAATCTTTTAACCTAGTTGTCATCAGGCAACCAGAAGTCATACAAATGATGGCAGGACATAGAACAATTTGGGAAATCATATCTTGGGCTCCATTCCTAAATAAAGGCTACAGACCTGGCTGGAGTCTTATATACTATTTATGCCAAGGGAAGAACTATCTCTAAAAAATTTTAGCAAAACCACAGATCTTGAATGGCCTTAATTTTACCCATGGGAACCCATTTCTAACATTCATCATGCTCATTGATCAAACTATTAATATCATTTATTCTACTTATCAAAGCATCTGGTTTACATCAAGATATGGATTATTTAGTATGGATTAAGATCTTTCTGACGTAATGCTAACCCATCACCCCTGGGAGCAAATTTTTGATGAGAATGCTAACTGCATCAGGTTGTGACTTTAACTAACTCACAAACTATACTCACTTTTTAATGCTAAAGTACTTAAAAGTCCATCTTTGTAACATCCATCCAATTATTCTGATCCATTTAGAAGGCAGTTAGGAATAAGTAAAAACTAAAAATTTTCTGTTACATATTTTATATATGAAATTAACAGGTTTTCTATGTTGAAATTGAGAAATGTAAAGGTCTGAGTTCAGTGAAGAGTGAATGTTACGTTGAATGCAGCATTATGTAAAAGAAGAAATTCCAGGAAATTACTGAAACAAGGAAAGGTGATTTTTCACAATTTAGTGGGGAACAATTTTTTATATTATTTGGTAGGCTGTGAAAGAAGTTGTAGTTCATGAAATCAGATGATTATCTGAAGAGTTTTGTTTAACATTTCCCAGGACAGTCAGGACAGTAACTCTATTTGATAATAACTCAGTATCTTTATTGAAGAAGTATTTTTAAAGAACATTTAAACACAATTTAGCATCTAGATTTAAATAAACCATGGAAAAAGAGTTTTGGTAAGATGAATCTAAATATCCACATGAAAAGGCTATTCATAAGATGGAAATACACAGAAATATGTGTATTCTAGTATTAATTCAGGGAGAAAAATTGATCTTCTATGTGTCAGCCATTCTGCCTGGTATTTTTTATATCCTATCTTATATAATTCTTATTAAAATATTGAGGCATATGTTAATTATTCATCATAGTATTCCATAAATTTTCTTAATAACCTCGAATGTTATCAGGAAATTGTTTCCTGGTACCTTGGTACAATACTAAACTCTAGGCATATTTTTTATGTTGTCTTTTATTTTTTGTTTTCTATTATCATCAGTGAGATAGAGGAAAATCAGTTTGTTAGATATTTTTATAGAGTGTTGTAGGTATTCCTTAATCAGGAATGTTTTCCTTCCCTAAAATGGATTGTAGTTTTCAATCTTGTTCTCTTCTTAAGACAATGGACACCAAAGGTCAGAGAACAATCAAGGCATTCCAACAGCCTTTATTCTCCCCATCAAATAAAATAGTAAGTCAGATCTAGATTTTACCTGTTTTGATAGTTGCTCTCTTCCCCCCAAAAAGAAGAAACTCCTTACTATAATCATTTAAATAGTTTTTAATGCAAAGCTGGCATTCTTTAGCTTTGGGGCATAAGTCAGAGGGTTCACCACAAAGTCAGGGTAAGAAATACCAGTTGACTATTTCAGCAAAGGGACTGAGTATTTTGATGCTTGTGATTAACTGCACTGTGGTAGAAGTTATGACTCTTGATGAAATGTAGGTACATTTCCTTTTGCTTAATCTGACAAAGGATAAATTTCTTCCTAAGGTATCTTTGGAAACATACATATTCTAAACAAAGGGACTTTACACAATGGATTTGCCAATTTTCGGTAGTCTTCCCCTATGGCTCAGTGACATTGGCACACTTTGGAAAGAATATTATTCAAAAGTATTAAAGACAAATATCATGATATCGCTTATATCTAAAAAAATCTAAAACAAAATCTAAAAATGATACAAACGAACTTATTTACGAAGCAGACTCACAAACTTAGAGAATGAACATATAGTTAACGGGGTGAAGGGTGGGGGGAGTTTGGGATTGACATGTACACACTGCTATAATTAAAATAGAAAACCAGCAAGGACCTACTGTATAGCACAGGGAACTCTGCTCTATACTCTGTAGTAACCTAAATGGGAAAAGAATTTGAAAAAGGACAGGAAAAAAAAAAAGAAAAAAGAAAAAAATACTCTAGTTTTCTTCAGTAAAAAAAAAAATTACCCAAATCTACACCTGGTAGAAAGAAAATGTAGGTACACAGTGGGCGCTGGGGAGCAGTTCTCAAGCCCTATTTAGAGAATTTTCCTAAAGGACTCATGTAAGATAGAGTCAAGATGATCCATAGAATAAATTATTTTCATCCTATTACATTCACTTTGAGGAAGCAGGAATATATTAAAACCTATTAGAATTTGTAGACTGAGCATATTTAAAGTTGCAAAGATTTTAAAGATAACCTATTTTGGATCCTTCATTTGACAAAGACAGTGCTAAGTCCCTGAACAAGAATATAATCTTCCAGCCAGAGTTTAATGGAAGATGTAGAAATCAGACCTGTGAACTTCCTGTCTAATGCAAGTTCTACAGTAAGAAACACCATTATTGATATTTTCCTGCACCAAATTATAAAGATGACTAAGCTTACTAAAAAGAAAATAAAAGCAGAGTCTGACTGAAGGAAAGGCTGTGAGGAGATGATGATGAAATTTCCAGCTCAGAGAATAAAGAGATGGAAGAATCAAATAGTCAGTCTGAGACAAGATGCCCTGTAAGAAGAATGAGATGTGGAAATGACCTGAAGAAAGAGGGAAAAGTCCAGTGGGGAAATGGTAAATGAAGTTTATGTGCTAAAGCCATGGGAGCAGAAGGGCCCACAGCAAAACTAATTGAGTTTATAGTTAAATTATCTGCCTGCCCAATATTGTTATCAGTAATTCATTTAATGTTTGATATGTTAGATAATAAATAAAGACCATAATTAAAATGACTTATGCATGTTGAGGTTAAAAAGATGGTTCCTTCTAAATAGGAACTAATCAACTTATAGGAAACCTTATGTTTAGTATCTAACAACCGTAATGATTTCGTTCGATAGGTTGTAATAATTACAAATAATTAACAAAACAAGTATGTTATAGAAATTGTTCTAAAATTATGATGATTTACTGCTACCATAGCAATATACTTGGGTCTACATTCTTGAAAACCATTTAGCTGGTACTTTAAAGTTTATTTTAAAGTTGTAAAAATATATTTTTATGAAGATTACATATTCCTAACTCTAATAAAGTACAATGCTTTAAAAGTTGTGGACAGGCAACAAAATTATCACTGATACTTAAAAAAATAAGTATTTCATTTGGAACAAGCAACAAAATGATCACTGATAATTAAAAGTCAAGGCATTTAGTTTAGCAAATTATTTCCTCTCAATATTTTATTCCAGCAATGACAGCGAATTCAAAAAAGTAAAATAATTCCATCTTAGGATTTCAGTACTTTAAGATTTAACAATGAAATTTAATAAAAGTTGTAATAGGTACAGTACTGCTCTGTTGGCTTTACTTGTGTGGTATTTTTAGAAAAAGGGTTCAGAGAATAAGCAGAAGTCTATGATCCTTAAGAAAAAGGCCCATTTTTACTCTACAGAAACAGTGAACTAATCACATGTCTAAAGAAAAGAAACTCATCCAAAACAAGTGTCTTAGAATTCTGGCAAGAATTCTTGACCTTAGGCAAGTAAAATAATGCTCAACCTTAATTTAACTATGTTTTAAAATCTCAGTATAGCATGTTGTAATCTAGTTAAGTAACATTGCCACAATAAATTATATGGTTGTTTTATTACACGTGTGGTTCCCATGAGGTAGAATATAGGCAAACCACCAAAAACCTAACGTGAGGGATGCCTAAACCATAGTAACTACAGTGAAAAGATTTATGTGTCCCCACAAGGCAAATGATACCGTTTGACATTTGTACATATCCTGTTACCTCTAAATTAAAAAAGAATTTGAAACTGATAATGAGTAAGGTTAGTAAAATTTTACTTCAGGGAGTCCTGGGGGAGATGGAAGAGGGAAGAACACGAATAGTTCAGAGGGAAAAATGAAGAGATACTATAGCTTAGAATCTATTGATTCTCTAAAAAGTTTTAAAATGTCTAAAACTTCTATAAATAGACAATATTTCATTGGATATTAAATAACTGGACCCTAAGAGAAGATTTAAATCACTGACCCATAACAAATAAGTTCAAAACTCACAAACAAAAAGGAAGAAAAAAAAGCTCCGAATTCCTTTAGAGAAGTTATTTCATTTACTTCGTAAATCAATACTGTGCAGATAATATTATTTTTCTCATTTTTTCTCATTTTAAAGAAGAGCTTCTGCCACTGCTCTAATGCCAACTGCCTTCCCAGTGTAGAAAAGTGGATTACTTACTTACAAAGCCAAAGTTTGTTAGATGACTTTGCTTTTTGGCTGCCACCATCTTCCTACTTATCGCTGCCTTCTTAGTCACTGAATCTCCTTTAGCCTCCCATCTTCACTTTTTTATCGGAATGATTAGAGCTGTATTATTACTTACTCTTCCATACCAATGAGTCCATCATGAAAGTTTCAGAATGTCATTTAGTTTCCAGAGTTTTGACACTATAATTTGCTTTAGCTTTTTTTTGTAAGAAATATTATTTAGGTTAATGATGACCACATTGAAATTTTCAGTAAGATTTGTGGAATGGAAAAATTACATATCCTCAGGCAGGGTCTAATGTACTTATACCCTCAGCGCTGATGTGGCTGCCCAAATGGGAAGCTGGTTTTCTGGTAGCTGATTCCAAATCTTTTTCCATAGTACCCTTTGGTAGGCTTAGACAAGTACTATATATACCACTTACTTGCTCCCCTGAAAGAGAATGGTGATATGGAGCCAAAGTGATTTTTTAGAACCCTTGGCCCTGTGAATGTACCAGGTCAGGAAAAAAATTAAGGGAATAAAAATTAAGTGGGAATATTTTCTCTACCCAGGGAATCTTCCCTGTAATAGGAAGAAGAATGGAGCATTTATTTGATTTTCATGAACTAACAGATTTCATACTTATCCCTTGCCATCTGTATACAAAGTCATTCTTTCATGATGAAGTTAGAGAGACTTGTTCTTGTGTACTAATGTCAATAAATTGTGTGTATATACCCTGATATTTTATAAAATCATTCATAATAGCTGGGTGAGTAAGCTGGACTATAATTACTTTTTTCAGCACTGTTACCTTAACTCAACTTAATGGTATTGTGTTTTAGTCTATTTACTAGTTTTTCAGGACTTTTAGCTAGAGTATTTTTATTTAATAATTGTTAAGCCTGTTTTTATAAAGGCATTTAATATTAATAATAATAGTTATGATTATAACAATAATACTAGAATAGTAACAGCTGTCAGAGAACTCCTTTTGCAATTTATTCATTAAATACCTTTTTCCAACTAAACTCTTTGTCCTTTGAATCTTATCTCAGGCATGATCTCTACCAGAACTCTCTATGTAATTGACCAACCTCAGTTTGAAAATGGGGACTCTTAGGGCTTTAAGTGTCACCCATACTTCTCCCAAGACAACAGCTATGTTTTTCTGTCTTAGGTCTTCCACCAGGATTGTAAACATGTTTCCTTAACTATCTTGCTGACTATAGAGAAGATAAACCCTTTGTTTTATTAACATTTTTCTTCTTTCCTTCCTTCCTTCCCTCCTTCCTTTCTACAACATATTAATTAAAATACGAGTTCAAGAACCATAACATTTGATGGACACTTAATGGTTGCTCAGTTCTCCATTACGTAGCCCAATTTTCTGATCACTGCAATGGGCATTGGAAATAAAGTGATGAAAGGACAGAGAACACCCCTACCTTCATAGAGCTTATGTTGGAGATGAAGGAGATTTCAGAAAAAAGTAAATAAGCCAGATCATTTGAGACGTTAATTAGAATTATGAATATAAGAAACAGTGTAAAGTAATAGAAAGTAACTGAGAAATGGAGCATAGGAAGTCTTCTCTGAGGTGAGATGTGTATCCCAAGGATTTAGCTCTTTCTTCAGGAGTTATTTTTAAGGAATAAATAAAACTTTCATTTGTTATCAAAATTAAAAGTAAATGTACCGTATTTCTCCCCAGTGAGCTGAAAGATTTATTTGATTTAGGAGTCAAAGAATAGATGCCAGTCAGGGCCATGAGAATAGTTGTGCAGTTTATGTCCTTTGCAAAGGTGCCTGGCTGAAGGGGGGATGGTGGCTAAAGGCAGCCCAAGTTCAGCTCATAATGCCATGCACTCATATGGAGACTCTGGCGCTCACACAGAGCTCAGGCAACTGGGAGGGAAAAGCAGAATTTTTTTCCTGTTCAGAGGAGTCACCTTTTCCTAATTGCTCTTCCAGAGAAGGGTGCCTTTTCCTAATTACTTCTTTCAAAGGGGTGCATCTTTTAAAATTTATACGAGCAACCCATAAGTTGTATCTGTTGCCCTGACAGCCCTAATAATTTTAAGCTTTATATTTAATTAGTCAGAAAGGCACGCAAATGATTACCCTTGGTTTGTTCCATATAAAACTAATAGTTCATAATTATTTTCTTCCGTTATTATTCTTGACATTTACCAGACTTGGGAGTGATCCCTTTCCTAGGAACAGCATAATTTTGATTCTTTTAAGATAAGCCAAAAGGAAGAAATTTCAGTTTCCCAAGGAACCTAAAACAGTCAAGAAGGCCCCTTTATTTTTTATTTAAAATATCATACAACATTAGATAGTATCACTTGGACTCTAGCTCCAATGCAATAATGTCTAATTGTATATTGATTACTAGAGTACTTTATTTTTGTAAGTCCAAGTATATCTGTAACTCCTCCCACACCCATTCTTTTGGGGGATTGACAGGTAATTTTGTGTGTAGTTGGACATGAATTTCAAAGAGACTACTGCTTTTGTAGCTTCTCTTGGTGCGGAAATGGCTGGATGTAGAGGCGTTTAATCATAATTCCATGGCTTCACTTAATGAGGATTCAAAAAGCAAGACCCTCTGTTCATTAGTAGCAACTTTAAATGGTAAGTTGGCACAACTTTTGTACAAAATTGTCTCACAGGAATTTTCTATTACATATTCCACTTGTACTAATGTGATATTTATCTTCAGGAGAAAAACATAAAAACCGCTTACTTGAAATGTATTAAGAACAATTTTTAAGACTCAAAATTTCTTTTTTTTTAGCTTTATTGAGGTATAATTGACAAATAAAATCTTAAGATATTTAAAGTGAGTAATGTGATTTTATATACATATATATTGTGAAAGCATTTTTCCCCATTTGGTTAATTGACACATCCATTACTTCACATATTAACTTTGTTGCCAGGGATGGGGCGGGTGGGAGATGAGAACACTTAAGTTCTACTGCCTTAGCAAATTTCAGATACCCAACACAGTCTTATCAACTACAATTACCATGGTATACATTTCATCCTCATGCATCTTATATTTGAAAGTCTGTATACTTCTACCATCCTCTCCCTATTTCTCCCACCCCACAGCCCATGGCAACTACTTTTCCACTCTCTGTTTCTATGAGTTTGACTTTTTTTTTTTTTTTAGATATCACTTGTAAGTGATACTGTGCAGCATTTGTCTTCTCTGTCTGGCTTATTCCACTATCATCCATGTTTTCCTAAATGGCAGGATTTCCTTTTTTAGTCTAAATAATATTCCATTTTATATATGTATCACATTTCCTTGATCCATTCATCCATTGATGAACACATGTTGTTTCCATACTTTGGCTGTTGTGAATAATGCTGCAAGGAACACAGGACTAAGATATCTCTTTGAGATAATGATTTCATTTCCTTTGGTTATATACCAGAAGTGGGATTGCTGGATCATAAGGTAGTTCTATTTTCAATTTCTTGAGGAGACTTCATACTATTTCCATAGTGGCTATACCAATCTACATTACCACCAATAGTGAGCAAGAGTTCCCTTTTCTCCACATCCTTGCAAACATTTGTTATTTCTTAGCTTTTTGATAACAGCCATTCTAACAAACATGAGATGATACCTCATTGTGGTTTTAATTTACATTTCCCTGATGATTAGTGAAGTTAAGCACCTTCACTTTTCATGTACCTATTGGTCACTTGTATGTCTTTTTTTGGAAAAAAATGTCTATTTAGGTACTTTGCCCACTTTTTAATTGGGTTATTTGGTATTTTGCTACTGAGTTGTTTGATGTACTTTTATATTTTAGATATTAACCCCTTTCTGGACATGCGGTTTGCAAATATTTTCTCCCATCCTATAGGTCACCTTTACATCTTGTTGACAGTTTCCTTTGTTGTACAGAAGCTTTTTAGTTAGGAAGTCCCACTTGCTTATTTTAGCTTTTGTTGCCTTTGCAAGGTATCATATTCAAAAAATCATTGTGAAGACCAATGTCAAGGAGCTGAACCCTGTGTTTTCTTCTAGGAGTTTTATGGTTTCAGATCCTATGTTCAATTTTTAAATATATTTTGAGTTGATTTTTTGTGTGTGGTTTAAGATAGGGGTCTAATTTCATTCATTTGCATGTGGCTGTCCAGTTTTCCCAACACCATTTATTAGACTATCCTTTCCCCATTGTGTATTCTTGGCATCTTAGTCAAAAATTAATTGACCATTTATATATGGGTTTATATATGGACTCTCTATTTTGTTTCATTGATCTATATATCTGTCTTTATGTCAATACCATATTATTTTGATTACTATAGCTTTGTAATATAGTTTATAAACAGGAAATTTGATGCCTCCAACTTCTTTTTTCCCAAGATTGTTTTGGCTATTCAAGGTCTTTTGTGGTCCCACACAAATTTTAGGATTTTTTTGTTCTATTTTGTGAAAAATTCCATTCAAATTTTGATAGGGATTATGCTGAATCTGTAGATTGCTTTGGGTAGTATGGACATTTCAACAATATTAATTCTTCCAACCCATGTGCATGGAATATCTTTTCATTTATTTGCCTCTTTTTCAATTTCCTTTATCAACGTCTTACAGTTTCTAGTGAATAAATCTTTCACTTCCTTCGTTAAATTTATTCCTAAATATTTTATTCTTTTTGATACTATTATAAATGGGATTGTTTTCTTAATTTATCTTTCTGATAGTTTGCTATTAGTGTATAGAAATACAACTGGTTTTTGAATATTGATTTTTGTATCCTGCAACTTTACAGAATTTTTTTTATTGAAGTACAGTTGATGTACAATATTACATAAGTTACAGGTGTACAATATAGTGATTCACAATTTTTAAAGGTTATACTCCATTTATAATTATTATAAAATATTAGCTATATTCTCTATGTTGTACAATATATTCTTGTAGTTTATTTTATACATAATAGTTTGTACCTCTTAGTTCCATACCCTTATATTGCCCCTTTCCCCTTCCCTCTCTCCACTTGTAACCACTAGTTTGTTCTCTGTATCTGTGAGATTGTTTCTTTATTGTTATATTCACTAGTTTGTTGTATTTTTTAGATTCCACATAAGTGATATCATACAGTGTTTGTCTTTCTCTGTCTGATTTATTTCACTTAACATGATACCCTCTAAGTCCATCCATATTGTTGTACATGGTAAAATTTCATTCTTTTTTATGGCTGAGTAGTACTCCATTGCATATATACCACATATTCTTTATCCATTCACCTGTTGATGGACACTTAGTTTGCTTCCATATCTTGGCTGTTGTAATAATGCTGCTGCAACGAACATTGGGGTAATT
The DNA here is from genome assembly GCF_005190385.1 of Monodon monoceros. NCBI lineage: Eukaryota > Metazoa > Chordata > Mammalia > Artiodactyla > Monodontidae > Monodon > Monodon monoceros. The sequence goes on from NW_021703783.1 coordinate 67,180,580, forward strand.
TTATCTTTCTAAATTGGTATTTTTGTTTTTCTTCAGATATATACCCAGGCATGAATTTGCTGGGTCATATGGTAGTTCTATTTTTAGTTTTTTGAGAAACCTCCATACTGTTTTCCACAGTGGCTGCACCAATTTACATTCCCACCAATAGTGTATGAGGGTTCCTTTTTTTCTCTACATCCTCTCCAGCGTTTGTTATTTGTGTCCTTTTTGATGATAGTCATTCTGACAGGTGTGAGGTGATATCTCACTGCGATTTTTGACTTGCATTTCACTGATGTAGGGATGCTGAGCATCTTGTCATGTTCCTGTTGACCATCTGTATATCTCCTTTGGAAAAATGTCTATTCAGTTCTTCTGGCTACTTTTTAAACAGGTTTTTTTGGGGATGTTGACTTGTATGAGCTGTTTACATATGTTGGATATTAATCCCTTACCAGTCATACCATTTGCAAATATTTTCTTCCATTCAGTAGGTTGTCTTTTTGTTTTGTCTGTGGTTTTCTTTGCTGTGCAAAAGCTTTTAAGTTTATTTTAGGTTCTACATATTTATTTTTACTTTTATTTCCTTTTTTTTTACAAGACAGAAAAAAAATTGCTACAATTTATGTCAGAAGTGTTCTGCTTATGTTTCCCTCTAGGAGTTTTACGGTTTTCCACTCTTCCATTTAGGTCTTTTATCCATTTTGAGTTTATTTTTATATATGGTGTTAGGGAATGTTCTAATTTCATTCTTTTACATGTAGCTGTCCTGTTTTCCCAGCACCACTTATTGAAGAGACTGTCTTTTCTCCATTGTATATTCTTGCCTCCTTTTTTTTTTTTTTTTTTTTTTTTGTGGTACGCGGGCCTCTCACTGTTGTGGCCTCTCCTGTTGTGGAGCACAGGCTCCGGACATGCAGTCTCAGCGGCCATGGCTCATGGGCCCAGCCGCTCCGCGGCATGTGGGATCTTCCCAGACCAGGGCACGAACCCATGTCCCCTGCATCGGCAGGCGGACTCTCAACCGCTGTGCCACCAGGGAAGCCCCTTGCCTCCTTTTTCATAGATTAATTGACCATAAATTTGTGGGTTTATCTCTGGGCTCTCTATTCTGTGCCATTGATCTATACGTCTGTTTTTGTGCCAGTACCATACTGTTTTGATTATTGTAGCTTTGTAGTAAAATCTAAAGTCAGGGAGCATGATTCCTCCAGCTCTGGTCTTCTTTCTCAACATTGTTAGACTGTTTGGGGTCTTTTGTAACTTTACTAAATTTGTTTTTTAGTTGCAACAAATTTTTGGTGGAGTATTTAGGGTTTTCTACATATAAATATCATGATATCTGCAAATAGGAAAAAATATTGTTTCTTCTTTTCTGATTTGGATGTGTTTTATTTCTTTTTCTTGATTAATTGCTCTGGCTATGACTTTCAGTACTATGTTGAATAAAAGGGGTGAGAGTGGCCGTCCTTGTCTTATTTCTGATCTTAGAGGAAAAACTGTCAGCTTTTCACCATTGAGTATGATGTTAGCTGAGGGCTTTTCAAATACAGGCTTTATTATGTTCAGATACATTCACTCTATACCCATACTGTTCAGAATTTTTATCATAATTTTGTCAAATTCTTTTTTTGAATCAATTGAGATATTTCTTCATTTTGTTAATGTGATGTATCACATTTATTTATTTATTTGTGGACATTGAACCATCCTTGCATCTTTAGAATAAACCCACTTGATCATGGTATATGAATTTGTGCCAAGACCTATCAGTGTCCCAAAGCGGAGGATCACATTCAGCACCTAGATATAGGCTGCTTGGAAGCTGGACCCTCAAGCAGCATCTGGCACCTTCCAAGGAGAAACTGGGAGATGAGGGTTTTTGCATGTTCCCTCTGTACTGGGCCTGTGTATATAGCTGGAGGGGAAGGGTGAAACGAATGCTCCTGTAGCCATTAAGAACTGCTTCTTTGTTTGCTACAGTCATGTGGGACTCATGAAAGCAAGCACCACTGGCTATCAGAGCCATGTGATCTTGGGATCTGTCCCTCAGGCAGCAGTTCATATACTGGAATGCAAACATGTGTACGAACTCCTTTTAGGGATATACTGTTAACTGGGAGCAGGCTAACGGGAGACAGCGGGTAAGATGTCCACTGGTTTACCCAGTCTCTATGAAGGATCATAGCCAGCCCCTAAATATGTGCTAAACTAGAAGCCTGACCCTCAGGCAGCAGATTTTAAAGTATGTGGCTGGACCTCTTTCAGGGAAAGACTGGGACATGTGTATTTTTGGCTGTTCTCTCTGTGTTGAGCCCTGAGGGGATAGTTGTAGCAAGTGCTTTTGTACCTCTTAACAATTGCAGCATTATTTACTATAGTCTTATAGCTCTCATGGCTTTCAGAGCTAGATGTTTTGAGGACCTGTACCATGGGTAGGAGTCTTAAATGTTGGGGTACTAAATGTGGGCTGCAAGCTCCTCACTCCTCAGGGAAAAGCTGAGAGTCGGGAGTTCCTTCCTGATTGTATGGCACTGTGTGGAGCTATGGGGTTTATGGTGAGAATGTGTCTCAGCGTTTCCTATGCCTTCCAATGTATTTTCTCATTTGCTCAATGTGTAGGAGTCACTCAGCTAGTTTCAGAATTTCTTTCAGAAACAATTGCTCCTTGTGTAGCTGTATAGTTGATGTGTTCATAGGATGAGGGGAGTTCAGGAACCTCTACGTCATCATCTTGGTTGACCCTCCTTCACAATTTCTTATATCCTTTTCCCTCAGGGAAAGAAAAGAAATCATTAGGTCAGTGGGAATTATAACTACAAAGGGAACTTGATTAAAAATTTCTTTGAATCATATATAATCACCAATATTATATATATAATATAATCACCAAAATTACTAATCACCTTCTTGCAAAACAGAATAAAACAAAGCGAAATAAAATATGGATTTCATTAACTGTTAAAATAAAATATTAACTTAGATATAAAATCCAGTGCAACATATTATCTAAGAAACATCCAAATAAAATCAATAATCTCAATTATATCCTTGGTTATATGTACAAAAATGAACGTCTTCCTTAATGAGGGTTCTTGTATGGTATGTAGATAACAAGGAAAGGTGATTGTTATAGATATTGGCTATATTAATCAAAGATATTAATCTTAAAGTTTATCTACATCTATTGAACAATAGGGATTATCTTTTAGTAACTTAAAGTACCACAAAGTCTTTTTAAGTTATTTCATTTGTTTGCTTCAATAACCTCCCAAGAAATACAGAGGGCATATGTAGTGAAGTCAAATTGATAATAATGTACTTCCATTTTCCTTTTCATTATGGAAAGATTTAATTGAACTATATTAACCTCTGTGTTTATGTTCTTATAGGAAACTGTTTTGATGCCTTACACATTTTCTTTCCCCTGCATCTTTACTCAACTGGCAGTGAGCCAATCCTTTTGAAAATACACATTCACACATATAATCAATGCAAATATTTTTTTTAAATGAGGATATTAATAATCAAGGTTATGGATGTTTAAAATGCTTTCTATAGTTACTGAAATCCAAAGTTAATTTATGCTTTTGAAATAAATTCACTAAGATTACCACCATTAAATATTTGAAGAATATTATCTATTCACTTTCAGATAAACTTGTTTCTGAGGCATATCACTTTCTTTTGTGGTAGCCTCACAAAAAGGCAAACTCTCTTTTGTATGTCTCTAATGCTACGTGCAGCTGAACTTGTGGCAGTTACATCAGTTGCTCAGTGTCCTGGACTGGTCTTTCACTCAAGTGTACTTTGGAAGAAGCTTATCAACATGGTTTCAGAAGGGGGTTAAGTTATCGTGTTGTTTCAGTCCCTTTGCTCTTGAAGGTGGGAAATTCATGACAGAAACCAGTCTAAATTAAAGTCATTACATTTTCAGTTTACTAGTCTTGCCAAATCCTTTCTACTTGCTGAGTTCTCACACCAAGGAATTCTTCTGAGTGATGAATAAAACTTTTATTTGTCTTCCCCATAACTTCCCTCCAAATATCCCTCTAATTATCTCATTTCCTTCCCCAGTGAACAATCTGTTCATAATAAGTGTTAACAGTTTTATTTTGGAAAGATTCATTTATGTTTTGTTTATACATGAGTATTGCACAAAAACATTGGGAAGTGATTTCCTATGTATTTATCATGAGAGATGGTAATCAAAGTGTTTTAGGGTTTTAGATATTTGCTTCTGATGTCATAAATGTTCTCCTGGATATTGTATTTTCAGGACAGTTTATGCTTTTATCTTAATGTAAAAGACAGTGCAGCTTAAGTTCATGATTTACCACCACAAACATTTTTGGATTAGATGAAAAATGGAATAATATACTGATTTTTGAACAGTTTGTGGTACTTAAATCCAGTAAAGCAAAGTGATTGTATTAATACAGGGGATATATGCATGTATTCCAAATAACTCAGTGTGACATCCATTTTCATAGGAAATCCAGATATGACAACTGTCTCACACAAAGTGGCACCCCATTTTAGGTGCTCCTTAAGACATTACATATATCAGTACATTAAATGTGAATGTCTTTATTCTCAGAGAAATTTCATATGAGTTCATGTAATTGTGTTATATATCTTTGATCTAGATGATAATTATATTAAACAGCAGTCATATTAAAGGACAAGATATGTAGGTTTTAGATTACATAGAAATACTGAATAATTTTGATTGAATAATCCAGGTCAGAGCTCAATTATGTCAACTAATAATTATCTCAAATAAAATAATCAGATTATTGAAAAGTTTTGCAGTCTTTTTTTTTTTTCTTTTTTTTTTTTGTGGTACGTGGCCCTCTAACTGTCGTGGCCTCTCTCGTTACGGAGCACAGGCTCTGGACGCACAGGCTCAGCGGTCATGGCTCACAGGCCCAGCCTCTCCGCGGCATGTGGGATTTTCCCGGACCGGGGCACGAACCCGTGTCCCCTGCATCGGCAAGCGGACTCTCAACCACTGCGCCACCAGGGAAGCACCTGCAGTCTTTTAATTGGAATTAAAATGAAAACTAGAGGGAATTTTATTGTACTCTAGTTATTGTATCTGAATATACAATATGAATTGAATAACCTAATTGTCATAAAATATTAATATCTGTTTTATGTAAATTTTGCTTTCTTCAATTAAGATCTTATTTTAAATATGTTTTCCTAACTTCTCCAAAGCAAATCACTTCAACTATTTATATTAAATATATTTGAGTCAGGAAATACTTTTGGAAGAAAAAGAGTGTGTCATTATTATAATAGAATTCTGCTAGTATGGAGCTGGTATTTATTCAGTCTCTACTGATACCATTTCTAGTAGAATCACTTGAAATGCTATGCCAATTGCTAACAAAGACTTACTGATAAAAACTAATAAAGACCTCAGTTTGACTTCTTCTACTCTTCCAAAAAAGCTATTGAAGGCCATCCAAAAGGTATTGTACAATGAATTCTTCAGTCAGCCAGCATTCCTTGTCTCCTCATGTTTCCTGGCCTCTGAAAAATAGTGCTTGTATTTAAAGTATTCACACTGAGTTGAAATTTCTATTTGTGTTCTATTTACATAAACGACAAGCTGCCCCCCCCCCCAATTTTTAGTGATCAAATAGTTAATTCATCGTTGAAAAATTGTTTCTGCAAGTTCAGCAATAAACACAAGATACAAGACTCTAAAATATGTTAATTTAAACATGTTTAGCTGTATAATTTGTCTCTGAAATTCTCTCGAACTTAATAATACAGATAAAAAGGTAGAAACAGTTTAAAATCAGGCCTTAAGAGGATTAAAATATGATTGTAGTCCTCACTAAATGGCTGAGTTAAAATACTGATAGTATTTTGAGAGCTGAACAAATAAGAGATGAATGTAGTTGACATTAAAAAGTCTCTGCTGAATAGGTCTCATCATTGGTTTCATCTAAATAAGCTAAGTGTTTCAAACTCTGTTATGTTTTCTGTAACTTTATTTTCTTCTCCCTCCCCTCTTGAACAATATAATGTACCTGCCAGATAAGAAATTACCATCAGGTAGGAAAAGAAAAATGTGTATTTGATCTATCAATCAATTAATGTCCAGACAGTTTCCTAGGGAAATATATATTTAAATAAAGCCTTCAAAATTTGGAGATGTAAATCCAGTACAGTAATAATATTAGGGATGATACTGTTGATCATGATACTGATAAAGAAACTCAAGGGTGAACTGAGAGGACATTAAGAGAAGATTAGAACATCAAATATTGTGAAGAAAGAGACAAAACTCACAATTTTATAAACAGAAGAGGTATTGGAGACTTAGGTGGTTTTTTGGAATGGAATTCTAATTTCCCCAGTCCCTAATTGAAATGAGATTTCTAGCTCAGTATTTAAGACAGCATTAGAGAAATCGTCTTGACCAGGCTGATTAATGAAAGACACTTGGACAAGAAATATGTTGTAGCAGTTGATGGGATAACTCCTGCGCATCTGGTTTCAGGGTATAAAACACTTTGGTGATGTCTTTTCCGACTCACCAAGACTTGTTTATATACCACTCCTTTGAGCTGCTCTCAGAGCAGACTCTGCCTGCTTTTATCACAATATGGGAATTTTGTGCTTACTTGTTGGGCTCCCCACAATCTCTTTTTCATGATCACATTCCTTTATCTACCACTTAGCACATAGCTGGCATTCAGTAAGTACAAAATCAAAGAAAGGATAAAGAATGAGAGAAGGAAAGAAAAACATACAGAAGGTAGGAAAAGAGGAAGGGAAGGAGGAAAGGAGTACATTCAGTAGAAAAGACACTATAGGGAAGGGGAAAGTCATCTTCTTCTAAGGGAGTATTCATGGGGGGAATAAGAGGCCATCTGCCCATCAATCAGACAGGCAATGGCAAGCAGTGTAGGACAGATGTTACAGCCAGAGTATCTTCACATTACCTGCAGTGAGGAACAGTTCAGGAATTTGAAATCCAGGGAAGAGAACATGGACTTAGAGTTGGAGCTGAAAAACAAAACCAAATCCCAGTATTCTCTGTAATCTCTGTAAGAGAATAATTTTCTTGCAAAGTGTATGTACATTTTTATTCAATGCCTGTGTTTATTGTTTTGTAAAGATATATTCATACTTGAATGAAGAGGCTAAGTAAGAAACCCACTTTCCAATGTGTGAAGAGAAAGATATCTCTTGAGGGAGTCATCATAAAATATAGAGAAGTAGGCCAAATTAATTAAGTTTATTGGTAATGATTCCAAATCATTTCAACAAAAGTGAGTCACCTGGTAAATATTTTTCATGTCAGAAAAATTGTATGCAAATCAATTCACTGTTACTCTTACCCAGTTATTAACAAAAATATATATATGCCTTATACTTTATATTAGACTTTGGATTATTTACATATTTTATTTTTAATATTTAAATTAAAAAGTTTTTCATCACTCAAGAGGACTGTACCTCAAAATATGCTCTGTTCACTTTGTACTAACTGATTTGTCCATTTGTTGTAATCACTGGTTCATATCCATTGCCATATCTTTCTACATGATTGGTCATATGTCAAGATTACCTTAATGTTTCTGCATAAAATTAGAAAAACAACACAATCACGAATCAAATAATTTTAGAAGTAAGTCATTTCATAATTTACATATCTGAGTATAGCCTGATTATTAAACCACATTAAAATCATTTCTGAGAAAGGCTCTCTGAACTGTGCTGAAGAGAAATGCTCTGCTAATTGTAGTTTCCAAATGATAATGTAAGGCAAAGCCCAGATAGAAAGAATCATGCCACAACATGATTGTAATATACCTCACTCAATTAGGAAGACAAAAAAGAAAACTTGGCATGTATAAGTCAAGTATTTTCTTACTTCGTTTCCCAGAGACAGAATGCTTGATGCTAGGCTTTCCAGTTTAAGAGAACATTCTGACACTTGGCAGTCTCATTATTAATAGTTGGAACTTTGAAAAGTGTAATGAAAAGAAATACTGTTTACATCTAATTTATGTCTTCTCTCCACATACAAAAAATATTGAGTTAGTATTCTTTTATAATAAAAAAGACTGAATTTTAATGAGATGTGGCTTAATGGTTGTATGGAATGTCTTTATTTTTAATTCATTTTTGTAATAGTAACTTGGATACAACAAAAAAAATGCTCTTTATTAAAATTAAAATCAATAAAGTCTGTTTTCAGTTTAACTTTTACCCAGATTGTAAATCATTTCAGCCAGTAATTTTGTATGCTTTTTTGGCACATTTATCATGCTTGTAGCTTTGACACATTACACAGTTTAGATAGAAACTTCAGAGGGTAATTTTGCTTGACAAAATTGAACTAGCTGAACAGATAAATGCTTGGCTACATTTTATGTCCTTAGGATCAAGACCTTATATAACGAAGTAGCATTTAATGGCAGGAAGTAAATTAAAACACCTTTTTTTAAAAAAAAATATTTATTTATTTATGGCTGCATTGGGTCTTCATTGCTGCACGGACTTTCTCTAGTTGTGGCGAGCGGGGGGCTACTCTTCGTTGCGCTGCACAGGCTTCTCATTGCAGTGGCTTCTCGTTGCGGAGCACGGGCTCTAGGCTCAGGGGCTTCAGTACTTGTGGCTCATGGGCTCTAGAGCACAGGCTCAATAGTTCTGGCACACAGACTTAGTTGCTCTGCGGCATGTGGGATCTTCCCAGACCAGGCTGGAACCCGTGTCCCCTGCATACACAGACGGATTCTTAACCACTGTGCCGTCAGGCAAGTCCCCCATGAGTTTTTTGTTTTTTTTTTTAATATCTTTATTGGAATGTAATTGCTTTACAATGCTGTGTTAGTTTCTGTTGCATAACAAAGTGAGTCAGCTCTACATATACATATATCCCCATATCCCCTCCCTCTCGTGTCTCCCTCCAACTCTCCCTATCACACCCCTCTAGCTGGTCACAGTGCACAGAGCTGATCTCCCTGTGCTATGCAGCTACTTCCCACTAGCTATCTATTTTACATTTGGTACTGTATACATGTTCATGTCACTCTCTCACTTCGTCCCAGCTTCCCCTTCCCCCTCCCCATGTCCTCAAGTCCATTCTCTACATCTGCATCTTTATTCCTGTCCTGTCCCTAGGTTCTTCAGAAACTTTTTTTTTTTTAGATTCCATATATATGTGTTAGCGTACGGTATTTGTTTTTCTCTTTCTGACTTACTTCACTCTGTATGACACTCTCTAGGTCCATCCACCTCACTACAAATAACTCAATTTCATTCTTTTTATGGCTGAGTAATATTCCATTGTATATATGTGCCACATCTTCTTTATCCATTCATCTGTCGATGGACACTTAGGTTGCTTCCATGTCCTGGCTATTGTAAATAGTGCTGCAGTGAAAATTGTGGTACATGACTCTTTTTGAATTATGGTTTTCTCAGGGTTATGCTGGGTCATATGGTAGTTCTATTTTTAGTTTTTTGAGGAACCTCCATACTATTCTCCATAGTGACTGTATCAATTTACATTCCCACCAACAGTGCAAGAGGGTTCCCTTTCTCCACACCCTCTCCAGCATTTATTCTTCATAGATTGTGTGATGATGGCCATTCTGACTGGTGTGAGGTGATATCTCATGGTAGTTTTCATTTCCATTTCTCTAATGACCAGTGATGTTGAGCATCCTTTCATGTGTTTGTTGGCAATCTGTATATCTTATTTGGAGAAATATCTATTTAGGTCTTCTGCCCACTTTTGGATTAGGATTGTTGGTTGTTTTGATATTGAGCTGCATGAGCTGCTTGTATACTTTGGAGATTAATCCTTTGTCAGTTGCTTCATTTGCAAATATTTTCTCCCATGCTAAGGGTTATCTTTTCGTCTTGTTTATGGTTTCCTTTGCTGTGCAAAAGCTTTTAAGTTTCATTAGGTCCTATTTGTTTATTTTTATTTCCATTTCTCTAGGAGGTGGGTCAAAAAGGATCTTGCTGTTATTTATGTCATAGTGTTCTGCCTGTGTTTTCCTCTAAGAGTTTGATAGTGTCTGGCCTTCCATTTAGGTCTTTAATCCATTTTGAGTTTATTTTTGTGTAAGGTGTTAGGGAGTGTTCTAATTTCATTCTTTTACATGTAGCTGTCCAGTTTTCTGAGCACCACTTATTCAAGAAGCTGTCTTTTCTCCATTGTATATTCTTGCCTCCTTTATCAAAGATAAGGTGACTATATGTGTGTGGGTTTATCTCTGGGCTTTCTATCCTGTTCCATTGATCTATATTTCTGTTTTTGTGCCAGTACCATAGTGTCTTGATTACTGTAGCTTTGTCGTATAGTCTGAAGTCAGGGAGCCTGACTCCTCCAACTCTGCTTTTCTTTCTCAAGATAGCTCTGGCTATTCAGGGTCTTTTGTATTTCCATACAAATTGTGAAATTTTTTGTTCTAGTTCTGTGAAAAATGCCATTGGTAGTTTGATAGGGATTGCATTGAATCTGTAGATTGCTTTGGGTAGTAGAGTCATTATCACAATGTTGATTCTTCCAGTCCAAGAACATGGTATATTTCTCCATCTGTTTGTATCATCTTTAATTTTTTCATCAGTGTCTTATAGTTTTCTGCATACAGATCTTTTGTCTCGTTAGGTAGGTTTATTCCTAGGTATTTTATTCTTTTTGTTACAATAGTAAATGGGAGTGTTTCCTTAATTTCTCTTTCAGATTTTTCATCATTAATGTATAGGAATGCAAGAGATTTCTGTGCATTAATTTTGTATGCTGCTACTTTACCAAATTCATTGATTAGCTCTAGTAATTTTCTGGTAGCATCTTTAGGATTCTGTATGTATAGTATCATGTCATCTGCAAACAGTGATAGTTTTACTTCTTTTCCAATTTGGATTCCTCTTCTTTTTCTTCTCTGATTGCTGTGGCTAAAAATTGCAAAGCTATGTTGAATAAGAGTGGTGAGAGTGGGCAACCTTGTCTTGTTCCTGAACTTAGTGGAAATGGTTTTTGTTTTTCACCATTCAAGAACGATGTTGGCTGTAAGTTTGTCATATATGGCCTTTATTATGTTGAGGTAAGCTCCCTCTATGTCCACTTTCTGGAGGGTTTTTATCATAAATGGATGTTGAATTTTGTTGAAAGCTTTTTCTGCATCTATTGAGATGATCATATGGTTTTTCTCCTTCAATTTGTTAATATGGTTAATCACATTGATTGATTTGTGTATATTGAAGAATCCTTGCATTCCTGGGATAAACCCCACTTGATCATGGTGTATGATCCATTTAATGGCTGTTGGATTCTGTTTGCTAGTATTTTGTTGAGGATTTTTGCATCTATGTTCATCAGTGATATTGGCCTGTAATTTTCTTTCCTTGTGACATCTTTGTCTGGTTTTGGTATCAGGGTGATGGTGGCCTCGTAGATTGAGTTTGGGAGTGTTCCTCCCTCTGCTATATTTTGGAAGAGTTTGAGAGTGATAGGTGTTAGCTTTTCTCTAAATGTTTGATAGAATTCGCCTGTGAAGCCATCTGGACCTGTGCTTTTGTTTGTTGGAAGATTTTTAATCACAGTTTCAATTTCAGTGCTTGTGATTGGTCTGTTTATATTTTCTATTTCTTCCTGGTTCAGCCTCAGAAGGTTGTGCTTTTCTAAGAATTTGTCCATTTCTTCCAGGATGTCCTTTTTTTTGGCATATAGTTGCTTGTAGTAATCTCTCATGACCCTTTGTATTTCTGAAGTGTCAGTTGTTACTTCTCCTTTTTCATTTCTAATTCTATTGATTTGAGTCTTTTCCCTTTTTTCTTGATGAGTCTGGCTAATGGTTTATCAATTTAGTTTATCTTCTCAAAGAAGCAGCTTTTAGTTTTATTGATCTTTGCTCTCGTTTCCTTCATTTCTTTTTCATTTATTTCTGATCTGATCTTTATGATTTCTCTCTTTCTACTAACCTTGGGTTTTTTTTGTTCTTTTTTCTCTAATTGCTTTAGGTATATGGTTAGGTTGTTTATTTGAGATTTTTCTTGTTTCTTGAGGTAGGACTGTATTGCTATAAACTTCCCTCTTAGAACTGCTTTTGGTGCATCCCATAGGTTTTTGGTCATCATTGTCATTTGTTTCTAGGTATTTTTTGATTTCCTCTTTTATTTCTTCAGTGTTCTTTTGGTTATTTCATAGTGTATTGTTTAGCCTCCATGTGTTTGTATTTTTTACAGTTTTTTTTTCTGTAATTGATAATCTGGTCTCAGAGTGCTGTGGTTGGAAAAGATACTTGATATTATTTCAATTTTTTAAAATTTACCAAGGCTTGATTTGTGAACCAAGATATGATCCATCCTGGAGAATATTCCATGAGCACTTGAGAAGAAAGTGTATTCTGTTTTTTTTTGTATAGAATGTCCTATAAATATCAATTACGTCCATCTTGTTTAATGTATCATTTAAAGCTTGTGTTTCCTTATTTATTTTCATTTTGGATGATCTGTCAATTGGTGAAAGTGGGGTGTTAAAGTCCCCTACTATTGTGTTACTGACGATTTCCTGTTTTATGGCTGTTAGCATTTGCCTTATGTATTGATGTGCTCCTACGTTGGGTGCATAAATATTTACAATTGTTATATCTTCTTCTTGGATTGTTCCCTTGATCATTATGTAGTGTCCTTCTTTGTCTCTTGTAATAGTCTTTATTTTAAAGTCTATTTTGTCTGGTATGAGAATTGCTACTCTAGCTTTCTTTTGATTTCCATTTGCATGGAATATCTTTTTCCATGCCCTCACTTTTCAGTCTTTATGTGTCCCTAGGTCTAAAGTGGCTGTCTTGTAGACAGCATATAGATGGGTCTTGTTTTTGTACCCATTCAGCCAGTCTGTGTCTTTAGGTTGGAGCATTTAATCCATTTACATTTAAGGTAATTATTGATATGTATGTTCCTGTTACCATTTTCTTAATTGTTTTGGATTTGTTTTTGTAGGTCTTTTCCTTCTCTGGTGTTCCCTGCTAGAGAAGTTCCTTTAGCATTTGTTGTAAAGCTTGTTTGGTGGTGCTGAATTCTCTTAGCTTTTGCTTGTCTGTAAAGCTTTTGATTTCTCCATCAAATCTGAATGAGATCCTTGCTGGGTAGAGTAATCTTGGTTGTAGGTTTTTCCCTTTCATCACCTTAAATATGTCCTGCCACTCCCTTCTGGCTTGCTGAGTTTCTACTGCAAGATCAGCTGTTAATGTTATGGGGATTCCCTTGTGTGTTATTTGTTGCTTTTCCCTTGATGCTTTTAATATTTTTTCTTTGTATTTAATTTTGATAGTTTTTTTAACATGTGTCTTGGTGTGTTTCTCCTTGGATTTATCCTGTATGGGACTCTCTGTGCTTCCTGGACTTGTTTGACTATTTCCTTTTCCATATTAGGGAGATTTTCAACTATAATCTCTTCAAATACTTTCTCAGTCCCTTTCTTTTTCTCTTCTTCTTCTAGGACTCCTATAATTCAAATGTTGGTGCATTTAATGTTATCCCTGAGGTCTCTGAGACTGTCTTCAATTTTTTTTCTTTATTCTGCTCTGTGGCAGTTATTTCCACTATTTTATCTTCCAGGTCACTTATGTGTTCTTATGCCTCAGTTATTCTGCTACTGATTCCTTCTAGATAATTTTTAATTTCATTTATTGTGTTGTTCATCACTGTTTGTTTGCTGTTTAGTTCTAGTTCCTTGTTAAATGTTTCTTGTGTTTTCTCCATTCTGGTTCAAGATTTTGGATCAGCTTTACTGTCATTACTCTGAATTCTTTTTCAGGTTGACTGCCTATTTCCTCTTCATTTGTTTGGTCTGGCGAGTTTTTACCTTGCTCCTTCATCTGCTGTGTGTTTCTTTGTCTTCTCCTTTTGCTTAACTTACTGTGTTTGGGGTCTCCTTTTCACAGGCTGCAGGTTCGTAGTTCCCGTTGTTTTTAGTGTCTGCCCCCAGTGAGTAAGGTTGGTTCAGTGGTTTGTGTAGGCTTCCTGATGGAGGGGACTGGTGCCTGTGTTCTGGTGGATGAGGATGGATCTTGTCTTTCTGGTGGGCAGGACCATGTCTGGTGGGGTTTTTTTGGGTGTCTTTGAACTTTTTATGATTTTAGGCAGCCTCTCTGCTAATGGGTGGGGTTGTGTTCTTGTCTTGCTCTTTGTTTGGCATGGGGTGTCCATACTGGCACTTGCTGGTCATTGAGTGGAGCTGCATCTTAATGTTGAGACAGAGATCTCTGGGAGAGCTCTCGCCAATTGATATTATTTGGGGCCAGGAGGTCCCTGGTGGACCAATATCCTGAACTTGGCTCTCCCACCTCAGAGGCTCAGGCCTGACACCCGGCTGGAGCACCAAGACCCTGTCAGCCACACTGCTTATCACAACTCCACAGCTGAAGGCAAAGGGTTTCTCTCAGCTCCAGGTCACAGTGCCCCAGGGAAGTGTACAGATTGGCTTGCCTCCCACAGACATCCAGAGCGGCCCGGATGAAGCCACAGAGCATCTCATGTCTCATTCTCTGATCCTGCTTGCTCTATCGATTTTGGAACTGTTGCCCCAGTTTTAATCATGAGGGTTTAGAGCTCTGTAACAGATGCTGTTAGAGTTCAGCCTGTTATCCCATGGATCCCTTCAGCATTTTTGTCAAAATGCCTTTTTAATGGAACTAAAATAATCATGCTTAATTTCACCTCTGACAAGCAGATCTTAAAATGGAAGCTTAAATATTTTGTTTAAGGTATGGAAGACATTTTTTCCCAAGAGAATAATTTAGGCAAACAGAATGAAACATGAATTTACATTTATAAATAGTTTTTATGATATTATATCTTTAATAATTAGCTGGGAATTTATAAAAATATATTTACAAATTTTCTCTTAAACTGTGTTGAATCACAATGTACTAGCAAACCTGTTATGCAATTAGATAGTTTCACAATAGATAAAAAGTTGACACTGTTTCCATTGACTATAAATTACTTTGAAGTTTATAAAATTAAATACTTCTAAATAACTCTAATCTTTCTATTTCCTATTCAGAATTTGGCAAACACAGAATTCTTTAGCTAGTATTTGCTTTAAGTCTTATAAGAAGGCATTTGATATAGAGCATATTAACATTAGAAAAACAAAATTCGGTGAAAGAAAATGCATGTGTTGAGAGCTGTTGAAAAATATAACTAAAATTTTATATTAATCTCATCTAATTTAGGTAATAAGTTGGCAAACAAAGGTTTTGCTTACTAAGTTGATAATTTTGACAGCTCTGATTATTTGAATAAGTTAAGTAATGAATTTTATCACAGAACTTATTAGTAGATTAATTTAATAGTTGTAGCAATAATAAAAGCCTATATTTTATAATATCTTTGATTTCAAGACAAGAATAGATTAGATAAATATAGTATGTATACATCCAAAGAAATATAAAATATTTCTGAATTAACAAAATAGAGGGGAGACCCTACATATTTTATTGTAGATTTTGACAGCTTTGTGTTTATTTTAGCTATATTGCATTTATGAATGAAAATATTCTGATTCATTTTATCAGATGAATAACACATGACCTAATGTGAAGAGTTTACATTGAAGATAGTGATTTTTTTTCTGGTTTCAGTGAAGTATTTTATACAAAAATTTTTCACAATCATAGATCATGCCGGTATGTGACAAAGAATATAATGAGATTGATTCATTTGTCTTGTTCCCAAAAATGATGTAAATTACCAGTAAATTGGTCACTTTGAAGGAACTGCTGATCATAAAAATGACCAGGACGAAAACCCTGCCCTGCGGTTTTATTCCCATTGTATATGTAAGTACAATCATCATTGCAGCTAAGAAATGCAAGAAAAAGAAAAAGACTAAATTTTAAAAGTACAGCTGCAAGCTATTAACTCCTGATTTATTGAAGCTATACAACTAAATGCCTAGGACAGCAACAGGCATATAACAGGTATTACAAAACATCTACTGAATAAAATGACTATCTGACCTTATTGAATATCCAGTGTAATGGGGAACTCATCACACTTGCAAGTAAGTTTCTATACACTTAGTTATAGCTAATGAGTCCTTATTTCTATTACTTGGGCAGAATTATTGTTGAAATAGTCTGAGACCTCAACAGACGACCAGTTAGAAATGGAGAAAGGTTGGAACTGGGAGTTACTAAACCTTGGGGAACTGACGTTGATATAAAGAAGAATGGTATTCAAAATAGACAGGCAAAAATACAAATCACAGTGTGTCTAAAGATATACATTGAATATGTACTGATTTAGGAAGTTGTCAGTATTTGAGAAAACTTTTTCTTAGGTTTCAATTTTTTATTGATATATAATTTAAATGACAGTAATACCACATATCTTAGGTGTAATGAATTTTGATGAATACATATATACCCAAGTATTGAGTGCCTCAATCAAGATAGAGTTCCCTCCTGCTGGCTTCCAGTCAGGTCTTCCTAATCCTAGCACTGAGCCTACCATGGTTTCTTTCACCACAGAAGGGTCTTCCTTGTCCTTGAACAGTATCTACATACAATTACAGAGTATATACTCTTTTGAGTCTGTTTTATTTTCATTCAAAATTATGTTCATGTGATTTACCCATTTTGTTGCATGTATCAGCAGTTCAGTTATCTTTATTGCTCAGTTGTGTTCCACTCTGTGACTATGTCACAATTTGTCCATTTCCCAGCTGATGAATATTTGGGATGCTTTCAGTTTTTATTTATTACAAAAGAGGTTGTTATGAGCATTCTATACAAGTCTTTTTCAAATTTTTATTTTTTTCTAGAAGTAGAATTGCTAGGATTTATTTTTAGCTTTTCAAGAAACTAGACAACTCTTTTCTAAAGCGGTTGCACCATTTTGTACTCCCAGTTATCAATCTCTGAGGGTTCTAATTGTTCCATGCCATTACAAACACTTTTTTAAAAATTGAGATATAATTGACGTATAACATTATATTGGTTTCAGGTATATAATATAATGATTTGATATCTGTATATGTTGTGAAATGAGCATCACAATAAGTCTAGTTAACATCCATCACCAAACATAGTTAACATATTTTTTTCTTGTGATGAGAACTTTTAAGTTCTATTCTTAGCAACATTCAAATATACAATAGAGTATTTTTTTATTTATTTTATTTTATTTATTTTTATTTTTGCCTGAATTGGGTCTTTGTTGCTGCGCACGGGGTTTCTCTAGTTGTGGCGAGCAGGGGCTACTCTTGGTTGCGGTGTGCGGGCTTCTCACGGTGGTGGCTTCTCTTGTTGTGGAGCACGGCCCCTAGGTGCGCGGGTTTCAGTAGTTGTGGCGTGCGGGCTCAGTAGTTGTGGGTCGCAGGCTGTAGAGTGGAGGCTCAGTAGTTGTGGTGCACAGGGCTTAGTTGCTCCGTGGCATGTGGGATCTTCCCGGACCAGGGCTCGAACCCATGTCCCCTGCATTAGCAGGCAGATTCTTAACCACTGCACCACCAGGGAAGCCCTGCAATAGAGTATTATTAATTATAGTCAATATGCTGTACATTACATCCCTAAAAACACTTTTAATCTTAGCCATTCTAAAGGTGGGAAATGGTATCTCATGGCAGTTTTAATTAGAATTTCCCTGAGAACTAATAAAATTGGGCACTTTTTCTTGTGCTTATTGGCTACTTGCATATTTGTCTTGTTGTTTAAAGCTCTGCTCATTTTTTAATTGGGTTATTTGTCTTTTTAGTATTGAGTTATAGGAGTTCTTTCTATATTATTTATATGTTATATATATTCTTATATTATACCCTTCCATATTCTTTATATATACTAGATATGTCTTTTATTAGATACATATATACTATAATATTTTCTCCCATTTTTTGGCTTACCTTTTCATTTATGTTAACTATTTCTTTTGATAACAAAATTTTTAAGTTGATGAACTATAATTTATAAATATTTTCTTGTATGGTTTTTGCCTTCTGTGTCTTACCTGAGAAATCTTTGCCTACCCAAAGTTCTTGAAAAATTTCTCATGTATTTTGTCTATAAGACATATAGTTTTAGCTTTATATTTATGCCTATGATCCTTCTTGAATAAAATATGTATGTGAGTGAAGTGCAAGGGGAATCAAAGTTTTGGGGTTTGTTTTTGTTTTTTCCATATGGATATCCACTTGGTCAGGAACTTTTCTCTCCCCCATTGAATTATATTGTTACCTTTGTTCAAAACTGACTGTTGAAGCAGTGGTGTAAAGGTGACAGGACACCTGGATTCCTCAGTTTCCTTCTTTTTCCATTCCTGGGCTGGAGGAAATACCTGAACATATGGAACCCCAATGCCGGGCAGCCAGGACCATATCCACACTCCCCTAATGTCGGGTACCCTGGAGGTTGCAATCCTGCCCATCTACCACCTGCCACCCCTACCTTTCCTCCAGACCCCTTTCCCACTCCCCCAGGAGCACCCCAGGGGAATCCAGCCTTTCCCCCTGGTGGGCCCTGTCATTCTGTGCCACAACAAGGGTATCAGGATGCCAACCCTCAGGTCCCTACCCCCCTCAATACCCACCACCTGCCCCTGGCATGTGTCCTGTGAATCCGTTGACTCCTGGCAAGGTAGGACCAGGAATGGTGATTGACAAGAAGATGCAAAAGAAAATTTAAAAAGCTCATAAAAAGAAGCAGAAACACCACAAACATGGCAAGCTTTCCTCCTCCTGCTCTTCCTCTTCCAGCAGTGACTCTGACTGAATACAGGGCCTGAACCCTTCCCTGAAGTCTCTCCAGTTCTGCTCTCCCATCAAGTTTCAGATGCCATCTTGTACTGGGGGAAATTAGCCCTTGTGTCCCTCCCCCCGCCATCCCTGCAATCTAAGCCTCTCTCTGCTGTTCAACCCTAACTGGCTAGGGAAAACGGGAGAAGAATTGCCATGGGCTAGCGAAGGCTGTCTTCCCACTGCTTAGATAAAACTTTTAGCTGGTGAATTTTTCAGAACTATATTTTGAAGATGGTGAGATTTGAGGTAAATGCTGAGACAAGTCTAAGATCTGTAAAATGTGATTTTTTTACTTTCTTTTGTAATACTTATGATTGGGGAGATGCTGTGGAAATTTAATTATGGAAAGAAAAAAACGACCTGTACCTTTCTTGTAATTGTGGCATGCTTGGATGATTTAGTGGCAAATAAACATTTCCCAGCAGGCCTTTTATTGATTGCACTCACTGCAAGGCTGCTGGGAAGTGGAGTCCATTTGGCTGATGAGCTCTGACTGCCATTTTGGAAACTGATCTCTACCTCTTAGCTCAGGATGCTATCTCAGGTCCTGCTCTCACTCTCCAACTCTCAGTCCAAATAAAGCTGTTTCTCCTGGGGAAGAAAACAAAAAACAAAAACTGACTGTTAATACATCTTTATATTTCTAGACTTTCTATTCTGATCACCTTGTGTGTACTTATTTTAATACCATACTGTCCTGACTGCTATAACTTTAAGTCTTGAAATCAGGAAGTGAAGGTCTAACAACTTTGTTCTTCTTCAAGATTGTTTTGTCAATTCTAGAATCTTTGTATTTCCTATAAATTCTAAAGCCAGGCTCTGATTTATATAAAAAATACTAATTGGCTTTTGAAGATAATTACATAGAACCTATACAGACATTTTGAAGAATTGGTTTCTTAACAATTTGTCTTATAATGCACGAACATGCACAAACATTATGTATCTCTTCATTTATTCTGGTCTTCCCTCTTTTCTCATCAATATTTTGTAGTTTATAGTAGAAGGATTTTCATATGTTTTGTTAAGTATTTCCTGTCCTTGAATGCTGTGTTTTAAATTTGATTTCCTAGTTTTCTGTTGCTAATACATAGAAATACAATTAATTTTTGTGTATTAACTTTGTATTCTGTGCTAAGTTCACTGTTCTAGTAGGTTTTCTTTTAAGATTCCTTTGGGAATTAGTATTGGGGGTTTTCTACATAAACATAATGTGATCTGTGTATAATGACAATTTTACTTCTTTTGTTTTAATCTGAATGGTCTTTTATTTCTTTTCCTTACCTCACACTAGTATTTCCAACTCAGTGTTGAATAGAGGTAGCAAAAGTAAACATATTCACCACATTTCTCAATCTTGAAGTGGAAATGTTCCATTTTTTACCATTAAGTGTGTTAACTATAGGTTTTTCATAAATGTCCCTTATGAGATTGAAAATCTTTCTCTTCCTTGTATACTGAGTACATTCATTTATCATGAATGGCAGTTGAATGTTTTTTTAATACTTTTTCTGTATCTATCAAGATGCTCATGTATTTTACTTTTTGTTATGTTAACGTAGTGAGTTTGTTTGATTTTCAAATATTAAACCAACTTTATATTGATGGAACATATCCAACCTGTTCATGATATATTTTTATGTTTGTATATAAATATTGCTGGATTCAATTTGCTATTTTGTTAAATATTTTTGCATCTATATTCACAAGGTATATGACTCCATAATATTTTTCATGATGTCGTTTTTAGAATTCATTATCAAGTTTGTGTTGATGTTACAGACAAGTAGGAAAATGTTCTCTCCTCCTATCTCTTTCTTATATGTTTAATAATAATATTTACTGGGGATGGGCTATGACCCTGGGATTTTCTTTTATGTTTGAATTCATTTTTCATTAACAGATATAGGGCTATTCAATTAAGTTTTCCTATTTCTTCTTGTGAAAAGAATCTATTCAAAAATTCAGAAATCATACTTTACTAAGAGTTGCCAAAATTGAACTTTGAAAAGTGACAGTGTTAAGCTGACAACTGGCCTATGACTTTCTAGGATTCCATACACTGGTTGGATGTTTGAGAGCTGCAGCTCCTAAGGGGGAGGCAGGAGGCGGGGAAGAGCCAAGCCAGTTGAGATCTCAGACACACAGCTGGATTTCGGGGTAAGATTTCATTTCCGGTGGGGGGACTGAAGCTAACTAAAGAAGCAGA
Organism: Monodon monoceros; assembly: GCF_005190385.1. Classification (NCBI taxonomy): domain Eukaryota; kingdom Metazoa; phylum Chordata; class Mammalia; order Artiodactyla; family Monodontidae; genus Monodon; species Monodon monoceros. The sequence continues at coordinate 67,201,555 of NW_021703783.1, forward strand.
GCAGGAATTTCAGTTACACTGAATGAGCAAACACAATAGAGGTTTAAAAAAAAAATTCTGCCTTGAGGATTAATGCAACTGGAACATAGATGGAAGTGACACAAGACCTAAATAAATAATAAATATTTAATGCAAAAGGGATCTAATCTCAAAAGGCTTTAATAAAAGGGGAACCGATCTCAAAAAGTTACATACTGTCTGATTCCATTTATATAATGTTCTCAGAATGACAAAATTATAGAGAAAGAGAATGCACAAGTGGTTGCCATGGATTAAGAGCATGATTAGAAAGGAGGCAGCATGAGAGAGTCGCTTTGTAGGGATGTAATGATGTAATGATGGTTCTTTATGTTGATTATAATGATGGTTATATAAATCTATACATATGGAAAAATAACATAGACTTACACACAACAGCATAAAATAATGAGTGCATGCAAAATACAGTAAAATTTGAGCAAGGTCTATAGTTTGGTTAATTCTACTATACCAATCAATTTCCTGGTTTTGATAATGCACTATAATTATGTAAGATGTCACCATTGAGAGAAGCTGGGTGATGGGTACAAGGAATCTCTCTGTACAATTTTTGCAATTTTATGTGAATTTATAATTATTTCAACATATAAGTTTAAGCAAATTTAAAAATAAATAAAAAAGGGAATTCGTTGGCTCACAAAAGTTAAATATCCGTGGTTATACTAGTACCAGAGTTTCAAATTATATTACTAGGACCCACTCTAAGAAAACATCTTAATTCTGCTCTCTTTCTTGTTGGCTTCTGTCAAAGATTTAATGAAAAGACAGTAGCTTCCCAGACAAGTACATTTTGTGTGTATGTGTGTGATGGGGGTGGGGGAGAGTTAAGGAAGACACAATTATCTTCTTCCAGCAATTCAAACATAATATTCTGTGTCTAAGTGTTACTGGACAAAATTGGGACATATGATCATCCCTAAGCCAATCACAGTGCCCATACCCAGGGTATGTTGTTGAGTCGACCTCATAAAAAGCACAGCGAATTGAGACTGTGGGAGGGGTACATCAAAGGTACATCAAGGTATTGTTACCAAAAGACAGAATAGACACTGGGTTCCCTGAAAAACCACTAGGAGGGCATAAAATTACTCAGAGCTCATGTCAGGTGTGCCAGACACTTAAAAGAATATGGTAGGCTCACTATTCTAAAATGCACTCGTCATTCAAGCAGAAATCTTAATACACTTTCTGACTTAAACAACATTGGTTTAGAAACTGGGTGGCATTTGAGAAGACAGAAATTGACATATTAAAATGGAAAATACTTTCCCCTAAGCCTCGTTCATTAATCATATATAAAATATGCTTTCGAGAGCTGCATAAAATAAGTCTAATTGTTATTTAATTTAGAGTTCTTTAAGTTAGGCAAATATCATTTTACCCTGAAATCTCTTTTTTACAAAGCTAAACTTCTTTAATTTTTATAGGACTCCCTTATATATCATGGTTTTCAAATGTATTTCTCTTAAAGAACTGTGTGTATTATTCTAGATGTGGCCTGACAAGCACAGAGTAAAGCAAAACTCTTACCTCCCATGTTCTGGACACTGTATCTATGCTATTAGTTAGTTTGGTGGACATCTTCACTATGTCACTGACTCATTATATTTGCAGTCGAACAAAACTCTTCTTTAAATCTTTCCTACATATACTTTTATTTTTTTGCACCTTTTCAATATTGAGCTTGTAAAGATTTTTAAAAATAATTCATTCTTTTACTTTGATGTTGGAAAAATTTCTATCTTAAATATAACATTCTCAGATTTTTCCCCCTGTAGTTTTAACCACCTAGGATTATCTTTCAGTCAATATCTTCAATTTTGTATGTCAATGATATTCCCAGTATTTTCTCATCAATAAATTTCAATTAACATGTTATCTGTATCCAACCCTATTTATCATTATATATCTTGGTCAAGAAGCAGACCTTTCACATAGATTTAACACTATTGGGATCTGGGCGTTAAGTCCATCTGAGTATTTTATTGTCAAATATGGTTTGAACTCTCTGTGTGTTGAAAACAGCTCCAAGAACCCTATGTGTTGCTTCACTTAATGATCACAACAACCCATGAGGATGTAATATTGTCATCCCCATTTTACAGATTAGAAAACTGAGTCACACAGTTTAAGTAACTTTCCCAAAGTTGTACCATCAGTAAGTAGCTGAGCCAGGACTCTAACCAAGGCAAACTGACTCCAGAACCTGTTTTCTTCCAACCTCATCACTTTCCCTCACCACTCATGCCTACAAGAATATCATGTGCAGTCTCTCAAAAGGCCATACTAAAATTCACATGTCATTAGAACTCTAGAACCAAGTCTGAATCACTAGAATTATCACTATTTTCCCAATTTATCATAGTCATGACTGCAAAGAAATGAGTAGAGGTGTATAAATATTCACTAAACCATGTGCACTCTTACAAGCCTGAAAGGGACCCAAAGGACATTATACTCTGGGTTACAGACTTATACTCACCTAACTTTTAGCTACATTATTCAATATAAGAACTATTCTGTTATGAGCTGGACAACTCAAATTTATTATGGAAAATTTCAAGCCAAGTCTATAATCTTGTTTTTGCTACAATTATGATATCAATATTTGTTTAACTATTTCAGGTTCAAGGTTACTTTGACCTTTCCTGCTATTTCTGCTCCCAAGAAATCTGCCTCAGAATTCTGTTCTTATATTCCTTAAATCAAGAATTCCTCTTTTCATCTCAAATTTGTCCTAGAAGGTGAAATTCCCCTCATCTTCTACCTCTACAAGTAAAAGGAATTTTGAGTAGAACTGTTATTCTTAGGAGTCATTACCAATACCATGTCTTCAAGGACCCGAAAAGAATATATACTCAAAATCTGAGAAATTTATCAAGGCATTAACAATGAAATAAAATAAAGAGAAAAATAAATTGGAGTCATCAGAAGTTTATGGTAACAAATCCAGACGCCTGTACCCTGAAACTGTGCCTATTATGAGCTCTTACCATCTATTCTGGTTTGCATTCTGTTCTCTCCTCTCCATTATTCTGGAGGAAAAATAATCATGTTAGTTAGACCTTGTATTGGTTAGATCTCTACTGGTAAAAGCATCAGAAACTCAATTAAAATCAGCTCAGAAAAAAAAAGAAAGATCACTGGCTTCCTTAAAAAAAAACCAGAACTACAAGAAAGCCAGAGATTGTGCTAAAACTGAAACAATTAAGAGAACTCTAATGCCACCATCATCCAGTCTTTCTCTTTCACACATTTTCTCCTTCTTTCTTTTTGTTTTCTTTCTCTGTAGGTTGGCTTTATCTTAACAAAGCTAATTCTTTTAAGACATCAGAGACTTTTACCTGGCAGCTCTAGGAATTTCATTCATTTCACCATCAGAGAGTAACGGCCCTTTTTTCTTTAATTCTAATTACAAAAATCCTTGGGGAAAAATGTTGATTTACCTGACATGAGTCTGTACCCATTCCTGTGGATAATGGGTTGGGTTTCCATGATGGAAATATCCCAGTACTACCTGAGGATGGAGTGGAGGAGGAGCTATTCCCACCAGAAAGGGGAGAGTTCCTTCTGGAATAGGGAGCAGTGTTCAACAGGCAAACAGTATTTGCCCAATGCATGCTCTCTTTACCCACACTAATAAAGATATTCCTCCCCTATGCTATATTCTCTATACTGACATGAGGAAAAACAACCTTTTCCAATTCTGGAATTTATCTGCAAAATAGACATCTCACATTATCAAGATCTTTCTATCAAGATCTTTGTACTGTCTTTTATTCAAGTCCCAAAGCACTTTCTTTCCAGTTTTTACCTATCTCACAGTGTTCACAGGCAAATAAAATCCCTGCCAATGAAACTATCCAGGGCTACTTATATCTACCCAGAATCACCTAAATATTCAGTATAGACACAGCTTAGGTTCTAGCTCTGGGATCTTTACTATATAAAATTAAAAGATTATATAGCATTCCCATACATTAAGTTTGCAGTTTGACAAATTTAGAAGGGATTAGGTATAAACCACATAATCAGTCAAAAATATGAATCACCTGTGTTGCTTAGCTTGCAGGTATTTCAAAATGAAATAAAATTAAGATTGCAGGTATTTTAAAAAGTTAATTACTTTTAAGTTGATCCAAGACCACAGGTTACACCCCTAATTCCTGCAGCTGGTCAAAACATCATGCATGGAAAACAGAAATGATTCAAGTCATTCAACTCCACAAAAAGAAAAGCAATAGAAAGCATTTTCTTTCCTTTGAGTTATTAAGACCCCAGTTCTCAATGTTATTTTCTCTACACATTTGTAACTTGCCATGAATTATGACATAAACATTTTGTACTAACAAGAACTACAGTAATAAAGTTTGTAAATAATTCCTTTTTCAGTCATTTTATGTAGATCCAAGTTCATCCCATACCATAATACATTGTTCCTATTTACATCTTTTCAATATTCCTCCTTGAATGGAGGGAGACTGGTGACCTTATAGTGACAACACAGGATTAAAACCACTGAAGAATATTTAGTAGGATGGACACGACCAGATTTGCTTTCACTAAAGAGCACATTGGCTACATTGTGAAAAGCAGGGAGACAACTTACAGGCTGCTGCATGCAGTAATTCTGCAGAGAGATGAGAAAGCCAAGACCAGAAACAGCAGCAGTGGTAATACATGTTTGAAAGTGGATTGATAAGATACAACAAAAGTCTCATAGGCAGACCACTTTCTAAAACTCACTCAGAGAAGTTGACTTTACGTTAATAAGAAATTAAATATTTATTGTTCAGTGACCTCATGCAGGGCAGTTTTATGGACACTGCTGATTTAGTTACAAACAAAACACTAAAAGTCCCTGCTTTTATGAGGCTCACGTCCTAGGTGGGCATGAGAAGAAAACAAATGATAGTAATAAGTTCAAAGTATACTACATTTGATACTGATAAATACTATAGGGAATAATAAAACAAGGAGGGGGGTTAGAGGTACAGTATCTGAGAGCTGAAAATGTAGATGTTCCCCAAGAAGAGCTCACTGAGAAAGTGGATTCGAGAGTAAAGTCCTGAAGGAACTAGAGCCAAGCAAGTATAAGGCAAAGAGCATTTCTGGCAAAGGAAATATCTTTGAGGCAAGAAAGTGGTGTTCTCTGAGATGTCAGCATGACTGGAGAAGAGGAAAGGAGGTGAGAATAGTAGAAGATGAGGTGAGAGAAATACAGGGTTTGCAGGGATCAGATCACACAGGGCCTTGTAAATTGTGTCAGGATTTAGGTTTTTATTCAGAATAAGAGGGAAAAGCATTGGAATCATTTGAACATAAGAGTGGCATGATCTGACTTTTAACAGAATTACTCTAGCTATTGTATTGATAATAGACTGAGGGGAGGAAAGGAGAACAAAGGTGGAAGAAGCCTCATCAATTAGGAAGCTACAGAATAATCCAGGTGAGGGATGATGGTGGATTAGATCAGGAAGATAGCAGTGAGGTGGTAAGAAATGGCTAGATTCTGAATATATTTTGAAGGTAGAGGTAGTAGGACTTGCAGATGGACCAGATAAAGGAATGAGAATAAGACATGGGTAAAGAATTTTGCCAAGGATTTTGGACTAAGCAATTGGAAGACAGGAGCTGGAGGCCATCATTCAGCCCATGATAAATATATATCCTTTGTAATGCAAGAGTCCAGCAAAGCATTTCTAAAAACTGTACTGGAATTATTAAGCTACACCTATTAAATAGTATTACTGAGAATCTGTGGAGAATATTATTTTTATTTTTATTTTTATTTTTTTTAAACATCTTTATTGGGGTATAATTGCTTTACAATGGTGTGTTAGTTTCTGCTTTATAACAAAGTGAATCAGTTATACATATACATATGTTCCCATATGTCTTCCCTCTTGCGTCTCCCTCCCTCCCACTCTCCCTATCCCACCCCTCCAGGCTGTCACAAAGCACCGAGCTAATATCCCTGTGCCTTGCGGCTGCTTCCCCCTAGCTATCTACCTTACTACGTTTGTTAGTGTGTATATGTCCATGACTCTCTCTCGCCCTGTCAGAGCTCACCCTTCCCCCTCCCCATATCCTCAAGTCCGTTCTCCAGTAGGTCTGCGTCTTTATTCCTGTCTTACCCCTAGGTTCTTCATGACATTTTTTTTTTTCCCCTTAAATTCCATATATATGTGTTAGCATACGGTATTTGTCTTTTTCTTTCTGACTTACTTCACTCTGTATGACAGACTCTAGGTCTATCCATCTCATTACAAATAGCTCAATTTCATTTCTTTTTAAGGCTGAGTAATATTCCATTGTATATATGTGCCACATCTTCTTTATCCATTCATCCGATGATGGGCGCTTAGGTTGTTTCCATCTCTGGGCTATTGTAAATAGAGCTGCAATGAACATTTTGGTACATGACTCTTTTTGAATTTTGGTTTTCTCAGGGTATATGCCCAGTAGTGGGATTGCTGGGTCATATGGTAATTCTATTTGTAGTTTTTTAAGGAACCTCCATACTGTTCTCCATAGTGGCTGAACCAATTCACATTCCCACCAGCAGTGCAAGAGTGTTCCCTTTTCTCCGCACCCTCTCCAGCATTTATTGTTTGTAGATTTTTTGATGATGGCCATTCTGACTGGTGTGAGATGATATCTCATTGTAGTTTTGATTTGCATTTCTCTAATGATTAATGATGTTGAGCATTCTTTCATGTGTTTGTTGGCATTCTGTATATCTTCTTTGGAGAAATGTCTGTTTAGGTCTTCTGCCCATTTTTGGATTGGGTTGTTTGTTTTTTTGTTATTGAGCTGCATGAGCTGCTTATAAATTTTGGAAATTAATCCTTTGTCATTTGCTTCATTTGCAAATATTTTCTCCCATTCTGAGGGTTGTCTTTTGGTCTTGATTATGGTTTCCTTTGCTGTGCAAAAGCTTTGAAGTTTCATTAGGTCCCATTTGTTTATTTTTGTTTTTATTTCCATTACTCTAGGAGGTGGGTCAGAAAGGATCTTGCTGTGATTTATGTCATAGAGTGTTCTGCCTATGTTTTCCTCTAAGAGTTTGATAGTTTCTGGCCTTACATTTAGGTCTTTAATCCATTTTGAGCTTATTTTTGTGTATGGTGTTAGGGAGTGATCTAATCTCATACTTTTACATGTACCTGTCCAGTTTTCCCAGCACCATTTATTGAAGAGGCTGTCCTTTCTCCACTGTACATTCCTGCCACCTTTATCAAAGATAAGGTGTCCATATGTGCGTGGGTTTATCTCTGGGCTTTCTATCCTGTTCCATTGATCTATCTTTCTGTTTTTGTGCCAGTACCATAGTGTCTTGATTACTGTAGCTTTGTCTTATAGTCTGAAGTCAGGGAGCCTGATTCCTCCAGCTCCTTTTTTCGTTCTCAAGATTGCTTTGGCTATTCGGGGTCTTTTGTGTTTCCATACAAATTGCGAAAATTTTTGTTCTAGTTCTGTGAAAAATGCCAGTGGTAGTTTGATAGGGATTGCATTGAATCTGTAGATTGCTTTGGGTAGTAGAGTCATTTTCACAATGTTGATTCTTCCCATCCAAGAACATGGTATATCTCTCCATCTATTTGTATCATCTTTAATTTCTTTCATCAGTGTCTTATAATTTTCTGCATACAGGTCTTTCGTCTCCTTAGGTAGGTTTATTCCTAGATATTTTATTCTTTTTGTTGCAATGGTAAATGGGAGTGTTTTCTTGATTTCACTTTCAGATTTTTCATCATTAGTATATAGGAATGCCAGAGATTTCTGTGCATTAACTTTGTATCCTGCTACTTTACCAAATTCATTGATTAGCTCTAGTAGTTTTCTGGTAGCATCTTTAGGATTCTCTATGTATAGTATCATGTCATCTGCAAACAGTGACATCTTTACTTCTTCTTTTCCGATTTGGATTCCTTTTATTTCCTTTTCTTCTCTGATTGCTGTGGCTAAAACTTCCAAAACTATGTTGAATAAGAGTGGTGAGAGTGGGCAACCTTGTCTTGTTCCTGATCTTAGTGGAAATGCTTTCAGTTTTTCACCATTGAGGATGATGTTTGCTGTGGGCTTGTCATATATGGCCTTTATTATGTTGAGGAAAGTTCCCTCTATGCCTACTTTCTGCAGGGTTTTTATCATAAATGGGTGTTGAATTTTGTCGAAAGCTTTCTCTGCATCTATTGAGATGATCATATGGTTTTTCTCCTTCAATTTGTTAATATGGTTTATCACATTGATAGATTTGCATATATTGAAGAATCCTTGCATTCCTGGAATAAACCCCACTTGATCATGGTGTATGATCCTTTTAATGTGCTGTTGGATTCTGTTTGCTAGTATTTTGTTGAGGATTTTTGCATCTATGTTCATCAGTGATATTGGCCTGTAGTTTTCTTTCTTTGTGACATCCTTGTCTGGTTTTGGTATCAAGGTGATGGTGGCCTCGTAGAAGGAATTTGGGAGTGTTCCTCCCTCTGCTATATTTTGGAAGAGTTTGAGAAGGATAGGTGTTAGCTCTTCTCTAAACGTTTGATAGAATTCACCTGTGAAGCCATCTGGTCCTGGGCTTTTGTTTGTTGGAACATTTTTAATCACAGTTTCAATTTCAGTGCTTGTGATTGGTCTGTTCATATTTTCTATTTCTTCCTGATTCAGTCTTGGCAGGTTGTGCATTTCTATGAATTTGTCCATTTCTTCCAGATTGTCCATTTTATTGGCATAGAGTTGCTTGTAGTAATCTCTCATGATTTTTTTTATTTCTGCAGTGTCAGTTGTTACTTCCCCTTTTTCATTTCTAATTCTATTGATTTGAGTCTTCTCCCTTTTTTTCTTGATGAGTCTGGCTAGTGGTTTATCTATTTTGTTTATCTTCTCAAAGAACCAGCTTTTAGTTTTATTGATCTTTGCTATTGTTTCCTTCATTTCTTTTTCATTTATTTCTGATCTGATTTTTATGATTTCTTTCCTTCTGCTAGCTTTGGGGTTTTTTTGTTCTTCTTTCTCTAATTGCTTGAGGTGCAAGGTTAGGTTGTTTATTCGAGATGTTTCCTGCTTCTTAAGGTGGGCTTGTATTGCTATAAACTTCCCCCTTAGAACTGCTTTTGCTGCATCCCATAGGTTTTGGGTCGTTGTGTCTCCATTGTCATTTGTTTCTAGGTATTTTTTTATTTCCTCTTTGATTTCTTCAGTGATCACTTCATTATTAAGTAGTGTATTGTTTAGTCTCCATGTGTTTGTATTTTTTACAGATCTTTTCCTGTAATTGATATCTAGTCTCATGGCGTTGTGGTCAGAAAAGATACTTGATACAATTTCAATTTTCTTAAATTTACCAAGGCTTGATTTGTGACCCAAGATATGATCTATCCTGGAGAATGTTCCATGAGCACTTGAGAAAAATGTGTATTCTGTTGTTTTTGGATGGAGTGTCCTATAAATATCAATTAAGTCCATCTTGTTTAATGTATCATTTAAAGCTTGTGTTTCCTTATTTATTTTCATTTTGGATGATCTGTCAATTGGTGAAAGTGGGGTGTTAAAGTCCCCTACTATGAATGTGTTACTGTCGATCTCCCCTTTTATGGCTGTTAGTATTTGCCTTATGTATTGAGGTGCTCCTATGTTGGGTGCATAAATATTTACAATTGTTATATCTTCTTCTTGGATCGATCCCTTGATCATTATGTAGTGTCCTTCTTTGTCTCTTGTAATAGTCCTTATTTTAAAGTCTATTTTGTCTGATATGAGAATTGCTACTCCAGCTTTCTTTTGGTTTCCATTTGCATGGAATATCTTTTTCCATCCCCTTATTTTCAGTCTGTATGTGTCTCTAGGTCTGAAGTGGGTCTCTTGTAGACAGCATATATAAGGGTCTTGTTTTTGTATCCATTCAGTCAATCTGTGTCTTTTGGTGGGAGCATTTAGTCCATTTACATTTAAGGTAATTATCGATATGTATGTTCCTATTCCCATTTTCTATATTGTTTTGGGTTCGTTATTATAGGTCTTTTCCTTCTCTTGTGTTCCTTGTCTAGAGAAGTTCCTTTAGCATTTGTTGTAAAGCTGGTTTGGTGGTGCTGAACTCTCTCAGCTTTTGCTTGTCTGTAAAGGTTTTAATTTCTCCATCAAATCTGAATGAGATCCTTGCTGGGTAGAGTAGTCTTGGTTGCAGGTTTTTCTCCTTCATCACTTTCAGTATGTCCTGCCACTCCCTTCTGGCTTGTAGGGTTTCTGCTGAGAGATCAGCTGTTAACCTTATGGGGATTCCCTTGTGTGTTATTTGTTGTTTTTCCCTTGCTGCTTTTAATATGCTTTCTTTGTATTTAATTTTTGACAGTTTGATTAGTATGTGTCTTGGCGTATTTCTCCTTGTATTTATCCTGTATGGGACTCTCTGTGCTTCCTGGACTTGATTAACTATTTCCTTTCCCATATTAGGGAAGTTTTCAACTATAATCTCTTCAAATATTTTCTCAGTCCCTTTCTTTTTCTCTTCTTCTTCTGGAACCCCTATAATTCGAATGTTGGTGCGTTTAATGTTGTCCCAGAGGTCTCTGAGACTGTCCTCAGTTCTTTTCATTCTTTTTTCTTTATTCTGCTCTGCAGTAGTTATTTCTACTATTTTATCTTCCAGGTCACTTATCCGTTCTTCTGCCTCAGTTATTCTGTTATTGATCCCATCTAGAGTACTTTTAATTTCATTTATTGCGTTGTTCATCATTGCTTGTTTCATCTTTATTTCTTCTAGGTCCTTGTTAACTGTTTCTTGCATTTTGTCCATTCTACTTCCAAGATTTCGGATCATCCTTACTATCATTATTCTGAATTCTTTTTCAGGTAGACTGCCTATTTCCTCTTCATTTGTTAGGTCTGGTGGGTTTTTATCTTGCTCCTTCATCTGCTGTGTGTTTTTCTGTCTTCTCATTTTGCTTATCTTACTGTGTTTGGGGTCTCCTTTTTGCAGGCTGCACATTCGTAGTTCCCGTTGTTTTTGATGTCTGTCTCCAGTGGCTAAGGTTGGTTCAGTGGGTTGTGTAGGCTTCCTGGTGGAGGGGACTAGTGCCTGTGTTCTGGTGGATGAGGCTGGATCTTGTCTCTTTAGTGGGCAGGTTCATGTCTGGTGGTGTGTTTTGGGGTGTCTGTGGCCTTATTATGATTTTAGGCAGCCTCTCTGCTAATGGGTGGGGTTGTGTTCCTGTTTTGCTAGTTGTTTGGCATAGGTTGTCCAGCACTGTGGCTTGCTGGTCGTTGAGTGAAGCTGGGTGCTGGTGTTAAGATGGAGGTCTCTGGGAGATTTCCACCGTGAGAATATTATTGACAAAGAAAAGTAATGAGATCTGGATGGAGAATATGATACTTATAACACTAAATGAATTTTCCCTGTTTTAACTGTGACATAATAAACAGATCACTTATCTGGACTTTGTTGCTTAGGCTATGGACAGAAATGTTATTAGTAATAATTATTATTAGATTCTCAGGAGACTACATTCATTTATGCACATGCAAGAATATTACAGAAGTTTTAAATACAAAAATAGTGCAATATATTTTGTTAATATTGTGTATTATTATATGATATTATGGAATATTCATCTGTATCTACTTTGTTTTTTTATTTTTCTAGCATAGACTTTTATTATCTCTTCATATAGCCATATTTTGAAACATCTTTTTCTATAGGGTCAATATAAAGATAATTTAGTCTTTCTTCTAGTTAGTTAACCAAATTTCATTTTTCATGATAGAGAATTTAGAAAAATTTTTTTGTAATTTTAACCATCAGAGTTTTAAGATGCATTATAATGTAATAAAATAGCAATGACATTTTGAAACTCTGCTGGTCCTTTTTTTTTTTCTTTCAGTGTACATGTCTGGCTTTCACTAGAATCTTCTGTCATACTTAAATTTTGGCAAGATTAATAATTCTGAAAAAAATGTAAAAAATTAATCTGAAATTAAGGCCTACCCACGAACACTTCAAATGCATGGTCTAATTGTCTCTGTGTGGTATTGAGCTACTCAGTTTTGTAAACATTTGTTTATACTACATATTTTGAATTATTGACAAATGTGTAGGAGTCTCATCACTGGAACACTTGTTTCTTCAGGCTGTTTGCTGCATTGGTGTCAGTTTTCAACATCATTTTATCTGAAACTGCTAGACTTTATCAAGACAAAATATGTTACATAGGTTAAGACATGATCCCTATACATAAAACATGAAGGTTCACATCCAGATGTACTTAAGATTTGTAGTGCTGCTGTCAGTCTGCACCCACCCCAAAAACACAATAACTCTGATAATTTCCATTTTGTACAATTCCCATTAAAAAAAGAGGGTGCAGGGCTTCCCTGGTGGCGCAGTGGTTGAGAGTCCACCTGCCGATGCAGGGGACACAGGTTTGTGCCCCGGTCCGGGAAGATCCCACATGCCGCGGAGCAGCTAGGCCCGCGAGCCATGGCCGCTGAGCCTGCGCGTCTGGAGCCTGTGCTCCGGAACAGGAGAGGTCACAACAGTGAGAGGCCCGCGTACAGCAAAAAAAAAGCACATATAATTTGCTGCTTGAGTGAATATACTCCTGACAAAAGGGGACTTCTGTTTTTGCTAGGCATTGAAGCAACTAAAATCTACTGCTTAATATTTGCACATATAATGACTAGAAGAATTTTCCACAAACTAGTTATGGTTCTGGTTCTGTATATTTCAAATTTTGTTTCTCCTTTACCATCCACATGTATCTGGTGTTAGGAGGTAAAGGACATAGTCATACTGTAATATTGCCTCTGGCAGGCACCTTTATGAGTCCATGATTTGCACCTGGTAAGTCAATGTGGCAAGTGATGGAAGTCTTTCTGAAGGTCATTCTAACTGTGGCTGGCAAGAGCTTAATTATACATAGAAATGACTATAAATCAAATAATAATATCCTACCAAACTCAATTAACTGTCAATTCAACTCATTTCCCTTTATCCAGATCCAAAATAGTGCCTGTGACCACTCCAAAGTCAACTATCAAAAGGGAAGTGTGATCAAGGCAAGGTCAAAGTAATAATATGTATGAAATTATAAGCATATTATACATCAGATATACTAAGATATAATTGTAATACATAAAAAATTGTGAGTTCACACAGATGAATTCACCATTTGTGGCAGTGCTATATGTTTGTCTTACAAATACAGGAATTCTGATTAAATGTATTTTGTGTAATTCCATAAAAAATGGAAAAAAGATGGTGCATTTATAATTATAGTACTGAGCATATAAGAAATGTTCATATTGTGATTATATCTGGCCCTATATCTCACAATGCCAGCTGAATCTGAAAAATCCAATTTGTATTCAGATAAAGTATGAAATTATAAATGTTACAACATGACATCTTTTCACATAATGTGGTACCCTAGATATTAAACACAAATGTCATTCTTTTTTTATCCCTAAATAGTCAGAATCCAGATGAAATCCATGTAAAATAACATATTTCAACCTATTTTTAATAACTCGGTGAAAATGAATTTAAATATTTATGAAGATAGAGTTTATTTTTGAGTATATTATTCACAGGCCTATCTCTTTCATATAACCGAAGCTCATGGAAAATATCAATCAAGGATCATAATTCTATCCGCTATTATTTATTAAACCCTCAACAGAACTATTTTCTATAAACGGATGTTTTGTATTATGATTGATTGCCAAGTGAGATAAACTGACTCAAAAATTGCCAGCCATTTCAGTTTCTGGTAGGGGGTATATCAGAATTAATTTGAACAGATACTGTTTATTCAAAGCAAAGCAATATAGAGTCTGGCCCCTTTCCTTTTGAAGTTCAACATTATTAAAATATCTTTGATGAAATGAGAAGGCCTGACTGAGGTCGTCTTGCAAATATGGACAGCAGGTACTCAAAAAGAGGAATTTACTGAAAGGATGAAAAATATGGATTAGTGATCTGGGCTCAAAACCAATTTCTAGAGCTGTGTGGTTGAGACCAGATTCCGCTTCTGACCTGGCCTTGCTGGTACTATTATAGCTTGCCTTCGGGAAAATGGCAATGTGTAAACTTAAACTTATAAAGCCATGTGATACAGAACTGCTGTTTTAGAAACCTAGCTCTTCTTTTATCATGGAGTAACTATTGCTAATCATAGTATGAAGGGAAAGAGAATTTTTCTACCCTACCGCTGTCCACTCTCTGAGAAACTGCTGCAGACCAGCAAATAAAAAGAATATCTAATTCTCTACAGGTCTGCTAGTTCTCACTGTGTAGCTATAATCACAGTACAAGAGATCAGGATTCTCTGACAACTTGAGCAGGCTTTCTGGTTTTCTATCCTTCAGTAATAATAACTAATTTTGGTTTCATGGCAGGAAAAAAGAGTGCCGGCCAGGAAATAAAACCATTCTCTCCACCTGTAAACTGGAGCCTGGGATGACTTAATTTGAATGGTCTCATATTGTGCTCTTCTATTGCTGGAGATGCATGGAACATTTTATAACAAACTCTAAGCCCAACCTTGGAGGAAATGAATGATAGAGTTTCTATTGATAAGATAGAACCCTAGAGGCAAGTGTTTTTTCAGATAATTTTGTTTCTAAAATTTGGTGGAATTCTTCTTTAAATTACCTGATTAGTAGCCAGATGGATATCTGAATGTTTTTATATTTAATTGTGATATTTAAAATATTTCTATATAACTCTTGATTAAACAATGAATACTAATATAAATTAAACTTGTAAAGCATCATGACATGACATAGAGCATAGATGAGATTATCCAGAGAGTATGTGGCATGAGAGGAGAAGGGACAAAGATGAAGACCACATGAACACTGAATTTCAAGAGTTGGATAGAAGGGGCTGCTAATTAGACAGAGAAGAGGTAGATAGAGGAGGAGACCAAACAAAAGGAGGAAGTAGTCAAAATGGCTGTATTGACACCTGGAAAGCCACTGGTAATTTGTGAAGAGAGTGTGATGGTGTGTTATATAATGTGTGTGTGTGTGTGTGTGTGTGTGTGTGTGTGTGAAAAGTCGAACTGTTAAATGAAAAACTGCTTTATAGTTGAAAAGATCTGAATTTGTAACTTGGGTCTGATACTTATTAGCTGGATGATTTTGTGTTGCCTCGGTGTCATCATTTTTTAATGCTTATAGTGGCTTTAGAGAATAAACTGAATATTATGTGTATACTCCCTAGCCAAGTTTAAGTATTTACTAATGGTAGCTATTGGTACTATTAAAAAGTAGCTTAGATCCTCCCTCCTTCTAATGACTTTATTATTAATAATGAAATTACTCATGATAATAATAATGCTAAATGCTATTGACAGACTGTCTCTACTAATCAGGTTTTCTTGATGGCTAACATGAAATTTAATTAACTTAAGCATTAAGGGAATTTATTGGAAGAGTGTGTCATGTAGCTTACAAAATTATATAGGAAACAAAGGTGCTGAGATCAAGCAGGCAGTCCAGGAGACACGGCATAGTCAAGATGCCAAAAGGTTGTCACAGAAGACATCTGCTCAGGACACTGAATCTTGGCCAGAAGCTAGACATTCCTTATCGCCTCCTGACACTGACTGCTATGATACTGCATTGTCCACTCTGCCACTGGTGCTATTCCAGGGCTGCTCAAACTCAGCATGATTGACATTTTGGATCAGACTTCGATTTGTGGGGCTTTCTGGTGAATTGTAGGATGCTTAGCAGCGTCTCTGGCTTCCACCCACTAGATGCCAGTAGCCCTTCCCAAATCTTGACGTCAAAAATTTCTCCAGACAAAAAGGGCCCCAGTTGAGAACCACTGTGCTTTGCAAATATCTCTGACTTACACCTTTGCTTCCCTCTTGCAAAATTCAAGTATAGAACAGGGGCATCCACTTAGTTATACCTGGGTCACACGACCAGCCTCTAATTACCAGGTAAAAGGAATATTGCTCCAATTTAATTTTCCTTGTTGGGGACACTTGGTTCCCACTGTTTTATATGAATTGTGTTAAAATACTGCTCCACAAAAACAACAAATATCCATGGAGTCCCCTCTGTGCCAAAATTATGCTAGACCATTTACAGTGATTTATGATCTTTACAACAACACTTTAAGGCAAATATTGTTAGAATTATTTAACTGATGCACAAAATGGTGCTTTAAGACTACATATTTTGCCCAACACCACACAGATGAAAAACCAAGTTTGTCTGATGCAGATGTGCATTATCTTCTATCAGGTCAAATTCAACTCCAGTTTATAACAAGCCCACCTCAAGTTGCTATCTTTTCATTTTGTTTATTACTTAGAGCAAATGATTTTTGATTATATTGAACTATAATTTCTTCATTGTGGGAGTGCTTCCACATGGTGTTTACAGTAGTGAATTATTGCAGGATTGTTTTTGACTTATGTCTCTATTCAATGAACAAAGAACATTGCCCATTTTTTTCATTCCAAATTCTTCTACTGTCACTCAAGTCTAAGCTGTTTCAGTGTCATGTATACAAGAAAGAATTTCAGTTCTGAAAAATCCTTGAAGATGCTTTACAGATGACATCTGAAGAAAAAATATCAATTCTAGGTTTCCTCTTTCCTAAGAGAGTTCTTTTTTTTTTTTTAATGTCTTTACTGGAGTAGAGAGTTCATTTTTACATCATAATTCTGTATAAACTTGCAAACTCATGATTTCTCCTCGAAACTAGCAACCTAGCCCAAAATCTGTCAAATTGAGTAAGTCCCAGTATAGAAGCTTGCTGGCTGTACAACTAAAGTATCTTGAGGACACTGTCCAACTGGCCCATGTATTTTGGGCTATGACGACCCAGTTTAGCAGTATTTATCATATAAACATTATTAAATGGCTCTTTGTTGACCACTTATTTTTTGGCTACTTGGTAATCTCTGTAAATACCTTATTGTCTTATTCTGTTTAGGCTACTATAACAAACACACCATAGACTGTGTGGCTTAAACAACAGCATTTATTTCTCATATTTCTGGAGTCTAGGAAGTCCAAAATCAAGGCTGGCAGATTCATTGTCTGGTGATAGCCTGCTTCCTGGTTCATAGATGGTCTTCTTCTCCTGTGTCCTCACATGGTGGAAGGGGGAAGGGAGTTCTCTGGGGTCTCTTTTATAAAGGGCACTAATATCATTCATGAGGGCTCACCCTCATGACCTAGTCACCACCCAGTCCCCTAATACCATCACATTAGGATTAGGATTTCAACATATGAACATTCAACATAAAGATTCAGTCCTTTGCATTTATTTTCTTTTGTATTTTATCCTCTCCACACCCATGCATTTATTATTAGGTCATTTATAGATGTTTGGCTTCAACAAATATAAACTGTACCAAACAAACATGCAAAAATCAATAAACATTTAATACAGTTTTGTTATCAATAAATGTTTTGGGGACTTCTCTGGTGGTGCAGGAGTTAAGAATCTGCCTGCCAACACAGGGGACACAGGTTCGATCCCTGGTCCGGGAAGATCCCACATGCTGCGGAGCAACTAAGCCCATGTGCCACAACTACTGAGCCTGAACTCTAGAGCCCATGAGCCACAACTACTGAGTCCCTCTCATGTGCCACAACTACTGAAGCCTGCTCACTTAGAGCCTGTGCTCTGCAACAAGAGAAGCCATGACAATGAGAAGCCTGCCTACCGTAATGAAGGGTAGCCCCTACTCACCACAACTAGAGAAAGCCCGCATGCAGCAACAAAGACCCAATGCAGCCAAAAATAAATAAATAAATATTTTTTTTAAAAAATGGTTTTGACTACATGCCAATCCACTTGCCCAAACCAGAAATATTATAGCATCCATCACTGATAATGATCGTTTTTGGACTAAGAAGTCTGTTGCTCTCATTATGATCCAAATGCTTTCATTCTCTGGTGAATATCATGCTTTTTAAGTTTTATCTTTCTACATGAAATATAGATAAGAAGAATGGGAGAGGTTGGCAAAGGAAAGAAGTTTAATCTCAGTGGATTTCACTCTCTTTCCCATAGTGTATCCATGTCAGCCAAGTTGCCAAAATGTAAGAGTAGCATAACAATATTAATAGCCATTCTTAATTGAGTGTATACCAGGTTACATGTACTGGACAAAGTGGTTTATGTGCCTTATTCATTTATTATTCAAAAACCACTAGGAAATAGGTTTATTCTTCTCGTTTTATAGCTAAGGAGTTTGAGTTACAATAAAACTGAACATGAAGCAGGTCAGTACCAGGGCCATGTCCTAACTGCTGCTTTCTAGTTCAGAAGCCTAGTTTACATTCTTGTTACAGAAGTGTTACTGCTTTAGGAGAGCAGATCGTTAGTAGTGTTATTTGGACTAAAGGGGGAAAAAAATGAGTTCAGGTAAGAGGACTATCACTAGGAATTTACTTATTTATTTTTGCATATGTGATATATATATATATATATATATATATATATATATATATATATATATGCCAGGATATTATACTTGCTCTTGTAACCTCTTTACAAGCATTAACTAATTCAGTTCTCGTACCAACTTTCTGAGGAAGGTTTAATTATTATCACCATTTTAGGGTGAGGAAAGTGAGATACAGAGAAGTTAATAGCTTGCCTAAGTCACAGTGCTGGTAAGTGGCAGGAGTGGAATTCCAAACCAGGTGGTCTGGCTCCTACACTCTTGGCCTTAACTGCTACTGTATGCTGAGGTGAGGCGAGAGTTTCACACATTCTCATGTTCTCATCTCCTTTTTAGTAGGCTTAAATTCCATGGTGAATTGTAACCGATCCCTTGCAGAGCAGTTTTTCCTTCCCTACTTGATCTTTTACATCAACTTATAAATGTGTTATTATATCTCTTCTCAAAAAGAACAAAATTTATATTACTCCCATTTCTCTTTGGAAATACTTCCCCATTTTCCTACTGGTCTTTACAGTAAAACTCCTATAAGGCATTTTTCTATATTTATTATCACCAATTTATCTTCTTCCATTTCTTCTTCGACCACTACAGGTATTTACCCCCAGTGCTATATCAAAAGTGCAGTAAACCAGTGTCATCATTGATCATTGTTCAATCCAGAAATTAATTCTTAGCCATCATACTTTTTGACTCATCAGCAGTTTTAAAACTTAAAATACTTTATTTTTTCATTTTTTCTTTCAGGACACCAACCTCACTTGGTTTCCCACTTAACTTTCAGGCAGCTTTGTCTTAGTCTATTTTTCTGGTCCCTCTACATCTCCTCCAACCTTTAATCAGTGGAATGTCCCAGGACTCAGTTATTGGACCTCTTCTCCTTATATTTTTATTTTTCTATTCATATTTACTCCCTATGTGGTCTCATCTAGTCTCACAGCCTACTAATATCTATACAGATTATTCCTAAATTTTATTTCAAACCCATACCTCTCCTCTGAACTACAAACATATGCATTCAATTGCTTACCCTACAACTGCATTTCAAACTTAACAGGTTTAAAAGTTAGTTCCTAGTCTTTTTCTCCCTGTACCTGTTCCCATTCCCATCCCCCCAACAACATTCCCCCTCCATTCCACACCCCCATCCTCACTCCCCCACCACTGTCAACCTGCTCTACCCATAGTTGTCCCATTCCATTCCTTGTGTGATGGGCTTTATCACACATTCCACAGAGTATCTTGTTTGCCTCAAAATATAGCCATAAATTCACCACTCTTCATGACCCTCCTTCCTTCACTCCCAACCACCTGGATTGTGCAGGTTTCCTAATTGTGTCCATGCTTCTGCCTTTACCACACCAGTCTGTTTTTCCACACAGAAATGGGAGTTATTTTTTAAAAACACAGTTAGATCCTCTGCTGAAATTCTTCCATTGGCATCCCAACTCAAGAGTGAAAGTCTAACTCTTCCATTGGCATCCCAACTCAAGAGTGAAAGTCTAAGTTCCTATAAGATGAACGGGCCCAACTTGACTTTGACCTTTTCTCCTGTGTCTCTGCACCTGGTTCCCTCTCCTCCTCCCCTTTGCCGTTCCTTGAACGTTTTGGACATTCTGTCCCAGCAGAAACCTGCTTTTTCCTCAAATGAAACAACTATACCCGTGTGGCTCATTCTCTCGCCTCTTTCAGGTCTGTACTCAACTGCTGTCTTCTCAGTGAACCTCCTCTAGCAACCCAGCCAGACAGTCCCATCCTCTGTCACCTTCCGGCACTCACTGTACTCCTTTCCTCCTTTGGTTTTCCCCTTAAGGCTTGTCAACAGTGAACACATTGTATACTTTATACATTTTTAAAAATCATCACACAGAATGTTAAAAAGACATCAAAGGTAAAGCTTTAATGAAATTAATAATTATTATACTTCAATCAAGGATATTTTTAAGTGACACTGGCCACCCCATTGGTGCCTGGCAGTGAAGAGCACAATGGCTACTAGTAAGTTTCGGGACACTGCCTTGATTCCTGCTAAGGTACCGGCGTACCATTGCTTTTGTATATCAGTGCAAGTGTCAATACAATGAAAAAGACAAAGTGTCTTAATAGTGTTAAAAAATAGCTTTGACTTTGTGGATGCTCTGAAAATGTCTCTGGAACCCACAAGGTTCTGAGAACCACATTTTGAGAACTAATAGGCAAAGTGCTTTGGAAGCTCAGAATAAATGTAAGGCAATATAAATATAAGAAGCTTACAACTGTAATAACTATGTTGATATCGCCAACACACTGAACAATCAAATATTCAAGAAGAAATGCAATTAAATAGCAAACATTTTCAGATGCAATGCCGTTACCTAAACACAAACCCTCAGAGTGTAAAGAGGAACAGAGCGTTAGAACTTCAAAAACAGAATTTCTCAGTTCATGGAAAATGTTAGGGTAGAGGCAAAGTTTAAAAAATCTGGAAACTTTAAATGACTTATCCTTATTTAATTGTTGACAATGATAAGATTGACTCCTTCCCAGTATGCTGTGCTATTTCAGAAATGACACTAGCACAATTCTTGAATCTATATTTCTCCTCAATACAGATATTTCTCCTCAATACAGAGTCATATAGCCTTTCAACTACTTTCTGGGCATCTGTCAGAGTACTTGTCACTCTTCATTTTCTGAACACTCTACTATCCCACAAACTCCTTGGGGGAAAACAGCACATTATTCCTTTCTATGACCCACATGTGTGCAGCCTAGCATTTAGTACAATGGCTGGTATATGGTAGTTCACATTTCTGAAAAATTTTCTCTTTACCCTTACTTTAATAAATAATAGCTTTTACTGTTCTAAGGTCTTTCCATGTGTTCTCATTTAACCCTCACAACATTGCCATAAGGTAAATATATTGTCTAAATTTTATGAAAATAAATGTAAAATACTCCAAGACAATGAGTAATTTGGCCAAGTTGCCAATGCTAATAAGCAATGAAGCTCAGGTTGAGCCCACTCTCACAGCCATGATGAAGTGTGTAATAATGCTCAATAACTGTTAATTGAGTGAATAAAAGTCACTTGGAAGGTCTTTAAAAACATGTATGAATAAATTTCATTTTGGTGGATCTTTAAAGACATGTTTGTTTCATTTATTGAATTATGGGGAAGCAAACTTTCTTATAAATTATATCAATTCTGTCCTTAATTAAAAGTATTATGGGCTTCCCTGGTGGCGCAGTGGTTGAGAATCCGCCTGCCGATGCAGGGGACACGGGTTCGTGCCCCGGTCCGGGAAGATCCCACATGCTGCAGAGCGGCTGGGCCCGTGAGCCATGGCCGCTGAGCCTGCGCGTCTGGAGCCTGTGCTCCGCAATGGGAGAGGCCACAACAGTGAGAGGCCCGCGTACCGCAAAAAAAAAAAAAAAAAAATAGTATTATGAATTTTTACCAAGGGTAAAATGACTTTATATGGAATGTTTATATTGATATAACTGTTCTGAGGATATTTATATTCACTCATTTTTTTCTATCTCATCAAATATATTTATTCGCTATTCATAAACAGTAGGGAGATTTCGTCTTTGAAAGTTAGCACTATATTAATAAATGTTTATAGCCAAAATATTGAGATAGAGTAAATGGAAAGCAAACTGCATTTTTGCTTTAAAATTCTCAGGTTGTTTTTCCTGGGCAAGTAATGCATTATTTTCTTGAGTGTGGAAATTGTTTTGTATGGGGTTTATAATAACAGAATATACATTATATTTCTCTTGATAATGACTGGGGTGGTGTACACACAAAACTAAACTGGATGCTTGTCAGTCAAATAATCATCAACTTGATAGCTCACACTTCAGGGAGGATGCTTTGGAAATTTTATTCTGATGGAGTCAGTGATCATTCGACTTACTTTCTATCCAGTTACTAGCATTTACTTTACTTAGCTTCAGAAAAGATTTCTTGATATCTCACATCACATACGTTCTTAATTTTGTATATATACAGAAGAATCTGTCACTGTGTATATAATTTTGCTATTTATCATCCTTCCCTAGCTATCCTTTTTGGATGAAATGGAGTTTTACATATCACCACTGCCCCAGAGCATTTGATGGGAGGATCAAAGTTGTCAAACTTCTCTTTTTCCTCCAACAATCTGTTTTCCCAAAAGTTCTACCTAATAATAAATACTATGCCATATCCATCAGAAATCCTAAGCACACTGTAGATTACTAGAAAGATTAATATCCAAGGAAAGATGACAGGACTCAAATACCAAGGAAGGAGACCTCACTTGTGAATCATACGCCATAAGGAAAAAGAGCTTTCAAATTGGACACATGTTGGTTCATATCTATGTCCTGTCACTTTTTTAGGCAATTTAGAAAGCTTCTCCGAGAGCTAGCTTATAATTTTGTAAAACAGGGATAACCAGCTATAACTTTGTGAATTTAATATATATAATCATATATAAAATCTATTACTGATTATTATTATATATAGTTAATATACGATATGGTATATACTATGCTACATCATATCATATATCATATATACCATATACCATATACTGAAACTGCCTATTGCATAGTAAATATGTAAAGTATGTAAATACTCAAATATAACTACCATTAGTTCCAAGTTATAAATTGGAATAAGCAGAAGAAATGTTTATAGGGGCTTCCCTGGTGGCGCAGTGGTTAAGAATCCACCTGCCAATGCAGGGGACGTGGGTTTGAGCCCTGGTCCGGGAAGATCCCACATGCCGTGGAGCAACTAAGCCTGTGCACCACAACTACTGAGCCTGTGGTCTAGAGCCCACGAGCCACAACTACCGAAGCCCATGTGCCTAGAGCCCGTGCTCCACAACAAGAGAAGCCACCGCAATGAGAAGCCAGTGCTCCACAAGGAAGAGCAGACCCCGCTTGCTGCAACTAGAGGAAGCCCGCATGCGGCAGTGAAGACCCAACGCAGCCAAAAATTAATTAATTAATTAAAACAAATGTTTATAGCTTGAATATAGGTTTGCTATTACAAATTAGCTAGCAGTGGAGCTAACAGTTCTAAAGTCACATATATACACTACCAAATGTAAAATAGATAGCTAGTGGGAAGCAGCCGCATAGCACAGGGAGATCAGCTCAGTCCTTTGTGACCACCTAGAGGGGTGGGATAGGGAGGGTGGGAGGGAGACGCAAGAGGGAAGAGATATGGGAACATATGTATATGTATAGCTGATTCACTTTGTTATAAAGCAGAAACTAACACAACATTGTAAAGTAATTATACTCCAATAAAGATGTTAAAAAAAAATCTAAAGTCAAAGAAGGCAAGTTTTTAATCAAATGTTCAATTGCTGACCATAATTTAAACCACAGTTGAGTATAAAAAATTATCTTTAATGTGTAACTAATAATCAGCAAAATTTTGGCTGTGATATTTTAGCTTATATAGTTTTTGTTTTGCTTTGTTTTGTTAGTGGTGGGACTAACTAGTGGACAAAGCTTGCTTTGAATGGCTCTTCATGGTCTGTAAGACACAGAAGCACACAGAAATGAGGCCATTTGAAGGGCATTTCTATCATAGGTGATGCAACAGTGAGGATTATAAATCTTTGAACTAAAGGAATGTGTGTTCACCTTTATAGATGACAGATCATTAATTTTACTTACAACATATCAATAATCTAGTCCCTAGTCTATAATATTGGTAGGTTAATGGAACCAGATGACATTGATATTGATTACAAAATGTAACTGAGGCAATCATTTTTCAAGCAAAAATATAGAAATTAACAACCTTCTCTTCAAAATCAAGTCTCTTTGATCTTAAAAGGTGATTTTGCCACAGTGCCTGAATGGTTAAATAACTTTTGCACAGCTAATTAATCTTGGATCAAAGATTATATTGATATAAATTCTAGAATCACCATAAATTTAACTGGTGCCAAACCTCAGGCCTTTTGAGTTGTCAGATTTGTATTATACTGTTAATGTTTATAGCAATGTTAATAAAAGGTTTGTAATGCTTATAAAACTTCCTGGCACACAAATATCCGTCTTAGATCTGATTCCTGGGAAACCTGATATAAGAGATGTTGTATCAGGAATGCTCCTAAAGGCAGGCACAAAAATGGGATTTTGTAGATGGGACACCAGCTGGAAGTAAAGACTCCATCACTGATGGTAGCTGACAGCTCCTAGCATGCTATAGTGGTGCAATTGCTAAAAATTTTACTGAGGACAAACTGGGATGAGATACACATACAAGGAATTGTCCTTGGCTGTTGCAATACCTCATATGACTCTTAGAAAAAATGAAAAGTCAATGGCTCACATTAAGTGAAGTCTACTTACCATAACTACTGTGGCCGATGGTGGAAAGTAGAATAAAAAAGCTCATAAAAGTGAGCCTAGTAGGAGGGCAGAACACACAGGAGCCACCTATGTTCTGTGAGAGAACTGGTAGGAGTTACAGGAAGAAATACTGTAACTGAGTAGAATAATTTAAGCAGTGCCTTGCTAACATAGTATCTTAATTGTTTTTACTTCAGTTGTTACTGAAGCTACACATTTTTAATATCTATTGATCATATATTATCTTACATTGTGAATTACCAGTTTATGTTCTTTGTAAATTTTACTATTGTGGTATTTGTATTTTCTTTTTAACTTGTAAGAGCCTTTTTTACAGGAAGGCCATTACCTTTACCTGCTATATGTAGCACACATATTATTACTATATTTTTAAAACCATTCATTTCAGTTTTGGTATTTTTGATACAGAGCTCTCCTAAAAAAATGTGTACTTCAAACCATTAATTTATTGCTGTTGTTTCTTCATTTGTTTTTGTGTCTAGTAAAGCTCTTTCCCATAATTAGAAAAATAAACACTCATCTGTATATTTCTTGAATCTGTTTTTAATTTGTGCATTAATTTTTATATTATATCTGTAAATTCTGAAGGACTTTGAATCGCAGGCTAAGGAATCTTGGAAAAAGAGGGGAAAACAGTCTAACCGAATTGTTATATTGTCAGTAAACCAATCTAAAGTTTACTGAGCGCCTATAGCAAGCCTGACACAGTGCCGGTTCGTTTACAGACTGGTCATAAATGTAACACCACTGTTAACATAGTATCATTATGCTTGGTTTATAGATAAAAAATCCAAGTTCACAAAGTGTAATAGTTTGATCAATAACACCTAGTTCGTAAGTGGTAAGGCAGAAATTTAGATGGTTCTGTTTGACCTAAAGCTCATGTTCTTTCTATTACAGTGATATTATATAAGCAGTAGGGAGGCTCCTGGACTTTTGAGTGGAAAATGACATGGTCAGAACTGGGCTGTAAGAAAATCATTTTAAACATAGTTGACGTGGGAAATTTTTGTTAGAAAAGGACATTCTGGAGGCTATTGAAGTAGACCAAGTCAAGGATAATGAAATCCCTGTGTCTGAATGCAAGTAGTGGCTGGAAATTACAGAGGAAGAAATAGAGAAGAGATATTGTAGAGAGAGGATTGGCAGAACAGGGTAACTGACTGAGTGTTGGGGAAAGAAAATAGGTGTGCTAAAGATGATTAGAAATTTTCCAACAATTTAACTTGAATATATGAGTAGTTTTTCAAATATGAAATTTTTCTAAGGAAGATTATAAGGTTAATTTTGGATATCCTGGAGCGCCAGATGAAGAGGGAAAGTCCTATGTGATGTGTAAACTGTGGGATTGCATCTTGGGACAGGAAAAAAGGGTTGAAGTTGAGTTATACATGTGGGAATCATCTGCATTGATACGACAGAAACCATGAGATTGCCAGAGTTATGAGGCGAAATGAGAAGACTCATGGGCAGATGCTTGGAAAATGTCTGCATTTAAGTGGTGACAATAGGACAAGACTGTAGATGTGAAAATAAAGGAGTGTGGAGAGAAGTAAAAAGGGAGAAAAAGAGTTTTTGTACAAAGAGAATAATCATCTGTTGCAAACAATGTAAATATTTTTAAATAACATATAACCTACACCATCAGTGTCGTGCCCATAGGCCCTCACACTAACCAGGCGTGTGTCTGGCTGCTGGAATTCCCGCTCCCAGCAACTGTATTACTCTGTCTGCGAGCTTTCTCTGGTCACAAGCACCTGTCATCTGTGCTCACGCCACAGGCTAAGAGTGTCAGAGAATTCCCTCCCAACCCGAGCAGCCCTCAACCAATTAACGGGACTTGGTGTATAAGCACTCCAGCTCCGTTAAGTCTTGAGAGGATGCCTCTGAGGCACATCTCCCACACTGGCTACACCAGTTCCCCAACATGCTTAACTTTAAGTTATTCTCAGGAGAAACTTACCTGGTGACAAAACTTTATTGACTGTCTTCTCTTTTATCATTGCCCTGGTAGTGTTTCCTAGAATCATTTAAGAATGTGTTCCCAAACTCAAATCTACCTCAAGATCTTCTGGAAGAACCCACGTGAGAACAGAACATGAAAAATGGTAAAGGATATTAGTCTCAGGGACAGAGAAGCCATTCCTGACTTCAGGAACAGCCCTCACAGATGAGTGGAAGATAAATTGCATGGAAGAAAACTGAGAATGAGAGAATGCTTGGAGATGCCAGGTAATTTGATGTAGAGGGAAGTTGAGAGGATTAGATCCTGGTCTGAGCTGAGAGTGGGCTTGAGCCTTGCTTCTCAGCCTAGAGTGAGGTGAAGAGAGATGTTGAGGTTCTGAGAAAAGTAGATGAATTCTAGAGTAGCTGCTGCAGATAACATGATAAGCCATCGATCAAAGTTAAAAATATTTTAAGATACCATTAGGTAATGAAAAGAGCATTTTTTTTTCAATCCCTGCATAGGGATTCTGGCCTTACCTTACTGTGTAACCACATGCAGGACATTTAACTTCTCTGGCTTCATTTTCTATCTGTGAAATGGGGATAAGACTCATCAATCAAATATTTGTGGATTAAATGCAACAACGTATAGGGTTTCCTGGCACATACTAAGTAAGAAATGTGAGCTGTTAACCCATCTGAGGGGCGAAAAGAATCCAGCTGCAGTGTGATTGCATAGTTCAGAATGGCAATATTCAGCTCGGTGTTATGTACCTTTAAAAAAAAATCAAAATGTTGATCTCTATTACCTAAATCTTGAGATAAGAAATACCTATTTGTTCCAAGTTTTCCTTTCTCAGGGGTTCTGAGGGACTCACGGGTCCTATTTTGATAATATACTACATTTGCCTGGCATGCACTTTAAAAGGTAACAAAAATAATGGTTACGTCAGCTTTGGCTTTATGGATGTTTTACATGGGTATTATTTTTCAGGCAATGAATGGTATCTGATGATTCTGGGAATATCAGATTTGACTTGAGGTTTCCTTCTCAGATTTTATTTACAAATCAAAACAATGTACTGAATACCAAATTTAAAAGAATCTTTCAGGCACACTGTTATGCCCCCAAAGGAAGCAACAACCTCAGGTGAACTTCCTTGTTCTTAATACACATTCTAATTTCTTTAAGTTTTTCTCTTTCAAAAGTAGATTTTATATACTCAAACATTGTTTTTATTATTAGGATTGATTGGACATGGCGTTACAGCAGAAAACACTATTTTACTGTTATTTCTATAGCTATGAATCAATCATGTGAATTTTTTGTGTACTGTATCTCCTAAAGAGCATGGAAGGGAAATATTCACATAATCATTACATTTCAAAGTTTACGGGGTCAGTTGCTCTTATTAGACACTAGCAAGTAGGAAGCAAAATGTTTAAGTATCAGCTATGATGCTTCTGGCTTTTGAATATGGATAATCTGGTCTTCTACGTGCAGACTGCACGTTTTTTTTTCTCTTTACAAATCCAGATTAAAGTGAATTTCAATGCAGAAAAAAATTTTAAAGGTTATCAGAAAGCATTTTGCCTGTATTGAATTGCACCTGAAACGATATAAAAAATTATGCGAAGAAAGCTTCTTTTGGTAATTGTGGTAGAATATGGATTTATACCCTTATGTTCATTTAAATTATTCAACATTATCTTATTGAAACTTACTATTTCATATGTTCTCTACTAGACACAAAAGTCACAAAAATGAAAAACTCACAGTGCCTTCCCTCAAGGATTTAACCATCCAGGGAAACTATTAACCTGTCCACTTCCCTTTTATGAATATAAATTATAAAAATGGGATTTCCTTTGCCAGGAATTCAGCCAGCATAAAAATAGTTTTTTCTTCCTCTGATGAATAGCACAGAATACTAAAATAACCTCCTAAACTCCACTGGAATAATTCTAGACATATTAAAGTTTATGTTCTCTCCGAAACCTTCTCCTACCCAAGATTTTTCCATTCAATTCAACAGTGTGCTTAGACCCAAAAGCTAGAAATCATCCTTTATCCCTTCCTTAACACCGCTAATCCAGTACATCGGCAAGTATGCCAGTTGTAACCACTTACCATTTCTGCCATTTACCTTATCCAAACATTATCCTTTCTCACCTTGGCTAAAACAGTAACTTCACAACTGATCTCTTTCTTTCCACTCTCACTCCTATGTCCACTCAGCCACTAGAATAACTTTTAAATCATGTAAGTCAGTCATATCCCACAAAATTTGATCTTATATCATATGTCATAGCCTCTCCCACCTCCAGTCCTGCTTTAAATACTCCAGTGGCTTCTATCCCAATTAGAATAACATTTAAACTCCTTACAACATCCCACAATCTGTGACCTCACCCAACTCATAATGTCTTCTTTCACTCTTCCATTTTTTCTCTCTGCCACCATGGTCTTACTTTTCTTAAGAATGCCATTGATTTTCTTCTTTTTTAATACAGTCTTTTCAGCTGTAATTTTTTGCCTCTAAGCACTGCTTTAGCTGCATCCCGTAAGTTTTGGTATGTTTTGTTTTCACTTTCAATCATCTTAAAATGGTTTCTGATTTTCCTTGTGATTTTTTTCTTTGACTCATCAGTTACTTAGAAGGGTGTCACCTACTTTCCACATAGTTGTGATTTTCCCAGATTTCCTTCTGTTATTGATTTCTAACATCATTATTTTATGGTTATATAGCATACTTTGTATAATTTCAATCCTTTTACATTTATTGAGACCTGTTTTAAATAGTCTATATTGGAGAATGTTCCATGTGCAATTATAAAGAATGCACATTCTACTTTGTAGGATGGAATATTCTATAGACATATATTAAGTCTACTAGTTTATAATGTTCAAGTCTTATTTTTCCTTCTGAATCGTCTTTATAGTTCTATTTACTACTGAAACTGGGGTATTGAAATCTCAAGTTATTATTCTTAAATTTTCTATTTATCCTTTTAATTTTGTAAGTTTTTGCTTTACATATTTTGGGGCTCTTTGGTAGTAATTGTTAGTAACAATTTTTGTCTTAAAGTCTACTTTCTCTGATACTACTTTGTCTGATATTAGTATAGTTTCTGCAGCTCTTTTGGTTACTGCTTATGTGGTATGTCTTTTCCATCCTTTTACTTTCAATCTGATATATGTCTTTGAAGTGGGATCATTTTTTAAAATCCATTGTGTCGATCTCTGCTTTTTGATTGGAATGTTTAATCCTTTCTCATTTAATGTAGTTACTGATAAGATAGAATTTACATCTTCCATTTTGCTGTTTGTTTTCCATTTGTGTTACATCTTTTTATCGTTGTTCTCTATTTCTCCTTACTGCTTTTAATTTTTTTGCTAAAGAAATATTTTCAAGTATACAACTTTAATTCCCTTAGTGTTTTTAAATTATTAGTTATTTATTTATTTTTGGCTGTGATAGGTCTTCGTTTCTGTGCGAGGGCTTTCTCCAGTTGTGGCAAGCGGGGGCCACTCTTCATCGTGGTGCACTGGCCTCTCATTATCGTGGCCTCTCTTGTTGCGGAGCACAGGCTCCAGACGCGCAGGCTCAGTACTTGTGGCTCACGGGCCTAGTTGCTCCGCGGCATGTGAGATCTTCCCAGACCAGGGCTCGAACCCATGTCCCCTGCATTGGCAGGCAGATTCTCAACCACTGCGCCACCAGGGAAGCTCCCCTTAGTGTTTCTTGTACTAGATTTTTTTGAGTTATTTTCTAAGTGGTTGACCTGGGTAATACAATTAAAATTGCAATTTATAGCAACCTAGTTTATATTAATACCAACTAATTTCAATAGTATACAAAAGCTTTACACTATTCCCGCACCATTCCTTTGTGATCTGATTGTCATACAAATGACATGTTTATATATTATATGCCCATGAATATAGACTTATAATTATTATTTAATGCAGTTGTTTTTTAAACTTAGGAGAAAAAAAAAGTTACACACAAAAAGCACATTTACACTATCTTTTACATTTTCCTATGTAGCTAGCAACTTCTTCACTGATGCTCTTTATTTCTTCATGTCAGTTTGAAGTACTGTATTGTTTCCTTTCATTTCAGCCTGAACAAATCTTTTAACATTTCTTACAGGTCAGGTCTACTAGTGACAAATTAGCTCTTATTTCTTAACCTGGGAATGTCTTAATTTCTCCTTCATTGTTGAGGGTAATTTTGCTAGATGTAGAATTATTGGTTGACAGTTTCTTCCTTGCAGCCCTTTGAATGCCTCCTGCATTCCAGGTTTATGTTGAAAAACCATCTATTAATCTTACTGAGCATCTCTTTTATGTGATGAGTCACTTTTCCCTTGTTACTTACAAGACCTCTTTTTCTTTCTCTTTCAACAGTTGGATTTTGATATGTCTATGTGTTGATCTCTGTGTTTATCCTCAATGCTGTTTAAACTTCTCGGGTATGTAAGCTTGTTGGGATTTTTTTTTTTTTTTAACCAAATGTGAGATGCTTTTTGGCCATTAATTCTTCATATGCTCTTTCTGCTTTTCTCTCCTTTCCTTCTGGGACTCCCAATATGCATACATTGCTATCCACAGGTCTCCGAGCCTCTTTATTTTTCTCTTTTTTTTTCTTCTGTTCCTCAAGCTGGATAATCTCAATTGACCCATTTTCAACTTCACTGATATTTTCTTCTTCCAACTCATATCTGCTGTTGAGTCCCTATAGTGCACTTTTAATTTGGTGGTTGTACTTTTCAACTCCTGAATTTCTATCTGTCTCCTTATTGATAGTCTCTATTTGGTGAGACATTGTTCTCCAACTTTCTTTTAGTTCTTTGACTATATTTAAAATAGCCAATTTAAAGTCCTTGTCTAGTGAGTACAACAAATGTGCTTTCTCAGGGTCCTCGGGACAGTTTCTATTAATTGCTTTTTTGTTCATGTATATGTGCCTAACTTTCATGTTTCTCTGCATGTCACACATTTTGTAGAAAACTGAACATTTTGAATAATATAGTGTTGCAACTCTAGAAATCAGATTTCTTTTCCTAAGGTTTATTTTTATTCCTATTTCTTCTTATTGTTGTTGTTGCTACTATTTTTTTGCTTAGTGACTTTTCTGAACTGATTTCATAAAGTCAGTATTTATTGTCATGTGTAGCCATGGAAGTCTTTGCTTGGTTAGTTTAGTTACTAGCTAAGGATTACATAGAGATTTCCTTGATTGCCTTCCACCAATATGTCTCCTAGGCTTTCTCAAGGGGCTGAGTGTATGTTGGGGTACATGTTCAATGTTCAAACAATTTACAACTGTAACTTAATCTTCACTTCCTGTTTTCCCGGTGCTTCATTGTCATCCGGATGTGAGAGCTTAGAGCCTTCTCACATCCTTTGTGGGCATCTACACAGCCCCAAGCATGTATGTGCCTTTTAGATTCCCAAGAATATATTTTCACTTTTCAAACCCCCTATGGACAGTTCACCCATCAGATTTTCCTTTTAAGTTTGTTGGTCAGCTTGTTTGCCCCATCTGTTATTGCTGCCACAGGCAACTGCAACATTAAACAATTGCTGCTAATTGTTTTCCATGAATGCCCAAAGGGAAAGGCTGTTCACCCTGAGTGAGGTCTGAATCAAGTCAAATAGAGATAGGTCCCATAAATGCAGTTTTTCAGGAAACTGGAAACAGGTCGAATAATGACAATTCTTTGGAAATTGAGCTTTAGTGGAACTCCAGTCCTGTTCTGTCCCCTCTAATTGATGCTAGGCTGCTGTATTCACTGTGATTGTACAGATCTGATGTCAGCTACTACAAAGCTGGGGAGAGTAGAATGGGAATAAGGCAAGTTAAAAACAGCTCAGCGCTTTATGACCACCTAGATGGGTGGGATAGGGAGGGTGGGAGGGAGGGAGATGCAAGAGGGAAGAGATATGGGGACATATGTATATGTATAACTGATTCACTTTGTTGTAAAGCAGAAACTAACACACCATTGTAAAGCAATTATACTCCAATAAAGATGTTAAAAAAAAAAACAACCACATAATTTACTGCACTTGTTTAGATTTATCTTGAATAAATGCTCCCAGAATCTTGCAAGCTTTCAGCTAACTTCCAGAGTTCCCCAAAAGCTGATTTTTGCCAGTGCTTTCATTAAGTGAATAGGCTAATTTTGAGTCCCGTCTTAACTCATAGAAATTACAGTACATTCAGTTTTTTATCTCCTTCTGTTTTGAACAGAAAGAACTGTGCAGCAAATTATAAAAGTTTTGACGTGGTCCATCTCAGACACATTAAACTATCATTAACATGTTTGAACAAAAAGAGAAAAAGTATAAGGCCTATGAAGAGGTCCAAAAGAGAAAAACATGTCTCTGTAATCAGAGTAAATTGGCCCCAGTGAAATAGAGAACATACCTTAATTGAAAGAATTTTTTTTCATATCACTCAGTGCTCAACTTTATTTTTTTTATTTAATTTTTTTATACAGCAGGTTCTCATTAGTTATCCATTTTATACATATTAGCGTATATATGTCAATCCCAATCTCCCAATTCATCACACTACCACCCTCCAGAAAGAAATTTTAAAAAAGAAAAGTATATTTTAAAAAGGGCAAAGTGTTCCAACAAAGGACAGATGATAAATGGCATCAGGATACTGCTGAGAGGCATACTTAGAGTTCACAATTGTCCAAGGACACATTATTATGTGAGATCCTTTACCTATTCAACTTTCTCTAGACATACATGCATTATTCTCATTTATAGCTTTTTAAGTGAATTTGTACAATAACTAGATCCAGGAGGTATGAGGATAAAGAATGGAATAGGCACTTTTTTTTTTTTTTTTTTGCGGTACGCAGGCTTCTCACTGTTGTGGCCTCTTCCGTTGCGGAGCACAGGCTCCAGACACGCAGGCTCAGCGGCCATGGCTCACGGGCCCAGCCGCTCCGCGGCATGTGGGATCTTCCTGGACTGGGGCACGAACCCGCGTCCCCTGCATCGGCAGGCGAACTCTCAACCACTGCGCCACCAGGGAAGCCCCTGGAATAGGCACTTTTTATGTTCAGATTTCTTCACTTGGGTAAACATTACAAATGCAGGTACTTTAGAGCACAGACTTTAGAAAGATACAAATCTAATTTCAATTCCTACCTCATCTTCTTAATAGTCCTGTGACATTAAAAGAGTTACTATTTAGAAACATCATTTTCTCCCTATGTAAAATGTAGAGTTTATGAGAAATAAATTAAATAATGTATGTAAAGCTCTTAGCTTGGTTCCTAGCTTGTAATGAATGCTAAATAAATGGCAGCTATGATAAGTGTATTGTCTGTATTAAATATCTGTGCATATAAACAGGAATTCTCCTAATTCTGCACTTTTCATAATAACATAATTTTAAATAAGGTCTAGTCCACATGTGAATATAAACTACATACAACTTGATCAGTAGTTAATGTGGGTCTTCCCTGGTGGCGCAGTGGTTGAGAGTCCGCCTGCCAATGCAGGGGACGTGGGTTCGTGCCCCGGTCCGGGAAGATCCCACATGCCGCGGAGCGGCTGGGCCCGTGAGCCATGGCCGCTGAGCCTGCGCATCCGGAGCCTGTGCTCCGCAACGGGAGAGGCCACAACAGTGAGAGGCCCACGTACGGAAAAAAAAAAAAAAAAGAAAAAGTTAATGTGTACAACACAATTAATAAGTAAGCATTAAGAAAGTATGATTCTATCACTCCTACTCCCCTGTGTTATTGGGGAAAATAATCCAGAGCTGTTTAAAATGAGAGGCTGAATAATTTTGTTCATTATCTTGTTGTTTCATTGCTCTTGTTTCATTTCTCTGTGATAAGTCTGAATTGTTTCCTAATGCAGCATAATTTTTTTCTTCTTTTTCTATCATGCCCATTTTAGTTTGGTATTAGATCAGTATACTACTGTAGAAAAATCTTGCTATCATTCAATTTGACTTCTGCATCATTTGTCTCTCAAACTCAAATGCATAATTTATATCTGCAGGATTGCTATTGCTATAGCTATTTTTTCTTAATTTCTATTTCATAGATTCACTAAATACTACATTTTCTCTTCTATAGTAACAGTAATAATCATCATCATCACTGCTATTCATTGAAGATTCTCTATGGACTAACCACAGTCCCAGGAATAATAATACCAATGTCTACTGTTCATTGAGAAAAATTTCATGTATATCTCAATCTTTGCAACAAATCTATTAAGGAATTATTATTCTTACTTTATAGATGAGAATACTTATACTCAGAAAGCTACACAGGAATAAAATTGGACAGCTTTAACTTGAATTTTTCTATTTCCAAATACATATTCTTTCTATCTTACCATATAACTACTCCAGCCAAAAAGATTTTCCTTGCAATCATGACTGTTACAAAAATTTTCTACATTGATGTGGAAGTGACATTATATGTTGCTTTTAAATGTAAAAATAAATAGTTTTCAAATTAAATATTGTCTCTAAGATTATCCTGTATTAGTCAGAACTCTATTCTCATTGATCGATTCTTGCTTCCTCTTCTCAAGCATATCTTGTCCTTCCTACCATAGACCCTTACTGACAGCATCTGAGGTTAAATATATTTAATTATTTTATGGTAATTTACATATAAATTATTAAACATATAAATATATTCCCCTCTCATGTTTTTTGTTCCATAAGCTTTCAAATCACTATGTCAGTTAGTATGGTCAGTCACACACACACACACACACACACACACACACACACACACACACATTTACAGACATATATGCCCACCACATACATACATACACAAAATGCTACTGAGCAAACTATCCAAAAACTCAGTGGGTTAAATAATGTTTTAATTTCTCACAGTCTGGGGATCAACTGAAGGTAAGCAGATTTGACTGGACTCAGGTTGGAGGCTGTGGTTATCCCAGCTGTTTGAATTCATGCATCTAGAGATAGCCTGATGTACTTTGGGCCTTGCTCTGTTTATCTTTCTTCCTTCTGCAAGTTGGCTTGCTGGGCATATTCTCCCCATTGTAATAGTATATTTGCAAGAGAGGGACATCAATGATACAAGCACTTTTCAAATCTCTGCTTGTATCACTTTTACTAAAATTCTCCTGGACGTAGCAAGTCTCATAGCTGTGTCCATGAAAGTAGGAGGGAGGGGGGAGGATAATTTTGGACAAGATTTAATACCACCAGACAGAAATACATTATATATTTCTAAAAATTACCCTAACCAGTCAGAGTCTTGGACACAAATGTAGACTACTTTAATTGGCATTACATCTCTCATATCTGGATGGCACCTGACATACAGATATACTCTGGGGCCAATTCACCCTCGTCACAGTTCAGGAAAAGGCATCACCACACAATTTACCATCAGCCTTATCAATTAAGAGTGAAATAATGTTCAAATAATTTGGTCTTCTTCCCTATACTTAATGATGAAAGAAGATAGGGGTAACCCATTAACATAGCCTTCTTATTTGCTTCCACACAAATACATAGACGATCTCTCTCCAAGTTCACATTTTTGGGGTGGGTCTGATATAAAGAGTGCTTAATTCATTAAAAACATATGGGTGAGCTAAAGAAAACTGAAATTGTCAGTCATCAAATCACTAAGGTTAGTGCAGAAGCACTTCTTTAACAGTGTGGAAGATGTTTTCTAACTATGTTTTCTGTCCCCAAATATTATAATTCTGACTTCTGTATATTCTGCCCATAAAGAACTACAAAAAGTAAAATAAGACAAGATGGTAAATTGTGACTAATAGAAAATTTGTAGTGATAATTTGACTTAAAAGTTTAAATAATCATGTTTATAAAACAGATAAGCCAGAAGCTTTTCATTTTGAGATATTTATATGAATGTAATTTTCTAAATTTATTTGGCCTAGAATTAAAGGCTATGTTTTTACAAGGTCAACAGTTATTAATAGTATACTCTTAGGATCGTATAACACTAAAATCATTCAATTATTTACATATTCCTAGGTATGTATACATTTATCTTCAAAACATGTATATATAGATTTTATGACTTATTTGATAGTTTTACATCTCTTTCCATATGCTGACTATGTCACTAACACATATACCAAAGGCATAAACATTAGTAACTTTATAAAGGTATCATTTAAATAACTTTTAAATAATTAGTCTCTCTTCCATTTGACAGTATTTCTTAAAAATATCTAACTCTCAGGTTGATGCTATGGTAACTGTCAGTGTTACTAGTGGCAACCAAGAAAAGCAATCTTGAGGTTCAGCAATAAAAAGACGTAAGAAAACAATTGGAAAAACATTTTATCAGTTTACTTCTAACAATATTATGAAAAATAGCAGAGAGAACACTTTGGAAATGTTCAAGTCTTGTGTCAATTAGTTGACATGGTTCTAAGACTAGTTTACTTTTCCTAGAGAAAACTGTTTCAACCAGAATTACTTTAATAGTTTTAATTTTTATCTAAATGTAGTTGTTGATGCATTATTTACATTACTTATATCATTTGAAGCAAAATTGTATAACTTTTGATGGTTTATTTTATTTTTTTAAATGATTTGTGCTTCTCTTACAGTAGAAATACATGTCACTTTGGAATAAAACAAGTAAATTAATGCTGAATATTAATTATATATTTGATTTAAACCACACAGTTTATTTTGAAGACCATATAAGAAATTATTTCAATTAACAAAATTTTGCTTTTAAAATTGTTTTCATTTAGTGAAAAGATAAGGAACCTTATTTATTCAATTTCTAGTTCCACTAAAACTTTTTAAATTTTTAAATATTTTTGATACTGAAATCAGGTACGACCTTGAGCAATTATGCTAAGTGAGATAAGTCAGGCAGAGAAAGACAAGTACTGTATGATATCATTTATATGTGGAATCTAAAAAAGTTATACCTGCAAGAAAACAGAGTAAAATGATGGCAACAGGGGATGGGGCGTGGGGGTATAAGAGTGATGGTGTTTAAGGGTGCAAACTTATAACAAGTAGTAAATAAGCCATGGAGACCTGACGCACAGTATAATGAATATAGACAATAATATTGTACTATGATGATATAATGTGATAAATACTGCTTCAAAGGCAATCATATTACTATATATAAAGGAATCATAGTAACATGCTATATACCTTAAACTTGCAAAATATAACATATCAAATTTATCAAATTAAAAAAAAAGAATTTTTAATTTGTGTGTGTGAGAGAGATTATGCACAGATGAATTAGAAGAGAACAGTACTGAAGACATATATTTATCTAATTGTCCTCAGCTGAATTATTTGAAAAGGCAGCAAAGTTTAATGTAAATTATGTTTGAATCCCTGATTGTCCCTTAAAATTTGTTTCAAAGATTATACTATGGTACATTCTTAAAACAAAAATTATTGTGTATACCAATTATTCTCTGTTACAAGCCCAGCAAGTCAGTTTAGGAAGTAGAAATAACTAAGCCCCTTCAGATATCAGAGAATTTACAAAGCTTGGAAAGATTGAACATTCATTGATGTGTCACAAAAAGCAATCACTCAAGCATTGACTAGGCAGCCGTCAAAAGCTTCCAAATGATTTTTCAAGAGGAACTGTTTAATTTCTAGCATTGAGAAAAAAGAATGGGGTGGGGTTTACTAAAGAGGAAATACACATAAAATACTAGAATTCTTTGATACACTGTTTTCCAAGCTGCAAATAAATTCAAGATCATGAGCATGTACTATCACAGCAGGAGTCACCTGATGTGTGTACTTGTAGCAGTCATTCAGGAGACCGTTTAGACTAAATAACGAAGACATTTAAATTTTATGATATTACAGATTAAAATGGTCTGTAGTTATATGGAAACATATGCTGTGCTCTAGTTGTCTTTTTAAATGTCTATATTTAAGGTAATACTTTATTCTTTTCACCGAGCTTCCAGAAAATGGATGATGATGTGTCTTACAATTAATAGTGTCTATGAACTGAGGAAATACGGTTCTTATACTTCACAAAGCAAAATCCCAGCCCAAATTACATTTTATTTGTAAATGCTTTTTCTAAAATGATTGATATCACATTTGCTACCTTGAAAAGGCAGACATTTTTCATATGACTCGTGTGATCTATTCATCTGTGTAGCAAAACTTCTATCATAGACAAGGCACGGGTAAACTTTTATTGAACTTCATCTTTACTTTATCTTATTATTACTAATTCAGTACAGTAAGTCCCCTACTTAAAAACCTTCA
Source organism: Monodon monoceros (assembly GCF_005190385.1). Classification (NCBI taxonomy): domain Eukaryota; kingdom Metazoa; phylum Chordata; class Mammalia; order Artiodactyla; family Monodontidae; genus Monodon; species Monodon monoceros. The sequence continues at coordinate 67,240,637 of NW_021703783.1, forward strand.
AGTTGCGAACTTTCAAAGATGAGAACGTGCGTTCCGTCAATGTCAGGTGTGAGTGAAATTGCAGTTTGCCCTCTGTCTCCTATTGTGGTGATCCTTCAGCTCTACCATCTCCCACCTCCTCTCCCTCCTCCAGTCAGTAACTCTTCTTGCCTGTTCACTCGATGCCAGCCCCTGGATGCCAGCTGTTGTGCTGCACTACTGTACTTTTCAAGGTACTGTGCTGTAAGACTAACAATGTTTTCTTTATTTTCTGTGTTTGTTTCTTATGTATTATTTGTGTGAAAAGTATTATAAACCTATTACAGTACAGTACTGTATAGCCGATTGTGTTAGTTGGGTACCTAGGCTAACTTTGTTGGACTTACTAACAAATTGGACTTAACGAACACACTCTTGGAATGGAACTCGTTCCTATGTAGGGGATTTACTGTAATATATTTTCTTTTTCTACTTCTTTCTATGCATCCTGCAAGTTATAAGGCCTATATTATTCTCTGTTACTCTATATTTCTTATTGTAGTAACTGGGCAACATTATAACTCTTCCAGGACTTCTCGACCTCAGCACCAATGACATTATGAGTCAGATAATCCTTTGCTGTGGGAGGTTGTCCTTTGCATTGTAAGATATTTAGCAACGTCTCTGGCCTCTACCCACCAGATGTCAGTGGCAAACTCCCCTTCTCCCAGTTGTGACAAGCTAAAGTATCTCCAAACATTGCAAAGTGTTCTCTGGAGAGCAAAATCCCTCTGGCTGAGAATCGCTGATCTATTGCAATGCTTAAGGCCTTGATGAAGTTCACATGTGGAACTATGATTCAAAACCTGAATTTATCCATTACTTATAGTTTGTGTGATCTTGGGCCTCATGTTTATATAAATAATACATTTCTTATAGAATTATTAGAATTAGATGGATAATATATGTTTTAGAATAACAATTTATACCTTTTACTATAAAGAAGATTTAAAAGCATTTAAAGACAAAAGGAAGAGGGGTCATATTAAAAAGTATATATTTATTATTATTTTAGCTATTGAGCTGAATTTAATAATAATTTTGAAAATTATTTGGTATATCTTATAAAGTCATTATCAGCATATTTTTTCTCCTACCTGTTGTTCTTTTCATGCACTTCTTTAGACCTGATACTTTGTAGAGATACAGAACATTTGGCCACCTTATTACTTTTAATTCCTCATGTAATTAAGTAGAATTCTTGAGTCAAACCTCACAGCTACCATAATTATACTCAATTATGCCTGTTAGTTTATGCTTTTATTATCCATCCCAACTACTACTCATTGCTTTCAACCAGGTATATTTCTCTTCATGCACTGGCCACTAACATTTCTTCCTGCTTTAATAGGGGACTAGTTAGATACTGGGAATAGTATCTATTTGGTTGTATCTTAACTCTTATTGGTCAATATAACTTAAGCCTATCAAATTCTTATTCTCACCAGTCTTAAATATTAGCCAACCTTTGGTGGCATGGTCTGACTTAGGTGGCCTGGAAAGAATGGAAGCAGGGAAAACTATTAGGAGACTATTTCAGTAATCTATAAGAATAATGAGATTGCAATGAAGAAGAGATGGCTATAAGAAATATGTAGATAAAATCTGATTGAATGTTGTTGATGGACAAGATTGTGGCATCTGAAGTAACTGACGGTTTGTGGGACATCTATAACATATTTGATTAAGGAATTATAAGAGTAAAGAATAGCAAAAAACGATGAGGTATTCAGTTTGGAACAAGCTAAGTCTGAGAATTAAGTGGAAAATCCAGGCTCAAATATCTAGTACGGAGTTAGATTAGACCTACATAATATCTAGAACTTAGTTTTTAGCCAAAGCTAAACCTTTGGATATATATATAAATATATATATATGCACATACATATATATACACACACACATATATATACACACATATATAACCAATTATATATATATATGTATATATATCCAATATAATGTATGTATATGTATTTATTTTTTTATGGTCCATCTTAATGCCTTAACTACTATACATACATAAACACACATGTGTATATGCAAAAATCAAATCCTCAGACACTGGAATTATTAGTATCATGTAAGTCTTCTCAGATAGCCCTAGGAATTTTTAAGGTCTTAAATAAATGAATGTTACTTATGGAAAAAATACCAACCATCATATGATTGTAAATGGCAAGAAGATGACAATATTCTCAACATACATTACTACAGTTCACAGACCATGGCTTTGTGACAGCTGTATAATTTTAGTGAAATTATGAAGTAGAACAAAGCACTGTAATGTTGGGAAAAAGTGCTTCAAAATCAGTCTTTGAACTGTAAGACTTTATATAACACAGTTGCTACTGACAAATACCATCCTCTCAATTCTTTTTTTTCAGTAGGAGGAGCTGTCACGTATTTCCTCTATCACATTAATTTCTAACTTCCTTTATACTAACATAACCAATCAGATCTGAATGTATGACCATAACTTACTGCTCCTTATTTCATACCTCTCAAAATTTACTTTTAATAGTTTAGTTGAAATTTCAAATTCTTCTACAAAGGTTTAATTTAATTCAACATCCTTCAGATATTTTTTCTTCCATTGGTCTCTTTCACTAATTTGATAAGAGTTTATGAAAAGAACTGACACAGATGTTTTAAAATAATACCTACATTTGGTGATCTAACACAATGAAGATATCAGTAGGATAATGAGTTTCCTTTCAATCAGAAGCAAAGAAACATTATTTTAAATTAAAGGAGATTTGCTAATTCCATATTTATAGCTGAACTTTACATAATGTAATCGTCCAGTTTGTGAATTAATACTATGGAAAATCTAATATAAAATAAAATCAATGTATGTAGCTGTAGTATAGACAGACACACACACATATATAATAAACTCCCAGTACTCATTGTGTGAATTATTTAAAAAACAGTTTATTTTTAGATCTCACAGTCCCTTTGAGTCTACCTATCGGGGAGCTTTTTCCCTGGATAAAAAGTAGGACATTTCCCTAATATTCAGTTTAATCTTAAATAACAAAAAGTCCTACTGTTATTTTAACTCATTAATATGACCTCAGTTCCGTAATTAAAAGTGCCCAGTCTCATATCACAATGAAAACCGTGAACTTGCTTTAAAGTTAAAACTTCTCTCTCATCTAAAGGGGGCTTCTGCTAATGGAAACAGGAGAAGGAAGACAAGGTACTTCTTTTATATTTTCCTTAGTTTAAGTTTTCATCGTTCCTCTTCTGTCTGATACACTTCAATTTCTGACTTTCTGGAAATAAAGCAAGAGGACAGCTAAAAAGCAAGAAAATAAAAGTTCTTACAACACTTAAAGTGTTTGTAAGATGGCTTAATAATGTTCTCTGCATCTGGTAGATGTTGTAAATTGATAGATTTCATAGAAGGCTTTTCCCCTCTCACTTGTTCTTTATTTTATTTAAAATAACAAATGAATGTAATTTCATATATTACTTAATAGATAGTCCAAGCATAACTCCTTGCTTTACCGTTAGTACTTTTTCTACCTCTTACTTTTTGTTCAAGCACATTCATCTTTTACTAACTTAGAAGTGCTTGAAATTCACTCCTATTTTTTCATCCTTCTTCCCATACTTAGAAAAGTGTCTGTAAATTAGACAACAAAAAATTTTAACTTTTACTTCATCAGCCCTAAATACTTTGTATGAGTGACTCAACAGTTGTTCCGGGTTATGATTAATTGTCTTGAAGGCTTTGTTGTTCCTGTCACTGGATATGTATTAGTGTGTTTTCTGTGGAGTAGTGATGAATTTTCTTCCTAATGGATGCCCTATATAATCATCACAAAGAGGCTTCACAGGCGAATTCTATCAAGTATTTAGAGAAGAGCTAACACCTATCCTTCTCAAACTGTTCCAAAACATAACAGAGGGAGGAACACTCCCAAACTCATTCTACGAGGCCACCATCACCCTGATACCAAAACCAGACAAAGATGTCACAAAGAAAACTACAGGCCAATATCACTGATGAACATAGATGCAAAAATCCTCAACAAAATACTAGCAAACAGAATCCAAAAGCACATTAAAAGGATCATACACCATGATCAAGTGTGGTTTATCCCAGGAATGCAAGGATTCTTCAATATACGCAAATCAATCAATGTGATACACCATATTAACAAACTGAAGGATAAAAACCATATGATCATTTCAATAGATGCAGAAAAAGCTTTCAACAAAATTCAACACCCATTTATAATAAAATCCCTCCAAAAAAAAGTAGGCATAGAGGGAACTTACCTCAACATAATGAAGGCCATATAGGACAAACCCACAGCCAACATCATTCTCAATGGTGAAAAACTGAAACCATTTCCACTAAGATCAGGAACAAGACACGGTTGCCCACTCTCACCACTGTTATTCAACAAAGTTTTGGAAGTTTTAGCCATAGCAATCAGAGAAGAAAAAGAAATAAAGGAAATCCAAATTGGAAAAGAAGAAGTAAAACTGTCACTGTTTGCAGATGACATGATATTATACATAGAGAATCCTAAAGATGCTACTAGAACACTACTAGAGCTAATAAATGAATTTGGTAAAGTACCAGGATACAAAATTAATGCACAGGGCTTCCCTGGTGGCACAGTGGTTGAGAGTCTGCCTGCCGATGTAGGGGACACGGGTTCGTGCCCCGGTCCGGGAAGATCCCACATGCCGCGGAGCGGCTGGGCCCGTGAGCCATGGCCGCTGAGCCTGCGCGTCCGGAGCCTGTGCTCCGCAACGGGAGAGGCCACAACAGTGAGAGGCCCGCGTACTGCAACAAAACAAAACAAAAAAACAAAAATTAATGCACAGAAATTTCTTGCATTCCTATACACTAACAATGAAAAATCTGAAAGAGAAATTAAGGAAACACTCCCATTTACCACTGCAACAAAAAGAATAAAATACCTAGGAATAAACCTACTTAATGGGACAAAACACCTGTATGCAGAAAACTATAAGACACTGATCAAAGAAATTAAAGATTATACAAACAGAAGGAGAGATATACCATGTTCCTGGATTGGAAGAATCAACATTGTGAAAATGACTATACGACCTACATCAATCTCCAGCTTCAATGCAATCCCTATCAAACTACCAATGACATTTTTCACAGAACTAGAACAAAAAATTTCACAATTTGTATGGAAACACAAAAGACCCCGAATAGGCAAAGCAATGTTGAGAGTGAAAACCGGAGGTGGAGGAATCAGGCTCCCTGACTTCACACTATACTACAAAGCTATAGTAATCAAGACAGTATGGTACTGGCACAAAAACAGAAATATAGATCAATGGACCAAGATAGAAAGCCCAGAGATAAACCCATGCACATATGGTCACCTTATCTTTGATAAGGGAGGCAAAAATATGCAATGGGGAAAAGACAGCCTCTTCAATAAGTGGTGCTGGGAAAACTGGACAGCTATATGTAAAAGAATGAAATTAGAACACTCCCTTACACCATACACAAAAATAAACTCAAAATGGATTTAAAACCTAAATGGAAGGCCAGACACTATAAAACTCTTAGAGGAAAACATAGGCAGAACACTCTATGAGGTAAATCACAGCAAGATCCTTTTTAACCAGCCTCCTAGAGAAATGGAAATACAAACGAAAATAAACAAATGGGAGCTAATGAAACTTAAAAGCTTTTGTACAGCAAAGGAAACCATAAACAAGACGAAAAGACAACCCTCAGAATGGGAGAAAGTATTTGTAAACGAAGCAACTGACAAAGGATTAATCTCCAAAATATACAAGCAGCTCATGCAGCTCAATATCCAAAAAACAAACAACCCAATCCAAAAATGGGCAGAAGACCTAAGTAGACATTTCTCCAAAGAAGACATACAGATTGCCAACAAACATATGAAAGGATGGTTAACGTCACTAATCATCAGAGAAATGCAAATCAAAACTACAATGAGATATCACCTCACACCAGTGAGAATAGCCATCATCAAAAAATCTACAAAGAATAAATGCTGGAGAGGGGGTGGAGAAAGGGAACCCTCTTGCAATGTTTGTGGGAATGTAAATTGATACAGCCACTATGGAGAACAGTATGGAGGTTCCTTAATAAACTAAAAATAGAACTACCATATGACTGAGCAATCCCACTACTGGGCATATACCCTGAGTAAACCATAGTTCAAAAAGAGTCATGGGTTTCCCTGGTGGCACAGTGGTTGAGAGTCCACCTGCCAATGTAGGGGACATGGGTTCATGCCCCGGTCCAGGAAGATCCCACATGCCGTGGAGCGGCTAGGCCCGTGAGCCATGGCCACTGGGCCTACACGTCTGGAGCCTGTGCTCCACAGCGGGAGAGGCCACAACAGTGAGAGGCCCGCGTACCACAAGAAAAAAAAAAAAAAAGAGTCACGTACCACGGTGTTCATTGCAGCACTATTTACAATAGCCAGGACATGGAAGCAACCTAAGTGTCCATCAACAGATGAATGGATAAAGAAGATGTGGCACATATATACAATGGAATATTACTCAGCCATAAAAAGAAATGAAATTGAGTTATTTGTAGTGAGGTGGATGGACCTAGAGTCTGTCATACAGAGTGAAGTCAGTCAGAAAGAGAAAAACAAATGCCATATGTTAACACATATATATGGAATCTAAAAAAAAAAAAAAATCGTTCTGAGGAACCTAGGGGCAGGACAGGAATAAAGACACAGACATAGAGAATGGACATGAGGACACAGCGAGGGGGAAGTGTAAGCTGGACGAAGTGAGAGAGTAGCATTGACATATATATACACTACCAACTGTAAAATAGATAGCTAATGGGAAGCAGCTGCACAGCACAGGGAGATCAGCTCTGTGCTTTTTGACCACCTAGAGGGGTGGGATACGGAGGGTGGGTGGGAGATTCAAGAGGGAGGGGATATGGGGATATATCTATACATACAGCTGATTTACTTTGTTATACAGCAGAAACTAACAGAACATTGTAAAGCAATTATACTCCAATAAAGCCGTAAAAAAAATAGGTAGCCAACAAGGACCTACTGTATAGCACAGGGAACTTGGCTAAATATTCTGTAATAACCTAAATAGGAAAAGAATTTGAAAAGAATGGATACTTGTATAACGGAATCACTTTTCTGTACACCTGCAACTAACACATCATTGTTAATCAACTACACTCCAATATAAAATAAAAAATTTTTTAACTTCAAACAAACAAACAAAAATCACAAAGAGTCTTACTGCCAGGATCCCATCACTCACTCCAAATGGTCTTCTTGGGCCAAATTAAAAATGATTATGAGCCAGCTCTCTCACATGGCTCATATTTAGAAAACACTCATGCTTTCTTTTCTCTCACCACTCTGTGAGTAAGCCCTACCAAATTGCTTCAGTCCATTTCTACCTTTGGATTTTTTCATACATGAGCTAGAGAGAAGTCCACTGTATCTTCCTATTGCAAGAGATATGGGTCAAGCACTCTAATATTGAAGCTCTGCTACCTTGACCTGATGTAAAGAGGTAAGCACTTATGCTATCAATCTCTCAGTAGAAGGAGAAGCACAGATATCTCCAAAGAATTTCCATCACAGATCCTCTCCCAGTTTCCATTGCATTGGCCTGTGATTTGTACCTTTGATGTGGGTGAAAGATCGAGACTAGTGAAGCAAATCCTTGCCTTCCCTTTGGAAATGTGCTTTGTGTTCTGACTTATAATCTGATATATGGGATGTCCTATAACTTAGTGTATCACCCAATATTTCTAGTTCAACATCCTTCTCTACATGTTACACACTGAGACAATGGCTCATTGACACCAAGGCAAGACATGTAACTTATAATGTAGAAAGTTATCTATGCAGGATCTGAGGAAATGTTCCTCAAAATACCTTACCTCCTGAACTTAAGAAAACATCTGAATTCCTGTCATAATTGTAATTTAGTCATCCCTTTAGTTTAAGGAAGTAAAACATCTGTTAAAATGTGAACATAATTATCAGCAAATAATAATAGAAAAATAATTGTTACCCACAAGGTCTTACATTAGATTTATTTTGCTTAGTAGTCATCAATAATTGAAAGATCAATGGGTAAAAATAGTTAAACTCGTTAAAGTGGTTACAATCCAGGGCAGAAGAGCCTAGATTTGGGCAAGACAATCATGAAACTTCCAAAGTTGGTGTAATGTCTCAGTCAATATAATAAGGTAGGATATCCCTCTTAAAAGTTTGGAATTGACAACCTACAGCATGAGGGCATTCTTATGAGGGTGGCAAAGCAGAAAGAACAATAGAAAAGATGGTGGACACAGTGAATTTCACTAAGGCTAACCTGTACTGATCCAGCAAAAGACAAGATTATAAACAAAGTTTTTCTCAGAAAATACTTTTTCTAAAAAAGAAAAAAAGAAAATACTTTTTCTCTTGTAAAATGATTTCTAACGTCGACAACTCCATTATGTTTAGGAAATTCTATATTAAATAACAGTATGGGAAAAATGAATGATGATTCCAGGGTATCAACCAGAGGTATACCCACTAGACTATAATATATGTAATCAATCTATCATCTCTATATCCATCTGTAATATATATTTCCAAAATTCCCAATGTGAACTTATTGGCAGTTTAGCCTACCTTCTATAATAGCAATTGCAATTCCCAATGCCTTAATAAAAATAGTTTATAAATTACTCATATGATTATTGGAGCTCTGCTTCACATATCTATTCAGGGACACAGGCTCCTTTCTTTTCATTATTCCACCATTTATATAATTATAGAATCCTCCATTGGATTACATTAAGATACTCTGTATCTGGTTGGCAGAGGAGAGGAGAGGGTAAAGATAGTGTGAAATATTTAAGGAGTTATGTCTATAGATGTTGTACATTAATTCTAACCACGTTCTATTAGCTAAAGCTTAGTCACATGAATATGTTTCCAGGAAGAAAATAATAAACACACAGTATTGCCTCTGTTATAATGAATGTAATGACTCCATTGTTTGTAAAAACAGTTAATAACATTATTAAATTTTAATAATGAAGGAAAGTAAAAGTGCTTTAAATTGATTTAGAAAATATTAACTGTTAATGTTGAAAATTCAACAGTACATTTGTAAGGATAGTCAAATTTTTGTCATAGCTTTCAAAAAAATGAATTACAAGTAAATATACACAGTAAAAAATAGACTGCCACTTATTTGTTCTAATAGTTTTTTGACTGAGTCTTTAGGGTTTTCAATGTAGAGTATCATGCCATCTGCAAGCAGTGACAGTTTTCCTTCTTCCTTTCCAATTTGTATGGCTTTTATTTCTTTTTCTTGTCTGATATTTGCTAATATTTTTGTTGAGGACTTTTGTATGTATGTTTATCAGGGATGTTGGCCTGTAATTTTCTCTTTTACTTTGTTATACAGCAGGTCCTTATTAGTCATCCATTTTATACACATCAGTGTATACATGTCAATCCCAATCTCCCAATTCATCCCACCACCACCCGCACCCACCTCTGCTTTACCCCCTTGGTTCCCTTGTTTGTTCTCTACATCTGTGTCTCAATTTCTGCCCTGCAAACCGGTTCATCTGTACCATTTTTCTAGGTTCCACATATATGCGTTAATATACAATATTTGTTTTTCCCTTTCTGACTTACTTCACTATGTATGACAGTCTCTAGATCCATCCACGTCTCTACAAATGACCCAATTTATTTCCTTTTTATGGCTGAGTAATATTCCATTCTATATATGTACCACATCTTTTTTATCCATTCATCTGTTGATGGGCATTTAGGTTGCTTCCATGTCCTGGCTATTGTAAATAGTGCTGCAATGAACATTGTGGTACATGACTCTTTTTGAATATAGTTTTCTCAGGGTATATGCCCAGTAGTGGGATTGCTGGGTCATATGGTAGTTCTATTTTTAGTTTATTAAGGAACCTCCATACTGTTCTCCATAGTGGCTGTATCAATTTACATTCCCACCAACAGTGCAAGAGGGTTCCCTTTTCTCCCCATCATCTCCAGCATTTGTTGTTTGTAGATTTTCTGGTGATGCCTATTCTAACTGGTGTGAGGTGATACCTCACTGTTGTTTTGATTTGCATTTCTCTAATAATTAGTAATGTTGAGCAGCTTTTCATGTGCTTCTTGGCCATCTGTATGTCTTCTTTGGAGAAATGTCTATTTAGGTCTTTTGCTCATTTTTGTATTGGGTTGTTTGTTTTTTTGATATTGAGCTGCATGAGCTGTTTATATATTTTAGGAGATTAATCCTTTGTCAGTTTCTTCGCGTGCAAATAATTTTCTCCCATTCTGAGGGTTGTCTTTTCATCTTGTTTATGGTTTCCTTTACCGTGCAAAAGTTTTAAGTTTCATTAGGTCCCATTTGTTTACTTTTGTTTTTATTTCCATTACTCTATGGGGTGGATCAAAAAAGGTCTTGCTGTGATTTATGTCAAAGAGTGTTCTTCCTATGTTTTCCTATAAGAATTTTATAGTGTTAGGTCTATAATGATGTTTGCTGTGGGTTTGTCATATGTGGCCTTTATTATGTTGAGGTAGGTTCCATCTATGCCCAGTTTCTGGAGAGTTTTTATCATAAATGGGTGTTGAATTTTGTCAAAAGCTTTTTCTGCATCTGTTGAAATGATCATATGGTTTTTCTTCTTCAATTTGTTAATATGGTGTATCACATTGATTGATTTGCATATGTTGAAGAATCCTGGCATCCCTGGGATAAATCCCACTTGATCATGGTGTATGCTCCTTTTAATGTGTTGTTGGATTCTGTTTGCCAGTACTTTGTTGAGGATTTTTGCATCTATATTTATCAGTGATATTTGGTCTGTAATTTTCTTTTTTTGTAGTATCTTGGTCCAGTTTTGGTATCAGGGTGATGGTGGCCTCATAGAATGAGTTTGGGTGTGTTCCTTCCTCTGCAATTTTTTGGAAGAGTTTGAGAAGGATGGGTGTTAGCTCTTCTCTGAATGTTTAATAGAATTCACCTGTGAAGCCTTCTGGTCCTGGACTTTTGTTTGTTGGAAGATTTTTCAGTTTCAATTTCATTACCTGTGATTGGTTTGTTCGTATTTTCTATTTCTTTCTGGTTCAGTCTTGGAAGGTTATACCTTTCCAAGAATTTGTCCATTTCTTCCAGGTTGTCAATTTTATTGGCATAGAGTTGCTTGTAGTAGTCTCTTAGGATGCTTTGCATCTCTGCAGTGTCTGTTTTAACTTCTCCTTTTTCATTTCTAATTTTATTGACTTGACTCCTCTCCCTCTTTTTCTTGATGAGTCTGGCTAATGGTTTATCAATTTTATCTTCTCAAAGAACCAGCTTTTAGTTTTATTGGTCTTTGCCATTGTTTTCTTTGTTTCTATTTCATTTATTTCTGCTCTGATCTTTATGATTTCTTTCCATCTGCTAACTCCGAGTTTTGTTTGTTCTTCTTTCTCTAGTTCCTTTAGGTATAAGGTTAGATTGTTTATTTGAGGTTCTTCTTGTTTCTTGAGGTAGGCTTGTATAGCTATAAACTTCCCTCTTAGAACTGCTTTTGCTGCATCCCATAGGTTTTGGATCGTCATGTTTTCACTGTCATTTGTCTCAAGGTATTCTTTGATTTCCTCTTTGATTTCTTCAGTGATATCTTGGTTATTTAGTAACGTATTGTTTGGCCTCCACGTGCTTGTTTTTTTATGTTTTTTTCCCTGTAATTCATTTCTAATCCTATAGCGTTGTGGTCAGAAAAAATGCTTGATATGATTTCAGTTTTCTTAAATTTACTGAGGCTTGATTTGTGACCCAAGATGTTATCTATCCTGGAGAATGTTCCATGCACACTTGAGAAAAAAGTGTAATCTGCTGTTTTTGGATGGAATGGCCTATAAAAATTAATTAAATCTATCTGGTCTCTTGTGTCATTTAAAGCTTGTGTGTCCTTATTAATTTTCTGTTTGGATGATCTGTCCATTGGTGTAAGTGAGGTGTTAAAGTCCTGCACTATTATTGTGTTACTGTCGATTTCCTCTTTTAGAGCTGTTAGCAGTTGCCTTATGTATTGAGGTGCTCCTGTGTTGGGTGCATATATATTTATAATTGTTATATCTTCTACTTGGATTGTTCCCTTGATCATTATGTAGTTTCCTTCCTTGTCTCTTGTCATAGTCTTTATTTTAAAGTCTATATTTTATCTGACATGAGTATTGCTACTCCAGCTTTCTTTTGATTTCCATTTGCATGGAATATCTTCTTCCATCCTCTCACTTACAGTCTGTATGTGTCTCTAGGTCTGAAGTGGGTCTCTTGTAGACAGCATATAGATGGGTCTTGCTTTTGTATCCATTCAGCGAGCCTGTGTCTTTTGGTTGGAGCATTTAATCCATTCTTGTTTAAGGTAATTATCGATATGTATGTTCCTATTCCCATTTTCTTAATTGTTTTGGGTTCGTTATTGTAGGCCTTTTCCTTCTCTTGTGTTTCCTGCCTAGAGAAGTTCCTTTAGCATTTGTTGTAGAGCTGGTTTGGTGTTGCTGAATTCTCTTAGCTTGTCTGTAAACCTTTTGATTTCTCCATCGAATCTGAATGAGATCCTTTCCAGGTGGAGTAATCTTGGTTGTAGGTTCTTCCCTTTCATCACTTTAAGTATGTCATGCCACTCCCTCTGGCTTGTAGAGTTTCTGCTGAGAAATCAGCTGTTAACCTTATGGGAGTTCCCTTATATGTTATTTGTCATTTTTCCCTTGTTGCTTTCAATAATTTTTCTTTGTCTCTAATTTTTGCCAATTTGATTACTATGTGTCTCAGCATGTTTTTCCTTGGGTTTATCCTGTATGGGACTCGCTGTGCTTCCTTGACTTGGGTGGCTATTTCCTTTCCCACCCAAGTGGGAAGTTTTTGACTCTAATCTCTTCAAATATTTTCTCAGGTCCTTTCTCTCTATTCTCCTTCTGGGACCCCTATAATGCGAATGTTGTTGCATTTAATGTCCCAGATGTCTCTTAGGCTGTCTTCATTTCTTTTCATTCTTTTTTCTTTATTCTGTTCCATGGCAGTGAATTCCACCATTCTGTCTTCCAGGTCACTTATCCGTTCTTCTGACTCAGTTATTCTGCTATTGATTCCTTCTAGTGTAGTTTTCATTTCAGTTATTGTATTGTGCATCTCTGTTTGTTTGTTCTTTAATTATTCTAAGTCTTTGTTAAACATTTCTTGCATCTTCTCGATCTTTGCCTCCATTCTTTTTCCAAGGTCCTGGATCATCTTCACTATCATTATTCTTAATTCTTTTTCTGGAAGGTTTCCTATCTCCACTTCATTTAGTTGTTTTTCTGGGGTTTTGTCTTTTTCCTTCATCTGGTACATAGCCCTCTGCCTTTTCATCTTGTCTATCTTTCTGTGAATGTGGTTTTTGTTCCACAGGCTGCAGGATTGTAGTTCTTGCTTCTGCTGTCTGCCCTCTGGTCAATTTTCTCTTTTTTGTAGTGTCTTTGATTTTGGTATCAGAGTAATGCTGATCTCATAGGAGGAGTTTGGAAGCATTCCTTTCCCTTGAATTTTTGGGGAGCTTTATTTTATTCTCTCATTTGGAACATATTCCTCTGTCTTCTCATTTTGTTTGACTTTCGCTGTCTCTGAAATTATGCAAAACAGTTACCTATCTGGTCCTGAAGAGGTGTGCTTATGTGGGAGCATCTCCATTGTAGCCAGTGGCCTCAGTGAGAGAGCCAGATCTGAAGTAAGCATGGGCTGTCTTCTCCTGGGGTCCACTGGCACATGACACCTTGATAGGAGGTAATTCCAGAGTTGGAGGGGCTAGAGTTAGTGCCAGGTGTGAGCCAGGGGCTTTCCCATGCTCAGTAGCAGTCACTGCCTTGTCATGGGGCAGGGGCAGGGCCCAAGGAGCTGAAGCCCCACTTCTGAGCTGGCTCCACTTTTCCCCAGTGCACACAAAGCCAGTCTTCACCTTATCAGGGAGCAGTGCTGGAGCAGAAGAGACTGGAGCAGGAGTCCTCTGTGGGCATTGGGATGCACTGGGGTAGTCTTGGAAGGCCAAGCAGAGTACCAGGCAGTTCAGTCTTCTGCCTCTGTACTGGGACTGAGAGCAAGCAATCCTGTGCATGCACTCTTCAAGAGCAGTCTCAGTTTCTTACTGCCCTCAGGTAAGCCCCACTTGTTTTCAAACCAGCTAAGGGGTTTTGTCTTCCCAGGGGTGAACCCCAAGGCTAGGTGCCTAATATGGGGCTTGTGCCTCTCACTCCCCAGGGAAGGTTCCCCAAGCCTGTGATATCCTCCTGTTTTTCTGGGTCACCCATAAGGAGTGGGTCCCAACTAGATCGCTCCTCCTCCCCTCCTACCAGACATTTTGTGGTTCTTTCTTTATAGCCTCAGTTGTAGAAGAGCCATTCTGCTAGTCTTTATGTCATTTTAAGTGAGAGTTTTTCTATATGTATTTGTATTTTTGATGTATTCATAGGGGAGGTGAGCTCAGGGTCCTCCTACTCTGCCATCTTTATCCCCCTCTCCTAGCTAGCGCATTTCTATCCCTGACACTATCAGTGTAGGTACTCATTAAGGCTGTGTCCTTGACCATTCATTATTCTCTCCCTATTTATCTGTAGCAATCATATTCTCTACTCTGTTTCAATCATCATTTCAATATAAATGGTTCTTAAAATTTTGTCTCCATTAATTCTATCCATCTGAAATTCCAGACCTTTTAAAATTACTATGTGAATGTGGATTTTTGTTAAGCTCAATTTTGTGACCAAATATTTACACTGTATATCTTGCCATCATGGCAAATTCCACAAAAAAAACCCACAAAAGTCATTTTTTATCAACTTGGCTCTTACTACTAAATTACTTTTTTATGTTAACAATACTAGTGTTCTCTCATGAATTCAATCCTTTTCACATGTTAGTTTGTTTTATTTTATTCCATTATTTTATGCCTGGAGCTGAGCTATTATGGAAGACACAAAAAACAAATGAACTTTGAGCCTTGTCTTAAGGGGTGAACTTGACGATTAACCAGATGTGTAACACTAAATGATAAATTCTCTAGTTATGGGTATGAAAAGCATACAAAGGATGTACATAAATGTCTAACTGAAAACTAAACTGAAGGGTCAGAAGATGCCTCTAATCTCAACCTGTATGATCTCAGAAAAGAGGACCACTGAATTTTGTTTTGAAGTTTGTTAGTTTGTCAGCAAAAAGAGTATGGGAAAAGAAAGAGCTTCCCTGTCAGAAGGAATAGCAATTATGAAGACATGAAGTCACTTAAGCATGAAACATTCTTAACCTAACTCCTACTCTTGCCTTTCCTCCCATAATCAGTTTGTCACAGAGTCTTCTACTCTGACTTCAGGACATTCCTTTCACTCTCTACATTTCCTTTGCTACCACTTGAACTATCATTAACTCTTATGTGGATTTATCTCTTAAATTCTTAACTGATCTTCCTGCATTTCATCTCTTCTGATTCCAACTCATCCTACACACCAATGTCAGATAACTGTAATTATGTTAGAAACATGAACTGAATTTGGTCTTAAAGTTAGAATTAGAGCTTGTCAGTATTCCAATTCAAGAATGGATGTTTGAGTCATTCCCTAAAGTAAAAGAGACAAGAAAAATAAAAGTTTGTATCTTTCTAATGTAACCTGAAGAGAGATAGCTAGATAGACATGGATGATAGATAGATAAATGATAGATAGATAGATAGATGATTGATAGATGATAGATAGATAGATAGATAAAGATACAGAACAGAGGACTGTACCATGAAGCAAAATAAGAAGGGAAAGTTTGTTCCAGAGAGTTCAGCAAAAGTCACAGAAAGGAGTTGCCATTTGAAGGGATTGGATGTTTGAGTAAAAAAAAAGAGGAAATAAGAAAAATAAAATCCAGACAGAGGCAAAATCTTGTAGAACATCATGCAACCATAAATATCTTACATGTAAGTTAATATATATGCACATATATATATGCACACATATATATATATGCACATAACTCACATGTAAGTTAATATATATGCACATGTATGCACATATATAACATATATCTGTTATATATATGCACATTGCACATATATAACATGTAAGTTAATATATATCTTGGGAATGATGAATGACCTGCTTATGCTAGGAAATATTATGTGCAAATCTGAATCATTGGGAACAATTTTCAGAGCTCCTAGTAAACTCTAGAGTGAATGCTAAACTTCTTAAGTTGAAATCAAAGGTATTTGTGATGGTTTCAGTGACCTTTTAGTTATCTCTTTCTACTTCTTTATATAACCCATTGTATTACTCAGGTTTTCCAGAGAAATAGAATCAATAAGATGTGCATGTATATGTCTGTGTGTGTGTGTTTGTATATATATAGAGAGAGATTTTAAGGAATTGGCTCACATCATTATGGAGTGTGACAAGTCTAAAATCTGTAGGGTCAGCCAGAAGGATGGAGACCCATGGAAGAATTGGTGTTGTAGTATGAAGTATGAAGGCCATAAAGCTGTAGACCTGGTGTATTAGTCAGCCCTGGCTGCAGTGACAAATTACCATAGACTGAGTAGCTTAAACAACAGAAATTTATTTTCCCATAGTTCTGGAGGCTGAAAAGTCCAAGATCAAGGTATGGCAGTGATCATTTTCTAGTGAGGGTTCTCTTCTTTGCTGGCAGATGGCCACCTTCTTAATATGTCCTTATAAACTGGAGATATCCTCTCCTCTCCTCTCCTCTCCTCTCCTCTCCTCTCCTCTCCTCTTCCCTTACCTTCCCTTACCTTCCCTTCTCTTCTCTTTCTTTCTCTCTCTCTCCTTCTTCTTCTATAAGGCCACCAATCCTATCAAGTTATCACCCCACCCTTATGACTTTATTACCTTCTAAAAGCCCTATCTCCAAATACTTTAATTACCTCCTAAAATTACCTTAGTTACCTCTGTTTACAAATACAATCACATTGTGGTTTAGGGATTCAAAATATAAATTTTGAAGGGATAGATTTCAGTCCATAGAACCTGGGAAGAGGTGATGTTGCAGTTGAACTTTGAAGGCTTCTGCTGATGGAATTCCTTCTTGCTCAGTGGAAGCCAATCTTTTGGTCTATTCAGGTCTTCAACGGGTTGGATGAGCCCATCCACATTATGGAGGGAATCTGCTTTATTCAAAGTCTACTAATATAAAGGTTAGCTTCATCCAAATATGCTCTCACAGAAACATCTGTAATAATTTTTGACCAAATATCTGGCACTGTGGTCAAGTTGACACATTAAATTAACCATCACACTCATGTTTCCTCCCAAACTGCTTTCCTCTTTTCTTTGACATGCTTCAAAACATCCTTCCCCCAATGTTTATTCACCTGGAATATATTATTTACCTACCTCTATTTAGAAAAATTCCACCCATTTGGTAAGATACAGATCAAATGCCATCCCTTTCATAAGGGTTCCTTTGATTATTCCCCAGAAGCAATTACTATACCTTTCTGTTTCAAAGTCTCTAGTAATTTGTAGCATTTGTGGCATGTAGTTCTTATCATAAACAGACATATCATTTGTGTGCTTATATAAGTTTTGTTACTAAATTTTCATCAAGTTTATCTCTGGAGTATCTCAAAAGCAGTATCTTTCACTGTTTCATATCTACTCATAATTCTTATTATTTTCTATTTCCCCATGTTGCCAACAGAGGGACACTGAGTTTCAACTGGGGTTCAGCTCTTCTACTTTGTGGTAGAATAATTAGAGAGATTATGAGAAAAAAAGAGTTGGTGAAGAATCAAATGTATAGCAGGCCTATACTATGATGTGTGAAATGTTTGAAATTACACAATTATATATGCTTACATTAGACTATGAGGTAATAAACAATTAAATCATTCTATATAATATCACAGGTGGGTTTTATCAATATTTATGATATTACAGGTGGGTTTTATCAATATTTAAACACATTTTTTACAGAAAGCTATTTTGATATTCTAGAAGCACAGGAGGAAATATTCTATAATATCACATCTTTTATAATGCAAAAAAATTTAAGTTATCTAAACATGATATATTAGTTTTCTAAGGTTCCCTTAACAAATTGTCACAAACTGAATGTTTTTAAATAAGTGAAATTTATTGTCTCACAGTTTTGGAGCCCAGATGTCCAAAATCAAGATGCCCATACTCTTTCAAGGCTATAGGGGAGAATCTGTCCCATACCTTCTCTTAGCTCTGGTGTCACCAGTAATCATTGGCATTCTTTGGTTTGCAATCATCTCACTCCAGTCTCTGCCTCTGTAGTCAAATGTCATTCTTCTTTTTTTATATCATCATCTTCTTATAATGACACCAGTAATATCTGATTAAGGTCTCAGCCTACTCCATTATGACCTCATCTTAACTAATTATATCTGCAAATAACCTATTTTCAAATAAGGTCACATTCTGAAGTACTGGGGGTTAGGACTTTGACATACCTTTTCAGAGGGCATATTTCAACCCATAAAAATGATCGATTAAGAATGCTTCCTTTTATATTCAGAAATATCCTAAAAGATTGATAGACCACATTTTAAAATGACTATCTCAATAGACCTAATAATTATTTGATCAAATTTAAGATCCATTCCTGATTATAAAAACAAAACCAGAGAAAAGGCCAAAAAGGAACTCTTAAAATCTAGGAATGAAAGGATATTGATATTTGCAAAAAAATTATTCTGTTAGAATGTTAAAACAATTAGCTAAAGAACTGTTTGAATTCATAATGATGTTGAGTGGATCTTGGACATAAGATAAATATACACAAATTGAATATTTTCATGTATACCACAGAAAACATTTAGAAAATAAGTCAAAAATAACTTTCACAACTAAAGAATAGGCAGTTTCATACATTACTAATATATATGCACCAAGACAAATATATTAAGTTATATATTCCATTTCTTGATAGGAAGACAATATTTAAAAGCTGATGTCAATTCTACATAAATCACACTTTAAGTTTAATATGAAGCAAACTTGACAAAATGATTCTTCAGTGAATTGAATGTTTATGAATAAAAAAAATTACTATCCTCCCCAAATGATGTCCAACATTTTCTGAGGGTTTCTCAGGGTGAGGAATGCTTAAAACAGGTCTGTCACTTTCTTCCTCCAAGCCTCCTTTGTACCCTCCCGCTAACGGTATTGCAAATAAAGCTTATATAGTCATCTCTCTGTGGAACACAACTAAACTCAGCTGGTGACTGCCACTGCTACCACCATTCTGGTCTCCAAGGAGACAATAATCACCTTTTTTCTTCTGTTCCAAGAAGAAAACCAGACCTTGATTTCAACTGAATGACTTACAACTGCTTCTCATTCTAAAATCAAGCTGGTCTTCTTTTACCAACCAAAATATTCAAGTCTTCATACTGTAGAGTCCAGAAAAAACTTTTACCTGCCCTTAAAGAGAGAAAGATAGTGGCTTTTAATTAACTTCAAGTAAGTATTTATCACCTACTAATTAATACTATTTTACCTGAATGTGTTCAGCTAATATTCTGCCAAGAGCTTTGAGAGATAGAAAAATAAAAGTTAGGGTCATGTCTTTTAGGTATCGAAAAATTGAGAGTAACATGTAATCACACCTAGAGAAAAATGCAAACAATATGTAATTAGTTGCTAAATTGGATGGTATAGAATGTAACTGTAATAAAAGGAGAAGTTAGGCAGGATAATTTCTAACGGGCTTGACAGTCCTTAAATGTTGGGCTCCTGACATTGGTGTACAGGTATTTTAAGGGACAGAAATGACTTATGTAGTTTGAGCATCCCATGTTAATGAAACCATAATTTTCTGAATCTGTTTCAAAGTGGAACTTCTTTCTATAATATTTTCATTAAAGTAACATGGAAATCTGATTGATTATACCCATCTTTTGCTGTACAGTGTGTAGAATCCGTGGTGATTCTGATCATGTGTTAATGCAATGCCCATTATCACATGTAATACTACCTACAATCTTGTAAGGTGGGAATTACTATCCTTACTTCAAAATTGTTGAAAATGAATCCAGGAAGTTAGAGTAGTTTGCCTAATGCAAACTACTTAGTGGTGCACAAAACTGGTGTAAGTTCCTGGAGTATTCACTAAATGTCAGAGAATAGAGTAATGGGGTAGCCTGAGGCAGGGAGGGGTGAAGTTTGTTATCAAATAGAAAACATTTTTTGGAAAAGTAGAATAAATATCCCAGGAATAAATCTGAGTTAGAAGAAGCAAAAAAATAAATGTTTCATATTAAATTTTAAGAAAGGAAAAATAGACAAGGAGTAATTTAGTGTAAAGAAACAGAACATTATATAGGATAAGTCAAATGGGAAACCATAGGAAATAGTAACATAAGAGGGAAGATAACTCATTCAATATCTGGCCACATCTTATCTCTTCATCCCTATTTCTTACCACTTATCTTCCAGATAGTCTAGTCAAAATGAGCATTTTTACATGTCCTGCAATTACAAACTCTCTAGACACTGTCCTTTTACTTGTTCTTTTGTATCCAGTACCATCCTAGTCATAATTGTAGATAGTTATTCCTATCATAAAAGGGCTATGCCATGAATAGAGAAAATCAGATTAAAGGAACGCATTTTTGTAAATTAATAATATACTCACAGAAATAAAAAGAAACAGTCTAATGTTAATGCTTACACTGATAACTGATACTCCATGTTGCATCAAGGAAACAAAGGAACATTGTCCAGAAAAACCTGAATTGCCAGACTAAAAGGAACTACTGAATACTCAGTAGATTCTGAAATTTTATCCTGGGGAAAAAGAGAGGACTCTAAAAACTCAAGAGAGAGAAACAGAATGAAAAAAGGTGATATACAAAGGTGAATGAATGGGAAAAATATAAGGTTTCTGATCTGCCAGATCAGTGAAATGATGCCTTCTAAATACCAAAAGAAAATGATTTGCAACCTAAAATTCTCTAACCAGTCTAGCTATCAATTGAGTAGGAGACTATAACAAAGACATTTGCAAATGTGTTAATTTTTTTAAAAGATAAAAATGACTTTTATGAATATATAAAATAAATCAATGATTTTATTTTCCCATTAATTGATGTTAAAACCAATTCAAATGAGAATTTGAATATATATTTAGAAATGCTAAAATTAATTTGCAGTTATAAAAATTATTAATTCGTATAGAGCAATATGAGGTAATGATTGAAATCATCTTTTCTTTAAGGCAAAATCAATTATCTCTATATGCTAGACAAAACTCATTTGGATTATTACGGAAAAGATGATTTGAATGACTATCATCAGTTTTCTACACCTTGACTTATACCCCTACACAATTATAAAACAGTTTAGTCAATGGGAAGATTATCCAAGAAATACACTTGTATAGGTCAGGCAATTCCTGAAGAGTTTGCTAGAGGATGCCCAGAACTCCACGGAAGGGACATTCAGTAACCTTTTTGTCCTTTTCCAATTCTGTGACATTTTTTCCTGACATGAAAGAAAACTCTCAATTTTAAATTCTTAAGCATTTAGGAAGCCAGTGAAAGATAATCTTCAACAAGACAAAGAATGATCCCAGAAAAAAATAACATGAAGTTTCTAGAGGATAGGTAATTCTTCCAGCTCCATTTCCTATTGCTCGATTGCTGCAGGAGAGCAGAGAAGCTCCAAGATGATAGCCGAGCATCAGTCACAGCAGGAAACCGATCATTAAGAGCAATGTGAAAAAAAAATTAAGTGCAATTATATATATATGGGATCTCCAGAGGAAATTATTCCCATACTTTGACAGATCTCTTACTGTATTTAGAGAAGGAAAAAAAAAATCAGTAGATACCCAGAAACTAAGCAAATGAAAAAATGCAATTATTAATGCCAGGGAAAAAACACTATTTTATAAGAAGATAAAAATAAATGTAATACAATGCTTGGATTGATACTAAGGCATATTTATATATCATAATAAAATAATGACTTATTTGATTGATTTAATGCATGCTTATGATGTAACTATACTGGGCTATTGGATGCTGGGGAAATGTGTTGAAATAAGAGGGCTAAAACCATCGTATAATAGGAAGTTAGTAAATGATGTCAAAATATGATAGACTAGGAAATAAAACCTTAACATTACTTTTTAAAAATATGTTTTTTTTTAATGTCTGTAAAAAAATGAAACATTTGAAAATTTGTCTTGGGGAAGAAGATCTGGGTTGAGTGAGAACTGAAGAATGTGTTCTTCGTTTTCATTAAAAGTCTCAGTTTTATTTGATTTCTCAACTATGTGTATTTATAATATTGACACAATTACAAAATAATTTCCAAAAAATGGACAAATATGTAACTGCACAGCGTGTGTGTGTGGTAGAAACAGGATTAATACAGGTGGCTGAAGTTGGGAAATTATTCTTAGTTGAGGTAATATTTGATTTGGTACCTTTTGAGATTCAGCGTTTTCTTGATGGAAAAAGAGAAGTAAAGGTTTTTCAGTATAGAAAATATCATGTGAGCTGGTCTCTACCGTTCAAATAAGTTTACTGCGTTATGGATATAACTGAGTTGTGAATATAATTCTGTATTTAATTATCTCTGACATTTCCAGACTATTTACATAAAATTTATATCTATATATAATGAAATGCATAAAAACTACATAAATTTAATTCCTTGTATCCTTGCTTCATGTGTGTTGCATAGATTTGTAAGTGTCTGCTTTTCTGATGTTCTAATATTTTAACTTGCATTGTTCAGGAGAGAACAAAAAGAAGAATGAATTACATGTGGACTGACATAAAGAACTTCCACATTCTTGTATGGAAAGCAAGTCTTAAATATATGCAAGCATATATTTTCTTATAAGCAGATGTTGACATTAGAAAATAACACGTAATTGAGCACAGATGGTGTGCTTGGCATACTAAAAATGCTTAGGGGAAAGCACTTAGCAGAAAGCACAGATTTTCTTTTCAGTTAGGATTCTTTTGGCTTTAAATATTCCAGATTTCTTTCTCACTTAATGCCTCTTTGCAAAGGGAGTATTCTGAGCCAGTATGAAAATGATAATATACTAAATATTAATGATAGATATAAAAGTGATTGTAATTCCAAATCAACCTCAAAAGAATGATGCTACATAGCGTAAGTGTAAATGGTAATTAACATTAGTATTATGTATAAATTACATATATATCTATTATATCTTTTATTTCCAATTTTTATTATAGTGGTATGACTATTACATTCATTTGTATTAGTCATTGAATAAACTAACCTTAAACTTGCTGTGGTGATAGCTTAGTATTTCTGATAATTGTAGTGAATTAAACCTGCAGCAGAATAAAATAGTGTCTACTTTCTCCTATTAATGTTTCCTGTTGAAATGTGTCTAACTACTTAACCAAAATACTAATGATGATAATTGAGGGAAGAAATGGGGAAAAAAAGTAGATAGATAATGGTTTCAAATTGGCATTTGGTATAGCAAAATAATGCTAATTTTCATTTTAAAGTATAATACCAAGACATCCACACCACGTTCACAGCACTGACCTTTAAAAATGTTAAAAGATGTATTTGAAGTTGTTTTCTCCTTATGAAAGAGGAGAGAGGACAGACTATATCACAAATTTCTGGGCTGTGCCCAATTTTTTTGTTCAGTTGAGAAAGGACTTGAATTATTTTATGCCCCAAAGCCATCTCTTCCTCACAAAGGTTTTCCCATTGACTTCAAAGTAGGAGCCACAGGGGTGCATATTAACACTGAAATGGATGAAAAACAGATTCAAAATTTTGAATGAGCATAACAAATTGAAAGACAGCTAGTAGAAATAATCAGCAGATCAGTCACTGACAGACCATTTGAATCTCTATTATATTAAAGTCAAATGAAAAGGATGAACATAATTTTTTCTGTGAATGTGGAAAATCTGACAGTAGAAATGCCTATTCATAAGACAGGGGAAAAAGGAAGCATTTAACTCAGATGCAATGTACCATTACTCTGACAATGAAGCACGCAGGATACTTTATTCTTTGCATCCCATGCTAAATCTCAGGATATGCAAGGATTTTGGTGACTTAACAGTTCTTAATCATTCCCACAGAAAATTTTTAAAAAATAAAGACCCGGGCTTCCCTGGTGGCGTAGTGGTTGGGAGTCCGCCTGCTGATGCAAGGGACGCGGGTTCGTGCCCCGGTCCGGGAGGATCCCGCATGCCGCGGAGCGGCTGGGCCCATGGGCCATGGCCGCTGAGCCTGCGGGAGGGGCCACGGCAGTGAGAGGCCCGCGTACCGAAAAAATAAAGAAAGAAAGAAAGACCCGAGAAGAGTTAGATACTCTGGTATTCTCTGAGTATAAGTAAGTTGTTTTTTGGGGAAGGTTTGCCTCATATGAATCTCTTAAGAGTCAAAAGGATAGCATGGAAGATTTCTTTTGAAGAACTTTGATTAAAATTATTTCTATACATTTCAAAATTTTCTTTTAACTCTGGGTGGAGGATTACTAATTAAATTGACTCATCACATTTATTGAATATGTTATGACAGTGAACTAGCTGCAGAATAATCAATGGAAAAGTTTTATTCAACAAAATTTGAGGCCATTATAATACTGGAGAACAGAAAGGGTGCCATCAACAGAAGAAAAATTTTGAAAAATTCCAAAAAATAGCTAATGAGATTGGATAAATTCTTAAATCAGAGCAGAGGAACCTGCAGCTGAAGCCACCAAGAGTGAGTGAGGGATTTCACCCAGTGGAGTTCCGGGCAAGCTCCAAGTTCAGTATCAACTAGTACCAACTGCAGAAACAGCAATCATTAAAGTGTTCATTAAACTCTATTCTGAACAATTGTCTTCCTTCTTACTGCCATGAAAATAGAAGCGCTATTGACGAGGGATAGATGAAAGAGCAATGTGGTTCCATCTCCTTCACAGTGGTTCTAAACCATGGTGGCATTGTTAGGATTAGATGCGGAGCCTTTACGAAGTACTAATTCTTAGCTTGCCCTCTCCAGATAGTCTGAGTCTATTGGTTTTTGCAGGACCCAGAAGTCAGTATTTTTGATAAATTTCCCAGGTAGAAATTTTTTACAGTTTGGTCACTGGTGAATCCCCAGCATCTAGAACAGTTCCTAACACAGTAGGAACTCAATAGATGTTTGCAGAGTGAATGGATAAATGAATGAGAATGATTGCCTTTAAGAAAAATATTAGTAACTAGATAGTTGTATATAATTGAAAGATAAGGTCACAGTTCTAAAGAAAAAAACAAGTGATCCTAGATTTTACACACAATTGAATGATCAATAAAATGTAAGAAAAACAAAAGTAAGCATGTTTTGAACTATGCATACACAATTTACTACCAAAGCAAACTATGTGAAAGCATGACTCAAGGTCATACTATAAGCAAATAAATAAGAAATCCAAGCAGTAGAGCACAGGATATAAGTAGCATTTGAGTACAACACAGATGTAGTAAATAAAATCTGAAATAATTAAAAGAGAACCCAGTAGACCTTGCCACCTGGAAGATTCTCATTACTGCAGGAAATACTTTCTTTATTTGATCTCCAATCACACTACTGGTTTTATAGTGAATAACTTTATAAATAAATTTTAAATGCTGTTTATTACACTTGAATTATTTAATCAAATCAAGCCATAAATATTTAATAAAATTACCAAATATAACTGTTAATAGCTGTAGTATGAAATATACTTGGTCTTCATCACTGGTTCCTGACACAGGAACTCCTAAAACCCTTGAGATTCCCTGCGTGATGGGAATGTCTTTTGTTATCCTTAAGGAGCCCCATTTGATCACACTTGAGTTTATGCTAATGAGGTGACTAAGGGGGTGTCCCTAGATAGCCTCGGGGTGGCACTGATCACCAGAGTAAGTAATCAGAGGGCTGGAACTTTCAGCTCCACCCACCAGCCTCCAGGAAAGGAGGTAAGAGGGGCTGGAGATTAAGCTCTATAAAAGCTCTTGAATAACAGCATTTGATGAGCTTCCAAATTGATGAACATTTTCACATGCTTGCTCCTGTGCTGGGAACCCTTCAGACATTGCCCTATGTACCTCTTCATCTGGCTGTTTATCTGTATCCTTTAAAAATAAATCAGTAAATGTCGTGAAGTGCCTTTCTGATTTCTGTGAGCTGTTCCAGCAAATTATTGAACCGAAGGATGGAGTTGTGGGAACCCCCGACTTATAGTGGATTTAAAACAGTACTTCAGTCAGAAGTATGGGGGCCAGGACTTTGGACTAGCATCTGAAGTGGGGAGCCATATGTGGGACTGAGCCCTTAAGCGGAGCTAGAATTGAATTGAATTGTTAAACACCCAGTTGTTATCAGGTGAATCAGAGGATTGCTTGTTGATTTTGGAACAATATTTTGGCCTGGCTTCTTTCACTCAGCATAATTATTGTAATACTCTTAAGTTATATAGTATGTATCGGTAGTTCATTCCTTTTTATTGCTGAGTACTGCTTCTTTGTATAGAGATACAATAATTTATCCATTCACCTGTTGATCAACATTTAGATTGTTTTTCATTCTGGGCCTTTACAAATAAAGCTGCTATGAACATTCATACACAAGTTTTTGTATAGTCATAAGCTTTCACCTCTTTTGCGTAAATACCTAGGAGCGCAAAGTCTGGATCATATGGCGGGCGAATGTTTAACTGTTTTAGGAAACTGCCAAACCATTTTCCATTTTGTATCCTACCAGCAGTGTATGGGAGTTTTAATTCCTTTGCATCCTTGACAATACTCGGTATGGTCAATTGTGTACATGTGTTTAAGTTTAGCTATTCTCATGAGTGTGTAATAGTATCTCACTGTTATTTTAATTTGCATTTTCCTAATGATTAATGATGTTGAGCATTTTTTCATACAGTTATTTTTTAAAGTTGTCTTCTTTGATGCAGTGTCTGGTTAAATAATTTTGGTTTTGTTCCTTAATTGGGATGTAAAATAGTGTTTTAAAAATTCCTCTCAGGTGCTTCAAGTTCTTAAGAATTTTTAAATTTTGTCTTTTCATTCCGATAATGACTTAAAAATTAGTGCGGTTGTATTATGTTTCATTAGGACGACAGAGTATAACAAAATTCTGCCAAGCAATTTCAACTCCTGCATTTCCATTTGTGTGCATAAAGAATTATCCAGAGCTACAGAGAAGCAAATAGTTGCCTATTTAATGTGCTGAATGATTGATGCCAGGCAATCTACATTGCATTATTGCTTTTACCCTCTGGAATCTTAAGATTTTTTTGCATCAACTTTTCTCTAATTAATCAATTCATATAAGCAAATTGACTTTGATATTCTGTATTTTTTCTAGATTTTTCTTATGCCTTAATATCCTCCATTCTACTTACCACATACAAAAAAAAAGACATTTTTTAAAAGTCTCTTCTTGCTAGCTTAGGAGAAGAAAGTCTCTTCAGAACTACATTTCTTTCGCTTTATGATCAAGGAGCATGTAAGATTTGCCACATTCCTCCCATTTATTTTTGTCTTTTTAACATGGAACCACAAAATTATTAACATGAAAAAGTGGGACTGTTTTGTTTATGAAGATATATACTGTTACTGTGTACCAACACCTTTTTTTCTCTAGGTCAACATTGGCACATGTCAATTTAAATATTTTAACATCACCCTTCAGCTGATAGGTGTTGAGGTACAGGAAGGAGAGGTGAGAAAGGCACGTGGGCTTAGTTGCCCCGCAGCATGTGGGATCTTAGTTCCCCAACCAGGATCAAAACCACGTCCCCTGCATTGGAAGGTGGATTCTTAACCACTGGGCCACCAGGGCAGTCCCATGGAAACTTGTTAATCATAGGTTAAGGGCAAGCAAGAAGAGAGAGAACTGGTCAGAATGGCCATCATCAAAAAATCTACAAACAATAAATGCTGGAGAGGATGTGGAGAAAAGGGAACCCTCTTGCACTGTTGGTGGGAATGTAAATTGATACAGCCACTATGGAGAACAGTATGGAGGTTCCTTAAAAAACTAAAAATAGAACTACCATACGACCCAGCAATCCCACTACTGGGCATATACCCTGAGAAAACCTTAATTCAAAAAGAGTCATGTACCACAATGTTCATTGCAGCTCTATATACAATGGCCAGGACATGGAAGCAACCTAAGTGTCCACTGACAGATGAATAGATAAAGAAGATGTGGCACATATATACAATGGAATATTACTCAGCCATAAAAAGAAACGAAATTGGGATTTGTAGTGAGGTGGATGGACCTAGAGTCTGTCATACAGAGTTAAGTAAGTCAGAAAGAGAAAAACAAATACCGTATGTTAACACATATATATGGAATCTAAAAAAAAAAAAAGGTTCTGAAGAACGTAGGGGCAGGACAGGAATAAAGAGGCAGACATAGAGAATGGACTTGAGGACACAGGGAGGGGGAACGGTAAGCTGGGACGAAGTGAGAGAGTGGAATGGACATATATACACTACCAAACGTAAAATAGATAGCTAGTGGGAAGCAGCCGCATAGCACAGGGAGATCAGCTCGGTGCTTTGTGACCACCTAGAGGGGTGGGATAGGGAGGGTGGCAGGGAGGGAGACGCAAGAGGGAAGAGATAAGGGGATATATGTATATGTATAACTGATTCACTTTGTTATAAAGCAGAAACTAACACACCACTGTAAAGCAATTATATTCTAATAAAGACGTTAAAAAAAAAGAGAGGGAGAATCTTGTAAATCATTTAACTTATTCATTCTTTCCACAATTATATGTTTAACATTAGGTACTATGCTACATGCTGATGATAAAAAGGTGAAAGAAGACATGGGCCTTGCCTTGGTAGAACTTTTACAACATGCATGTTGCATATGTGTAAAATAACATTTTTCAGGCTACATGTATTTGTAGAATTTGTAGTCGCACTAACTGTGACTAGATGATTTCCCTGTTTTGGCTAATCAAGGAGAGAAATAGTAGAGAGTCATCTTTCCTCTGTGCCTAGAGATTGGAATTTTGATCATCATAGACTTAGAGTACACTAAGAATTTCAAGAACACTTAGAAACAGTGAAGAGGTATTAAATTATTTGATTAAGTTCACACATTTATTGCAGTGAAATTATCCAATTTTACTTATCATCATCCAAGACTAGTATAGTTTCCTATGTCATGGCGTAAAAGAATGGACTTAGCTGATTACATCATCATTTATACATCTTTTATTTTCTTGTATGTTTTAAAGGAAAAGGGGAAGAAACCCTTCTTTGTTATATTTATGCAATCAAGTGTTGATAAGGGATTATTTTTGGCATAACTTCATAAATATTCTTATCTCTCTTCTGCCTTCCATTTGTTGCTTTACCTTAAAAAAAACCTCAGATTATTTGATATTCTAACAATAAAAAACAACTTGGACACAATACTCTCACTACGGTTTAAAAATTTAAATAGCAATATTTAAGGTATCTTCAACATTATTTGTGACATTTAAATCCTAGTGTAGGGCTTCCCTGGTGGCGCAGTGGTTGAGAGTCTGCCTGCCGATGCAGGGCACACAGGTTCGTGCCCCGGTCCGGGAAGATCCCACATGCTGCGAAGTGGCTGGGCCCGTGAGCCATGGCCACTGAGCCTGCGCGTCTGGAGCCTGTTCTCCGCAACGGGAGAGGCCACAACAGTGAGAGGCCCGCGTATTGCAAAAAACAAACAAACAAAAAAAACTAGTGTATACAAATCATTCGTAATAGAAATTTAATTTCTTTGATTTGATTACAGTCTAACAAATTGTTTATTCTGAATTACTTTCATTTCTACCTACTCTTTCACTTATTTGTATTATTTTCTTAAGTTTAAAATTCTCTTGTTATACTCTCAGTTTGTTTTTTACTTTGTTATTTATGCTTAAATTTACAAGCTATTTCAGACAAAATGAAGCAAATTCTGTGGCCTCTGTTTAATTTGTCCTATTGGTAAAATAAAAATTGTATCCTAATATGACCTATGTGCCTCTCACACTTGTTCAAAGAATTGAAGGATGCCTTATACCCTGTTACTTCACTCCACCCTATATTTCTGCTGTCATTACCACTCACTCATTTTATTATTGCCTTGTTTCAACATGTTGCCCAACTACCCCTTTTACACCTGCCTGTGTTCTCTGCCACATTAATTTAATACCCAGAATGTTATCCCTTTTTCATATTAACCATTTTATTTTTCAGATCAGATAAATTGTTATTTCTAATGATTTTTGTAGTCCCATTTCCAAATCGATGGAAATTATTATGAAATTAAAACATCATTTTGTGCCCATATGGAAGAGGACATTTTTTTGAAAGTACAATGCTTTGTAAAGCTACACTAACATGTATCAGATACTTTGTGTCCTAATTACCATACCCTTAATGAAAAGTGGCTGTTTTGTAAAAAATGAAAAAAACCACATATAGCAGAAATTCATTAAAAATTAAAATTTATGGAAAGTTTTCAGTTAATAGAGTGAATCAAATTGATACCCAACATTTATAGAAAGGAGGCAAAAATAAACAAATAATCCTTTTATCCAAAAAAAATGTAAGTACTCTGTATACCAGAAATAATAGTACATTATAACCATTTTTATCATAGAAAAAATGTACTAGTTCCTTTGAGGAAGCATCCTTTGTCCAGAAAATTTCACTTATGGGCTCCTGAATAGAGCTTTTTAACTTTATTCACAGGTTCATACTATTAACTCCTCTCCAACTACTCTCTACTGTTTAATTATTTTACTCTCCATGTGCCTTTATTGTATAATGCTTAACATTCCTTAAGTATTTTTTATTTCATGTACTGTTTCTCAAAGTAGATTAACTGATTTGACATCATCTTATATTTCTTTTTCATATAAATCTAGGTCCAATATTGATACTTGGTTGAGATCTGCTACAGCCTCCTTCAGTAACAAAATACTTATAAATTTGTACGAAAAAATAGATATTTTAATGTGATTTTTATATTTGATAAGACCCTGGGCCACGAACATGGAATTAGCAATAACAGAAAGATGAGTCAAGCATGACTGTAGTTTTCAGCTTTGGTAATTGAGTCCCTTATGTTTAGAGACTGGGAAGGGGCAAAAGTAGGTGATTTGGGAGAAACATGCATAGGAGGAATAATAGATGTGCAGGTGCAAATAATGAGAGTAGATTTGGCTTGATAAGCTTCAGGTGCCTGCATTACTTTCAGGTAGTAATGATTAATAGGTAGTAGGAAATATAAGTGTAGCAACAGGGTGATGAAATAGGTTTGGTAAGACCTAGTTATTTGAAGTGACTGGATTGGATGAAATCCATTGGGAGAATGCTAAAAAAGAAGAAAGAGAAAGGAAGGAAAGAAGGAAGGGAGAGAGAGAAGAAGGGAGAGAGAGGGAGGGAGGAAGGAAAGGAAAACAATGAATAGCTCAGGAATCTGACTGTGAAACTAGTGGTCAGTTATTTTAAGGCCAGATTAGTAGGCATAAGCCTAAAGGAGGGCACAAAATAACACACGTAATCCATGAATAAAAGAAAAAAAGGTATATACGCATGATTTATAGTTTGTGAACAGAGTCTGAGACTCAAGGTTTCTATCCAGGAATGTAGGAGAAGTGATTCACAAACATTCTGATGGACCATGGGAACCATCAAGTTTATCTTCCACAATTGCTAACTGCCTAGCTATGAAAATTTTTGAATTCAGGATTCAAGAATTCCAACTAATGAATGGACTTGGGTAGGAGATAGAAAACTCAGTCAAAAATAGGCTTAGGCAATAAGGACTATGAAAATAGTTATCAGGAAAACAGGTTCATGTACAGGGATTAGTTAATAAGAAACCCTAGTGCAAATGCAAAGTAAGAATCCAGCAGGAGTGCCTATAAAAACCACTGTACATTCTCAATATTTTCCCTTGTGTCTAGGTTGGGGCTCTTAAAAGTAGAGGCAAATAAAGTCATTTCAGCTGACGTCTATGGCGGTGGGAAACCAGGTTTATTCACTCAAACACAGCCCCCCCCCGCCCCCCGCCCCCCGCCCCCCGCCAAAGGGAAAAGAACAGGCCAGGCAGGCTCACCCAAAAATCAGGTGTAGGGTCTCAGGCTCAGCTCCTTTCAGGTTCTCCAATCAAATTAGTCACTCTTCTTCCACGGAGTAGGATTGAAAGGCAAAGAGTACAACTCCAGGGAAGTCCCTCCACATTGAAACATGAGAATTGAGGATAAAGTAACCTCCCCTAACAGAACACTTAAGGTTTGTAGTCTCTCTGCCCCTTCTTCCAGGAGTTACTGCTGAAGATAATGAGAAAGTGCTCATTTCTCTGGGTTCCTTTTTTTTTTTTTTTTTGCGGTACACGGGCCTCTCACTGCTGTGGCCTCTCCCGTTGCGGAGCACAGGCTCCGGATGGGCAGGCTCAGCAGCCATGGCTCACGGGCCCAGCCGCTCCACGGCATGTGGGATCTTCCCGGACCGGGGCACGAACCCGTGTACCCGGCATCGGCAGGCGGACTCTCAACCACTGCACCACCAGGGAAGCCCACTCTGTGTTCCTTTTTAAAAAGCTTTCTCTCTCCCGCTCCTCCTGCTCCTTCCTCTCCTCTCTGTAATAGAACAAAGATTCCTCCCTTTCTGGGCCTTGTGCCAGCCAGCTTAGGGTGCTTGCCATCTTCCACACTAGGGCTAAGAACAGACCAAGGCAGTTAAGATTTTGATGAGTAAGAGGCTACATCTTGCTACCCTGCCCTAATAACTCACTAGAGTATGCCAAAGAAAAGGTTAGCATTAGTAAGAGAATTGCTCATCTTATAGTTGTTTCATTCTGATAGTAGAATAGGATTTTTCCCTTTTCTTCATTACTTTTCAAAAATAAAATCTGAAAAAAACTGATAACTTTTCCTCAACTCAAGAGAGGGGAAAATGGGGTATAAGCAGATAAATGAGGGCCAGCCTCGGAGGGAACTGGGCTGGGGATTTCCTGTCCTTCCAAACTTCCAGGGTATAGTTAGGTGGTTTGTATTTACATCTGCCAAATCTCCTCTCACCAGAAAAAAGGTTAAGTCTACTCCCTATCCTGTAATTATGGTTTTTGGTTCTGAATTTTTGATTGAGAACCCCAGGTAGTGTTTTTGCTGGCACAGATCTCTTCCTACCTAGAGCTTTGGGTGGGTCCACCCCACTATGTTGGAGGTATTTATCCTTTTTTTTTTTTTTTTTTAGTTCCTTCAGCAGCCCTCTCAGCAGCTCTGTTCACTTTAAATTGTATCAGGAAAATTAAAGAGACTATCTTTTCAATACAAAAAACATTGTGAAGAGATTCTGAAAAATAAGTTTATTGGATTTCAACCCAGTGTTCTACACTGATTATTTTTTTAGCTTCTCTATATAGCATTTTATTCAGAAGTCTTTAATAAATTAAATTACCTAGGCTGTTAATAATTCTAGAGATTATATCAGAAGCCTGCGACATTTTCTCCTGCCACATTGTGCTACAATTAGTCTTTTATCAGCTTCATAATTTATGACTATTTTTTTCACACAGTCTTTTAAATTTTTCCGAAAGTTGGTTTCCTTCTTTGTAAGCTTCTCTTTATTTTTAATAATATAATTTCCTTCTTTGTAAGCTTCTCTTTATTTTTAATAATATAATTTGCTTTCTGTGGTTTGGAATGACATCATACCAATCGATATTATCATATTAGACAAGAATATTAAAATTACATTTTATTGTAAGTCATTGAAAATGTTCATAGACAAATAGAAATGATCAGACACTTACCATTTTTGCACTATAAAATGTAAGTCCTACAAAGGAGATAATGAAAATAAATAGTGATTAAATTATGAATAATTAAGTGAACCAAAGGAAAATATGTAAAATTAGATTATCTACTCTTATTCCACATACATATGTTGATATAAAATGATGTTCCTTTATTTTTCACCAAACTCAGTGCTTTGCAATGATTGCCTCTATTGTTTTGATATTACATTAGTGCTAGTAGCATTTAGGATTTTGTTTGTCTGTGTATCAGACCTATTCACAGTGGCTAAAACAAAAAGGAATTATTTCTTTTCAAGTAACAAGTCAGGAAATAGGCAATTGAGGTCAGTGCAGCTGCTTAACGAAATCATCAAGGACCAACACTCATCCTGGCTTCCTGATCTACCATCCTTAGCATATAATTTTGGACACTGCTCCACTTCCAGGGAATTTGATCTTATTTCAGGCAGAAAAGAAGGGCAAAAGGCAGGGCAACTCAGTCTGTCCTATGAAGAGACCTCTACTTATAACCTTGGCTGGAACGCAGCAACCCCAGACCCCTTGCAGTTATTTTTAAACGTGTTTTAACCAAATAAAAGTGGGGCTGTCTTAGGCCTTCCTCAAAAACACAAGAAAAATCTCAAACAAACAACCTAACCTAATTAGAAAAAGAAGAATAAACAAAACCTAAAGTCAGTAGAAGAAAGGAAATAATAAAGATCAGAAAGGAAATAAATAATATAGAGATTAAAAAAACAATAGAAAAAGTCAATAAAACCAAGAGCTGTTTCTTCGAAAGGATAAACAAGATTGACAAACCTCTGGCCAAGCTCACCAAGAAGAAAAGAGAGAGAACACAAACAAAATAAGAAATGAAAAAGGAGACAAAACAACTGATATGCAGAAATACAAAAAACCATAAGGGAATACTATGACTAATTATATGCCAACAAATTCGACAACCTAGAAGAAATGGACAAGTTTCTAGAAACATATAGCCCACCAAAATTGAATCAAGAAGAAATAGATAATTTGAACAGACCTATCACTAGAACTGAAATAGAATCTGTAATTTAAAAACTCCCAACAAACAAAAGTCCAGGACCAGATGACTTCATAGGTGAATTCTACCAAACATACAAAGAAGAATTTATACCAGTCTTTCTCAAACTCTTTCAAAAAATTGAAGCGGAGGGAACACTCCCAAGGACATTCAATGAAGCTACCATCACCCTGATACCGAAACCAAAGACACCACCAAAAAAGAAATTACAGGCTAAAAGCAGGGCTGTCTTAGTAAGAAAATAATATATTTGCCATTGCATTTCTTTCTGACAGAAATAGGTTACAACACTATAATGACTGCAGAAGTTTTCAAAATTAGAATGCTTAAGATTCAACTGGAATGTTTATCAGAGGTAGATTTCAAGTCCTCAAAAGGAGAGACTCATTCAGTAGGGTAGAGTCATCTCAGTTAATTCTGATACAGATGGTTCACAGACTATTCTTTGAGAAATGCTAGTAAATTCTAGAAAAGTTCATTGAAGATCCTTTCCATTACGATTAGTGGAGTTCAAAGATAATTGGTGTTTTAATTTATTTGAACTTTTTGCTTCATCTTCTTGTAATTTTATTCTTTTCTAATATTTTCCATCTTTTTCTTTATTTCTATATATGAGACTATCTGTTATTGCAAACCTTGTCATTTCTAATAATAATAATGATTAAGTGAACTTAATAATTATTTTTCTATCTTCATTGATTCTTTTTTTTTAACACATTTATTTATTTTTGGCTGCATTGGGTCTTCGTTGCTGTGCAGCACTTCTCGTTGCAGTGGCTTCTCTAGTTGCGGAGCACGGGCTCTAGGCGTGCGGGCTTCAGTAGTTGTGGCACACGGGCTCAGTAGTTGTGGTGCACAGGCTTAGTTGCTTCGCGGCATGTGGGATCTTCCTAGACCAGGGCTCAAACCCGTGTTATTCACCCGGATTCTTAACCACTTCACCACCAGGGAAGTCCTGATTCTTGAAACATAACCAGTCTGGAAACTGTTATATGCTTTTGGGAATAAACTCTAGATGCATTACTTAAGGTAAATTTTGAGACATATTTAAAGATGGCAACATATTGAGACTTTTTCAAGTTTGAGAGTATGCAAGCATCAAGTCCTCAGAACTGCTGTGAAAGAAGACTCCTTTTCTCTCTCTTCCCTTTGATTCTGGTACTGATTTTAGCAAATATCTTTCATAGCCTTCCATTGACTAGAATGTGGTCTACCTTAAAAGAAGCAAAGGAGCTTAGTAGCTGTAAATTACTAAGCAGTTCCACCCTCCTTGCTCATATTCAGTGATGAGCTAGAGCAGGCTTGTGCCAGCTAATTAGAGGCAAGTGTCAACACCTATTTCCAACTCCATGCTCAATGACGTCAGCTTGGTAGTTTGAAATTGGCCTTCCTGGGTATATTTTACACCACAGAAATTGGCAAATGCTACAAATTAAGTTTTTGCTTTGTTTTTACTAGAACATTACTGCTTGTAAATTTACCTGACTTTCCTCAGCTTCAACCCCTCAGAAATTTGAGTTTTGTTTTACATAGCTAAGAGGTAGGGCTGAAGGAAGAAAGAAAAGAAAAAGGAAGGAAGGAAAGTGGGAGAAAGGAAGGAAGGAGGGAAGAAAGAGACAGAGAGAGATTTGGTGAAATCAATCAAAATCTGGGCCTCCCTTGTTCTCAATTTCATTCAAAATTTTTTTAAAAAATGAATTAGAGTCTGAGGATCTGAAATAGAATCGTTCTTAATAAAATTAAATTAAAAACATTTTTTTCAATACCATACTAGTTTCTACTAAAAAATCCTTGATTACATTAAAATTGTTTTACTCATCCAGCTCCAGATGAAGAATCTAGGCATTTTTGAAGGACGGGATAAGAAGAAAGGTGTGGAATAGCTCTAGAACAGTCATATAAATGATTTACTGTGTTCTGTAGGATACAGATTATGGGTTGCTGAGATCATCACAATGGAACGTACAGATTTGCTTATAAAAAAGTAGAAAGTCAGAACTGAGTCAGCTCTCAAAGAACACTACAGAATGATGTCCTATAAAATGCTACCAAGACAAGCTGCATGGTTAGGCAGCCTCCAGACAACCTGTTTTTGCAAGATGCCCTTGACTGATGCATAGAGCCAGCCATCCGTAAATCAACACTGTATGATAATAGTGAAGAAATAATTTTGTAATTGCTTTTGTTGTGGCAGTTCTATGGAATCCTCAAGGCAAACTGCATACTTTGAAGTGGGATGAACTACTAAGTTAGTACTCCAAAAACAACAGTTCCACCTAGGTCATTGATTAATGACATGCAATACATGCACTCTGGTTAAGTTTGTATTTCGCAAGTCAATCTAAACAAGTCTGGCACACCATGTAATAGACTTGAAAAAAGATCTCAACTAAGGATATGAACTTTAGGAAGACAGATATACCAAGAGTCATTGTAAAGAATGCAGTCACCATCCCTTCCGAAAGAATCCAGCATTACAGTTTAAAATAACAGAAATTCTGAAATAGGTATTTTATGAACAGACAAGGCAGTCATAAGACTCTATTAGCTGTGTATACATACATATTAAATGTTCTTATTTTGCTTCTAATTTTTAGTTAAATCTGTCACAGTATCTGTCTGGTTCCATTCACTTTTACCTATATACACCATGAAAGACATTTTTCTAATTGATATTAATATTATTAATATTATCAAATGTTCTCAAAAATTGTATACCAAACTATTGAACTAAAAGTGATTAAGTCCACCCAATCTCATGTGTATTAAATATTCACTTGGTAAAAACCTAACTCAAAGTAGAGAAAGTTTTAAAATAGGCCAATTTCACAATAACTGAGGATAGGTGTGGAGGTGGCAGAGGCATAAGGGTGGATCTAGGGCTCACACATTGTCCTTAGAGCTCTTTCTTACCTACTCACCCTGCTTCTCTCTGAGTTTTGGCCACATTCTCTATTAATACAATCAGGTTTCCTCCATGTGGTGGGGAAAACGGGCAACGCTAGCACTTAATTATACTTTCTGCACTGTGAATCCAGAAGCAAGAGAGTTACTTTTTTTTTTTTTTTTGCGGTACGCGGGCCTCTCACTGCTGTGGCCTCTCCCGTTGCGGAGCACAGGCTCCGGACGCGCAGGCTCAGCGTCCATGGCCCACGGGCCCAGCCGCTCCGCGGCATGTGGGATCCTCCTGGACTGGGGCACAAACCCGTGTCCCCTGCATCGGCAGGCGGACTGTCAACCACTGCGCCACCAGGGAAGCCCGAGAGAGTTACTTTTAAGCCTCCTAACAAAGAAAGAATGTCCCAGTTTAGTCTAAATTATGTGTTTATCTTTGAAAGCAGTCACTGTGGAGAGGACAATGAATTGGTCAAAAGGCCTAAATGAGAAGCTAAGCCATATACCTTCTCCTAAATCTGGGAACAGTTGAGATTGATATGATTTATTTCCAGTACTTTTTAGCTTCCTCACAAAAGTTAGCAGAATTTTAAGAGCTTTTTTTTTCCAGTTCACGCAGGAATAGCTGATGAACATATATAACAATTTCCAGCTTACAAGGTGTTTCTTCACAGATGTCATCATATTTGCTTCAGGTAGTTTGTAGGTTTTTGTCCTTTGTTGCTGAGAAGCCTAATTCACAAGGCCCAGTGGACTTGGTTTTCCATATTCAATCTAATTCATTATAATTATAATTATTCCAAATGAGAAAACTGAGATTTAGTGATGTTTTTCAAGTACCCAAGGTGAATAAGGATTCTATTTCAGAATTTCAGACCCCAATTCATGTTTCTCTTTTTTTGTTTTTGTTTTTAAATTTTGAATGAAACTGAAAAGAAAGCACGTCCAGCGATTGATGCATTTCATCATCTTATTTATTTGTTTAAATGTCTGTACTATCATTAGCCTGCCTTTTGAGGGCAACTATATCCCAAAGCCAGTAAGAATCCAAGTGTTGCTTTCATCTCAATGACCATTTATAAATTACTTTTTGGTGAATGAGAAACAGTGACTCCATTTGCACTGTAAGACTTCCTTGTTCTTGATTAAATTGCTAATTTGAATCAATAGGAATAGAAAGTCACCTTGGTTCTTACAACAACACTGTTAGGTGAACGTATTGCTCAATTTTCTGTTCATTTTTGGGAAGAAAATCAGAGCACCATTAGCCTAAGACTTTATTCAAAATTGCTGTGAACAGGAATGTTCACAATGACCATTGTCACGAAGAAGGAAGGAAACTTTTAGCTGAGCTTTAGCAAGAGGAGTTATACAAAACTGAGCTAATTTTGGAAATAGTTGGTCAAAATCAGTTCTGGGAAGATGGAGAAATTGTTCTGCAGATTAGTAGTTATTTGTTAGTCAATTCGAATTTCTCAAGCAGTATGAGGAGGAAGTGTTAGGGACTAAGGTCATGTGTCCGTAGGATGGGAGAAACAGCTGTGGGAGACAAGGACCTGCCTCAGTAGAAACTGTCAGTCTTTCAAGCTCTCTTACAATTCTATTCTAGTCTATGGAGTATAGACTCATCTCCCCTCATTTATGTTTGGGTTACATTGTCTGTCTGGACTGCATATAAATAGAACTCTGTTAATGCGTCTCATTATTTATTTACAAGAAGATCTTGCTTTTTGAATTCCATTTTAAAATAAGTTATTTGTACTTAACTTAATCAAACCCCAAAATTTAACCAAAACAAAACAAACCTAAAAAACCCCTCTTTCACTCATTGTCACTGAATGTTTTTAAAAATATTCCCCTGATAGCTTTGATCTGCATTCTAGCATCATCTATAATTGGACAGTAAGAAGTATGTAGGGCTTGCTTAATACATGAATATAATATGATATATAATTTAATACAGTAGTTAAAAGGATGAATTAATATATCTTAATGTAAGCTAAATCATTTGAAATCTGTTACCTTAAATATATTAACTTGGAAAATAGCATCAATAATTCTGTTCACTGGAAACCATATAACAGCGGCCCTGAAAATGTATGAGCGCTGAATAATATTCATTATGGAAATTCATTTTCTAATAACATATCAGTGTAGCCCTGTCCAACTTATAATATGCTCACCTGATTTACAACGGATCTTCTTGTGTAATAGTTATCAGGGTCATACATAGTTAATAATTCAATATATCAGCCTAATTTGAAACAACTGATTGCTTTATTGAACAATATAATTAAAATATGTCTAATCTGTTGGGTATTTAAACATATTAACATGGTGACAAACCAAGTTTAACCAACATTTAAAGGTTCGCAGTCATCACCACAAAACAACATGGAGGGAAAAGTAAAGAAACCAAGAGGTACCTGTCTATGCACAGTGTGTTCATTGCACTCACTGTATCTTTGGATCAGACTGGTTTTGAAAACAGAGTGTTTCTATAAATAATAAATGCAGTCACCCCAACAGAGAATCTTTCTGTTTTGACAAGAACAAAAAATTAAAATATATCAGTTGTTTCACATCTCCCACAACACTGCAATAATCTTGGAAGCACAAATGTTTCACCTTGTCAATATTTCATTGTCAATACATGTTTTAAGCAAATATTAATATAATACATAGTGTCATTGTACCTGTAATGCATAGGAAGCCATTTCCATAATTCTAATAATTAAGATTACTCAAACACAACCACCTACCATTGGATTAAATTGAAAATATGTAGCCAAAATTATCTGAAGTAAGGAGCTTGAGACCAAAGAGTCAATTTCTTATAAGAGTAAATTTAAATGTAACTTCTCTCCTGATTGAGATCCTCCCAGAAATAAATGCACCAGGTGAGTGACATTGCCTCTCACCAAAATAAAGTTTAAAGTGTATCAAAGCTGCTGTACCCCTTAGCCCACAGCCTTCTTTCCTGCAGAAGCCCAGTGACATTAAACTTTCTTGCCTGCCTGAGAGGTAGAATTCCATAGTGGTTAAACGTAGAGATTTTAGAGATAGCTACTTGGGTTCAAACCTTGGCTTTCCCACTCACTGCCTTTAGGACACTGGACAAATCACTGAAAATATCTACCTTAGTGTGCTTACTTTTAAAATAACAGAAATAAGAAATAAAAGCCTACCTCACAGCATTGCATTGATAGTTAAATGGTTGGGTAAGTGCAAAGCCCTTTAAAACAGTGCCTGGGGCTTCCCTGGTGGCGCAGTGGTTGAGAGTCCACCTGCCAATGCAGGGGACACGGGTTCGTGCCCTGGTCCAGGAAGATCCCACATGCCGCAGAGCGACTGGGCCTGTGAGCCATGGCCGCTGAGCCTGCGCGTCCGGATCCTGTTGCTCCGCAACGGGCGAGGCCACAACAGTGAGAGGCCCGCGTACCGAAAAACAAACAAACAAACAAAAAAAAAAACAGTGCCTGGTTCATAGTGTGAACTGTGTAAGTGTGAGTTCATATTATTGTTTATCCCCATCCCTGTTCTAGATGCCCAGGGTGTCTTTCTACTGGAGAAAACCTTTAAATAAAGTTTAAAGGCATAAACCTGGGCAGAGACATAGAATTTGGGTGACTGATGGCTAATTTGAAGATCCTAGGGAAGTGGACTCAATAAGTAGTGTGATAATTCCCATTAAAATTCAAACTTCAGGATCATGGACAGAGACAGCAATGAAAGGTCAGACTTTTATATTCTGGCTCTTTTTTCTGTTTCCTAGGCTATTCTTAGAATGGGATACTATAGGTCCACTTTCAATGTAGTTTTGGTTTACAGTATTAGTTCTTAATCTGTCTCCAAGAAAATACTCAGAAAGTGTTCAAATTTTGAAAGTAATTCGTTATCATCTTACAGATAAAATAACTCAATTTAAAAATGATTGCTTGATCTTTCTTATGTCACACAAGTAATCATAACAGTTAATCCCATATTGGAATCAACTAGTCACAGATTGAAATACTTCCATTTGGAATCTCACTATATCAAACCAATCAAGGATAAATTCAGTTAAAAAAACTGAAATAGGTGAGCTATAGAAAAATGAAAGATTTTAGCATTAGAACAGACCACGCTGTCCAAGTTGAAATCACAAAGAAAGACTTGTAACCCAAATGCCTAAGAGAATGTCATATTCTGAAGTAATCAAAAGTGTGTTTTCCTAAGTCAGTTTTGTTTGCTCCTCGGATATTCTCTCTTCAGTGTTAATGGTACCATTCTTTCAATGTGAATGGCAATCTGGTGATTCATCCTAGACTTTACCTTCTCTTGCCCCTACTTCTTTGCAAAAAGCCCAATTATTGGGGCTTCCCTGGTGGCGCAGTGGTTGGGAGTCCGCCTGCCGATGCAGGGGACGCGGGTTCGTGCCCTGGTCCGGGAGGGTCCCACGTGCCGCGGAGCGGCTGGGCCCGTGAGCCATGGCTGCTGAGCCTGCGCGTCCGGAGCCTGTGCTCCGCGGCGGGAGAGGCTGCGGCGGTGGGGGGCCCGCATACCGCAAAAAAAAAAAAAAAAAAAAAAGCCCAATTATTATACTTCAAAATCCCTCTTCATCTCCTCTCTAGCTCCTTTCCTTCCACATCTCTACCTCACTTCCAGCTCTTAGCAGTTTTGCCTGGATTGTCTCTTGACCTCCTTTCTCAATAATATTCCATCAAAGTCAGAGAATGTCAAAACCTTAGTATTAAATATAAAGGCCCTATGTAATAAGACCCAACACCTTCCTCCTCCTCTTCACTCCTTAAGATGAGTATGAAATATTTCCTGCTCTGAACTTCCATATTCTGGGTTAAACACTAGGAAAATTATTGTTTTGCTGTTGTTGTTTTCTGCTCAGACTCCTTTCCTTACCTCTCACAAAAGTAGGAGGACAGATGGCCCCAGCTTGGCTAGTCACAGTAGCCTCACTCCACTGGCAATAGTTATTGGTCTAGAACAGATTTAGCCTGTCCAATCAGAGTCTCTTTCCGATGTTTTTCTTATGGTACTAACAAGAAACTCTATTGTCCTGGACACATGGAACAGGAAACATGGGGTCTTGGGTCAGCTAATGGCCCCCATCACATGAAAAAGCCTGTCTGTAAGATAACAAATGATGCTAAGTGGAGAGGAAAGATACGTAGAAAAGTAGTACTGGCAGAGTTGAATTCCTCTTCTAAACCCTGAAGTTTTCAGAGATGCCAAGATTGCAGCAGATCTTCCTTTAATTATCACAGAATCTTCATTATCTTTACAACATATCTAGTTTTTTGTATAAGCAACTTAACTGGGTTTCTGTCACTCACAACCACAGAGTCCTAACTATAAAAATACACAATCTGGACCACATGCTATCTGAGCACTCTCATTTTCTATTGATTTATGTTTGTGTATTTTATTCCCCAAATAAGACTGAAAATTTAATGGAGGAGGGGAGAGGGTGATGCTTCATACATGATTCTGCAAATATTAACACAGTAAATAATACATAATTGTTGAATAAATACGTTAACAGATCACTAATTTAGCAAAGCTTTGAAAATAAAGCAAATTTAAAATCTTTATATATAATTATGGATTTTTAAATAATAAATATTTATAAATCAATTTAAATGTTTTTCTCAAAATAAACTTATAATATTTGACCACAGTAGTCTTATAGCCCAATGTTACCATTTTGCAGATGAAAGATATAGGCCCCAAAGTGATGAAACTTGACGAAGATCACAGTGTTGATATGTGGCAATCTTCTCAACCTTATCCAGACAAGAGGCAAAAAAAAAAAAAAAAAAGCTTTATAGTATTTGCTTGGAATATCCAAGCAAAAGTAATTCAATGAGTTAAATTAGATAAAATTACTTAGTCATCTTTATCAGTGTCATTGCTTTCATTTACTTAAAGCTTCCTTTATTTATATTTATTGTTTCTGCTTTTAACAACAAATTTCCCAGGAATTAAAATTCTAGTCACTATAAAAAAATAGATTTCTTTCTTTTTTATGTGTTTATGTTTGTCCA
Organism: Monodon monoceros; assembly: GCF_005190385.1. Taxonomy (NCBI): domain Eukaryota; kingdom Metazoa; phylum Chordata; class Mammalia; order Artiodactyla; family Monodontidae; genus Monodon; species Monodon monoceros. The sequence goes on from NW_021703783.1 coordinate 67,284,496, forward strand.
ACAGAGAGTAAATCAATAGTAAAGAAGAGAGTGAGTCTGTCAATATGACACTCCAGGATATGTAATTGATTCTTAAGCTTTTGACATTTGCCCTAAATTTATACTGAGCATCATCCATCAAGACTTCTTAAAGATTTTTTTCTTTATTAGAAATAAACAGTGAAAGTTGATGTGAATCAGTCTTACAAAATTTTCTCTGAGATAAGCTTCTCACAGAGTACTTAGAAATGAAATATTTCAGAAATATTCATGAATGTTTTAAAGTTGAAAAAAATTCCAAATCAGATAAAGAGCGTGTGAAATTTAAAAGGGCAAAATTCTTTATTTTTTCAGTAAAAAATATTATCTCCTTTAAGAAAACTAGTTTAAGCTGTTTATATGAAAATTTCATCAGTAAAATTAGGGATGAATTTTATCTGTTTAATTTAGTATCTGCAAAAAAAAACACCTACTTTGTTTTACTTATACACCACATCTAATTTTTCAGTAAAACATTCACCACACATCAAAGTATACCCCAGATGTGGTCACTTCTCACCATCTCCACTGCTATCACCTTCATTCAAGCCACCATTTCCCACCTGAATTGTTTCAGTGGATTTTTACTGTCCTGTATACCCCACCTCCAGTGTTCTCTTTTACATACAATATCCATAGGGACCCTATTAAAACATTGCTTTGATTTTGTCCCTCCTATATCTTCCCAGTTTACCCAGAGAAATGGTAACCTTTATGATGGCCTACCAGGCTGACACAGTCTAGCAGTTTCCTCTCTGATTTCCCGTTACTGAATCCTCCTTGCCATGCTTCCAACCATCCTCTCTTCCTTTCTGTTCTGCGAACACATCATGCATGCCCACAATGCAGTTTATGCACTCTCTCTTCCCTCTGAAGTGCTCTGCACCCTGTTATTTATACATCTTGATTATTTCCTTCTTCAAGCATCTGCACAAATCTCAACTGTTCAGGGAGACCTGGATTGACCATTGTACATAAAATTAGCCGCACTTCTGTAACATGCTTTGCTTTCTCATAGCAAGTTACGCTAGCTAAATGTTGAATATTTTTTTATCTCCATTAACTACAGTACCAGCTGAATGAGAGCAGGGACATTGTTTTGTTCACTGACATATCCTCAGAAACAAGTAAGGGTTCAAAAATATTTACAGGATGAAAGAATAGATAAATAAAGAATGAATGAATGAATGGAGTAGCAGCATCTAAAATCTATAGTGAGGGGCTTCCCTGGTGGCACAGTGGTTAGGAATCCACCTGCCGATGCAGGGGACACGGGTTCAAGCTCTGGTCCAGGAAGATCCCACATGCCACGGAGCAACTAAGCCCATGCGCCACAACTACTGAGCCTGCGCTCTAGAGTCCATGAGCCACAACTATTGAAGTCCACACACCTAGAGCCCGTGCTCCGCAACAAGAGAAGCCACTGCAATGAGAAGCCCGAGCACCACAACGAAGAGTAGCCCCCGCTTGCTGCAACTAGAGAAAGCCCACACACAGCAACAAAGACCCAACACAGCGAAAAGTAAACAAAATAAAATAAACAATAAATAAATAAGTAAAATCTATAGTGAGGCATTTAAGAAATTTTTAATTGTTTCTAACTATTTTCATTACTTCCATCATTTTCATTTCAAAGTTTGTGGGTTTTATTCTAAATAATTTGGACAAATTCTACAATTGGAGTTAGATTCATGACTTTAAGGTAAATATGACATATTTCTTCCAGGTTAGTGCTTGAGGACATACCCTTCCTAATTTGAGCCTTCAGATAAGACCACCTTGATTACAGTCTTGTGAGAGCTTTTGAAGGAGAGGACCCAGCTCAGCTGTTTCTAGGAAACTGTGAAATAATAAATTTGTGTTGTTTCTAGGCTGCTAAGCTTTGAGATAATTTGTTATGTACCAATAGATAAATAATCAGATTAGGTAATTTTGCATGAATTTATCCATGCATAGAACTTGAAATATAAGTTTTTCTGGTGTTTTCTAAAGACATATTTTCTTCTTTTGGCAGTGCAGCAATTTATCATTAGCAAAGTATAGTTTCTTCATCATCCAGGCATCATCACCCAGATCTAAGAATAATCAAAACTTTTTGAAAACTTTTTCAGTTTTTTTAGTATAAAGGAGATGTTAGAGAAATTATTCCATCATATATTATACGTAAAGGTTAAATATGCTCTGATTTATTTATTGTCCTCAGTTTGTTTTCCACATATTCTATTCTATTGTTTCTAAGAGAAGTTGCTTATCTGTGGAACTTTCCATTTCCTATCTCTTGTAGAGCCTTTTTGATTGTTTATTCTGTTTTTGTTTTTGGCACATCTCTGAGATTATTCTTTGACTACATAATCTCTCACCTAGTTTTATGACCACTTTTTTTCTTTGTGAGTCACTACTGTTTTCTTTCGATTTACTGGATGTTTTTCCCTTCACAGTGATATATTAGCATTTCTTCTTTTGCTTTATGTAATTAAGAACTTGTATTCAAACAAGACAAAGCAAAACAAACTACAACTAAAACAAACAAACAAGCAAAAACGCCACAAAGACTACCAAGACTTTAGGGGATACTATTATACTTCAACAAAATCACCTCAGCACATTTGTGTTACAACACAATAGCAGATCATTTGTAAAAACAAGAAACTCAAGAACAGCTTTTTTAAAGGAAAAATAATTGAATATAGCTAAAGTTAATAGAATTTATAAGTCACAAAACCAGCATCATTAACCTAGAATTTCTGTCTCTAAACCTTCATGAAAGAAGTAGGTGGTCAATATCTTGACTAGGAAGAGAATCATGGGATCAAATAAAATATGCTCAGTTTTCAACAGGTGAGGATTGAAAACAGAGAGAATCTTATTAATTTAAGATAGTTGCATCCTAGAAAGAAAGCAATTACTGTGCCCTTTTCTCCTATTTGTGAGTTACACTGCATCTGTATATAATTAAATGTTTACTGTAATCTGACCTAAACCCTTCATCTCATTAGATTCCTGAAAGAAAACTACTGTATCCTCCCCATCCCCTGCCCATCATTTAGTAATATGTGTTTCTGTGTATAACTACACCCTGGAGCTTAATTATGTCTTAAGTATTGTGTCTTAATTATGTCTTAAGTATAATGCAAATCAAATTATTATTTGTCCTTGGAAGTCCATCAGATGTAAGGAAATAAGAAAAGGAAAACAGCAGAATGACTTTTCAGTCCTAAACAACAACAAACATCCTACTTACTTTCTTTTTTCAAGTTATTTTCTGCACAGGAACTAGCTCTCAATTCAGTAGATGCATTCTATTGTAAATTATTAACATCCTGATGACATGCATGTTCAAGTGTTAGTTTGAGCCAAATGAAATTGCAGATTTCTTAAGTGAAAAATTGTTTAATAGCAGTAACTTTATATTGCTTAACCTAGCAGGATACCTGATTTTCAATTATTCTTTTAAGAAATGTTAACCTACGTTTGGGTTATTATTCACTTGAAAGGAGCTATTTGTTTCCCACATTGTTTTTAAAATCCATTGAACACCTTTGCATATGAGATTTTATCTTTTCCAAACTCATTTATAATCATACTTTTCAGCATATTCCAGACTTGAAACAACACAATATTATATATAACACCAACTAGATTACCTCTTGACCCAGGTGTGGACCTGTGCTGGTGTAGGTTTACATTTGTGTTTCAGTTGTCTGTAATTTTCTATGAGAACATAAATCAGCCTTTTAAAGCCAGGATTGAATTTCTCTTGTGATCAGTGGAACATTTGGTCAAGCTGATTTTTTTTTAAATTACAGATATAGAATATGCTCACTGTAAAAAACTTAGTATGTATAATTGGACCAAATGGAAAAAATGAAAACCAATTTCTACATAGAATACCTAGGTTACTATTCTGATGTATGCTCTTCTAGTTTTTCTTCCCCTATATTATATTTACATAAATCAGCATATGCACTTGTATCGTATATTTTGTGTATGTGCGTGTATGTATATACAATTGCATAGAAAAAAATAAATGGTTGGTGAGCCTGTTAACATGTTCTCTTTATGAATTCTTATTACTGTAGTATCTTCTACTCCTCTGCATCTATGGACATTTTGAGGCAAACACTCACCTATTCTCTCACATTGTTTTAGAAACATGAGTATTTGTAGATTCCTATAACACAAGTACACAAAAGTGTGCTTCGACTCATGTAAAATCAAACATAATAGAAATGAAGCTTTGTCTACTAAGTTAAAGACAAAATAGAAATTAGCTGGCTACTTAATTCAATAAATAAAGTAAAAGTAGAAAAATTCCCAAATAATTTAATTACTTCTCAATGAATGTGAAAAAAACAATTGTTAAGACTACAGTTTAATTTGGACTAGGCAAACCAGTGTTTCCCAAAATGCTTCATAAAATGCTACTTTAGTGGATCATTTTTAGGTGTAATCGAAAATACGGAGTTCAGAAACCAAATAATTTTGGACATATTCAGTTATCTTAAGTGAAGCAGGTTATTTGTTGTTGTTGTTTGTTATTGTGTATTTTTGTTTGTTCTTAACACAGATATTCTCAGATCTTCTAATATGCTAATATACATTGCAAATATCCAATAATAGAAAGTAGGATACAATATTTTCCCAAATTTTGGGCCATGGAACTCCTCCACTTCTTTTATTTAGAAGAACTGACAAGGGTTTCAATGAACAATTCCTGACAAATGCTTGTGTACAAATATCAGAAATGATTTTCCTTGAATGTTTAGCACGTTGTTTCTTTTAGCAGCCTCTATTTAGTGGTCTATGTAAACTAGATTAGAAGCCTTGTGCAAATTTTCTAACTTGATAGCCTCACATGCCTTTAAACTCTTTAATTTCAGTGATCTTTACCTTTCTGACTCTTTAGTCCCCAAGGTATTTGGATGTTAATTTCCACGGCTTAATCTTAAACTCTGAAATATTTTTCTTTTATCACCTCCTCTATTCTTTCACTTCTTTACTTGACTGAACAAATTCCCAATTACTAGACACCGGTATTTCAATGCACCTCTTCCTTTTTTCTTCCTCTTTGGTTTTATGAATATAACCAGTCACAGCTCTTCTTAAAGTCATTATAAGGGATAGCCAAGGCTTAAGGCCACTGCTCTGTGAATTTTCTCTTAGTTATAGAAACTAATTTTTCAATTCTAACAATACCTCAAAATCAGCAAATCAGAACCTTTATTTTTTAATCTACTCTTGGTTCTACTAAGTCCCAATCAATTTACAATTTTATATACCTTTTGTCTCCTTCCTCAACCGTAACCCAAAGTTTCAAACACTTTCCTACAGTTAATACTGCTGAATATCTCTCCTGTCTTTCCCTTTGTAATCCCAAGAGCAGCCACCATTTAGTACCTCATTCGCTCCTAGCTACACTTTTGCAATAGCATCTATTCCGTGTGTCCTTCCAGAATAATAGTCTCAAAAAGGTTTTGATCATGTTATAGCCAATTTATTGACTATTTAAATTAAATACAAGCAAATGCAACATTTATATATCACTTTTGCCAAGTCTATTTCCTTTAGCCAGGCTAGACTGGCTCAGATCTCTTGTTCATTTGTTAATCTTTGTATTCCTTTGCTTATGCTTTTTCTCTCTACCTACAGCTTTCTAAGTCCTTCAGGGTCCAAAATAAGATCTTTGACATCATGCCCTTAGTTTCAAATCTGACTATATTATCATGGGAAATTTGCTTATCCTCTTTTAGCCTCAGTTTTGTTTTGTTTTTTTAATCTGTATGTTTGAAGTGATAATATCTATCTCACCCTTGTGCAGTTGAAATGAGATAATGATTGCAAAATCCCTTGTTAAATATAGATCCTCAAAAATGTTAGGTTCCTTTCCTAACTGATTTTTGCTTCCATATAGGTTTTCTTTAAAATTCTGTCATGTTACTTTTTATCATAATTATCACTTCCACTCTTTCATGGCTGTATGTCTTGCTTCTTCAGTAAGCTCTTAGAGACTGCACCCATCTTGAATCATACTTCTTTTGTCTCCACCACAGTATATAACATGTATTATATTCATTGTTAGGATCATCAAATATTAGTTGAATGGATTTTGCTATATAAGTTATAAAATCTTCTATTGAAGTACAAACTAAAATCTTGAAAATTTAAATTGTGAAGGATTTCATGTGAGCTCCTAATCTGTAGATGATGAAAAAAAGTCATCTAACTTTTGGTATTTAAAAAGAAAACACAAAAGGGAGGAAGGAAGAGAGGGAGGAAGGGAGAAAGAGAAGAACAATTAAAATCTGGTTTTTGAAAAACAAAATGTATATACAGTTTAAGATGAGAAACTGATATGAAAGAGCTAGAAAACGAGTTTTATTCTCTGCCTAGAACATTAACAGCATGGTAATGCTTGGAGGAAAATACTTTGATATGCCTTAGTTTCAGCAACTCTAAAATGCAGGTAAATTCACTTTTAACTCTCTTCCATGTGAGTTATGATGGTAGGACAATATCATATGTGGAAATGTTTTGAGACTTTTGGAAAGTTTCAAAGAACTGCTATATATAAAGTGAGATCATCATTGTGTATACTGTAAATATTGTATAGATGTGTTTCTTACAGATTTATAATATTAATTTATTCTTATAACTTCTTATTAGTCGTGATTTCATATTTACATGGCATTCATTATACCTGATATGATGTACTCTTTCTTCCCTGACTCTCTTGATGAATGTGCTCCCTGAAGTTCAGGTGTCTCCAAGTTCAGGTGTCTCCAAGTTCAGCTGTTTCACCCATCCCTAAAGGCTGTGTGTACTAAGTATCTAAAGCTCAAGATGTTTTTTTATAATTAGAGTACAGTAAGCTCTCAATTATCTATGATAGTGGGTTACTGGGAGAGCCTATATAAACATATTGGTTTGGAGATTTGTCACTTTGAGTAAACTTTCCCAGGGTGTCCCCTGGGAGTGGCAGAAAGGGTAGGGTGAGAGGAACAGGCAGGCTGACTCCTCACAATGACTGGAGCTCCAGAGGGTGGCTCAACAGATAACTTCTGGAATGTCCCTGTGTCATTCCACCCTCGAGGATGAGAAGACTGACAAAGCTGAGAGCCTCTAGCAACAAACATTTGTTGAGCAAACGAGTGAGTGAGAGGATTGACTTGGTGTGGCTCCAGCAGGGGAGAGGTCTCTTCTTTTACTTCCATCCCAAGTTTGGAGTAAATAAATGCATGCTCTAAAGAAAGACTGTGGTACTGCAAACTCTTATCTCAGGAAGCTAGACTTCCATGAGAGACATTTCTGTCATATGTTCTGTAAAATATATTCACGGCAACAAGGCAACAAATAATAACGAAATATTTTTAAATCAATGCTAAATATGGAATATTACTTCTTTAAAGATTGTACAATATTTATGACATTCAGAAACAATATTTCTGGGACTTCCCTGGTGGCACGGTGGTTGAGAGTCTGCCTGCTGGTGCAGGGGACATGGGTTCAAGCCCTGGTCTGGGAAGATCCCACATGCCGCGGAGCGGCTGGGCCCGAGCACCACAACTACTGAGCCTGCGCTCTAGAGCCCACGAGCCACAGCTACTGAGCCTGCATGCCGCAACTACTGAGGCCTGCACACCTAGAGCCCATGCTCCACAGCAAGAGAGTCCACCGCAATGAGAGGCCCATGCACCTCAGCGAAGAGTAGCCCCCTGCTCGCCACAACTAGAGAGGGCCTGCACGCAGCAGTGAGGACCCAGCGCAGCCAAAAACATAAATAAATAAATAAATTTATGAAAAAACAAAACAAATCAATATTTCTTCTGTTCCTTTGGAAACTGCTGTTGATTTTCTGTAGTAGATACATTGAAAATTGTAAACTGTTTATTGAGACGGGAGAAGGTGCACGCCTTCTAATCGTACAACCAGTTGTCGAATGATTGATTCATTTGAATTCAACCAATATTCATGAAATACTTGTCAGTTCCAGGCATTTTCTAGTTACTAAGGATGAAAAGGTAAACAAGATACTTCACCTGTCCATTTGTTGCTTCTGTGGGTACGTTGGTATGAGTTGCAGAGAGATTTGATCCCAGGCTCTAACTCTTCCAAGGCTACATGACACTTTTCTATCAGTTCTGTTTTGTTTTTTTTTCCAAAGAAGGAAATGACACTAAGATAAATATTCTTAGACTGTTATAATTGGGACAGTAAGTGTTACATAAACACAGACTGCGAATAATCCACTTTCCTAAAGGCAACATGTGGAAAGAGAACTCTATTGGGAATTCAAAGGTCTGAATCTCAGTTATAATTCCACCATTAACTATCTATAAAACTTCAGCTGTCTGGAACTCTGTAATATGAGATGTTTGGACTACATGGACCCTTAAAGTTGTCTCAGACTCTAACTGCAATTAGACCATAATAAAAGAAAGATGGGATTTTTGAGAACTACATGGATGACAAAAAGCAATGGGACATGGAATATGAGGATTTGGTAGAGTGAAGAGTTTAAGGAGGTTCTGAGGATTCCAATTTGGGTAACCTGTGTCTGGGTAAAAGTTTTAGAGAGGTTAGTTAACTGCTAGCTCCTTCAAAATACAGGCGAACTGAGGAGAAAGCAGCAGCCAGGATGATTCATATATTTGACAATTGAACACTAATTGCCTAAGAAAACTATAATCAATCTTTTTTTTTTCCTTTCCCTGACTTGTGTGATCTTGTTCTACCCATCTAGGAAAATTCCACTGGCATATGCATAAAAACTCATTACTCACTTAGCATGGAGTAAGCATACACTCTTCAAGCCTCATTTAATTTGTGTCTACAAGGAATGATGAATGCTCAGCATGGGCTCTAATTATGATTTTAAGATAGTGGAGTAAAGCATAAAATAGTGACCACCCATGATCCTAGCTAATGGTGGTATTAAGTACAATAAGGTAGAGACAGAGACTTACAGAGCCAGTTTCAGCCAAGCTTCCATGGTGACTGAGGCCTACAAAGAGTGCTTGTAAAAGTCTATTTGTAATGACACAGCACTGCATCAAGGCTTTAAAGTATTTAACTCTCATCACACCCTCTAACTGCATTATATACGGAAAGTTGCTTATTTATTTATGTGTGTATATGTGAAAAGCTGAAAGATTTTAGTTCAAAATAAGTAGATCATTTTATCTTTTTATAGTATTTTGGGATTCTTCATCCTGAATCATTATCATTGATATTTTGGTTATAATGTAATAGCCATGTAATTTTTTTCCTATACTATTTTTATCACTTGTATCTCCAAATATTAATTGCTAAAAAAATCTTTTTAAAAACTGTATCATCGAGATAGAGGTCAGAGCTGTTCTCTTTCCAGTTGTATCATAAACATCATCTAATTCCTCACGTGCCAAAGTTACAAATTGCCTTCTCTCTAGCTCAGCTTAAGTGAAGTAACATTAGAGGAAGATGGTCAGCAATCCCCTGCTTCCTTTGGAAACTGGGATCTTGATTATGTCTTTCTCGATGTTGTCTGTTATGAAATAATAGTTGTAAGGTAAAATGTACTATACATAGAATAATGCATATTTGCTCAATAATGTTTTTTGAGAAATAAAAGAAACACTTCATGTGATAGCATCTTTAGCCAAAAATTATATCACTTTCTTATTCTGTTATAACAGGAGTGTAGGTCTGTCTTCCTGTTAAGAGCTCCTAAATTGTTCTAAGTCACGAAGCATTAGAAATTATGACTCCTTCTTATGTATATAAAATGCCGGTTTTCATAAAAAGTATTTATGAACTTGATCTCTATCTTGAAAAAAAACAGAGAATGTAAACATTCCGCACCTCTCTTTTGTAATAACTTGATTCCTTAACAATTAAATATTACTGGAAATTAATTTTTCCTGAAAAGCAGTCAGATGTTTTTGACAAATCGTCATTTGGTGTCTGAGAGATAGTCTTCACGACACATAAGTTACTCACACCAACATCTCTTAACTTTGAAAATTCCATGGTCTATTCTAAGATTCTTGGAAATTTTTGCTGCCTTTAACTGTCTGTTCTGTGAATAGACAATCCCTTCATAATTTGTCTCAATGACCAGATATGGTGCAACTTTATCTTATTTTTATTAAAATTTTGGTTGTTGCTTCAAATTCAGTATAAACATGTAGTTATTATATTTCATTTCATTGCTCTATTTCTGTCTTTTTCTTCCACACAAAAATTTTTAATTTTCATGCTGGATTGTAGTCAAGTATGTAAAGTGAATTTTTATGATGTAGCACAAACTGTATAAATAAATACATAGCTGAAATGGCAATGGGATGAATAGATAGACACTGTAAATAATCCCCAAAAACTCACAGCAAAAACTACAGCATAACCTACTCTTCAACCTGGTGGGCATTTAAATTTTTTGACAAATAAAATGATGCATACTTCTTTTATTACCCTTAGCATATTAAAAAGTAATAAGATCAAGAATATATTGTTATAATAATACTTGCTATAATAATAAAAGCCTACTTATGTCAAGTGCCATGCTAGGTATTTTTTTTAATTAATTTTTATTGGAGTATGGTGACTTTACAATGCATGCTAGGTATTTTTCATGCTACATCACTTATCCTTAAATTATTACAAAAAGTCAGATATTATTATCTCTGTTTTCTAGTTGAGGAAATTCAGGCATGAAATGCTTGAATAACTTAACTAAACTCATGTAGGAAAAAAGGCTGGAATCCAAATTGAACTGAATAGATCTGGCTTCTTGAATAAAAAGTGTCTTAGCTATTTTGTAGAAGAAATCATATTTAATTTAAGCCCGTAAAACACAACACTTTTGGATAGTTTATTATTCTTAATATGCAAGCCTACTTACTGGCCTGTTTGAGGAAAAAAGTATAAGACACATCAAAAATATCTGCAGTACTTATATGGCAACAGTAGTCCACACAATAGTCTAATTTCTTCTATCATTTTTGCCTCAGAATAAGCACTATTTAAAAAATGAGACAATAAGGCTTCTGTCCTTGGGCACCTGCCATCTCTGGAGCTAACTTTTAACAACTGTCTGTTTCCAGATTTCCTTTGGCTTCTGACCCTAGAACTGTTTCTGTCTTTCCCAAGCCAGTGACCTCTCTTGGTCATTTTGAGAATTCTTGCACTTCACATCCTTTCATTTTTGCTTGGTAAAGCCTTCAGTTACTCACCATCTCTGTTAGAATTAATAAACTGCAATTGAATGTCATTGCTTTGGAAACATTCAGGTAGCTATTTTAAAGCACAAAAGTTGCCATCTAGACCTCCTCAGTCAAATTCTCCAGGGTGAAATTTAGGAATCTCTATTTTTAACAAGAACTCTTTGTGATTCTGTTGTGGAGACAGCTTTGGGAATTACTGCAGAAAGCTTCATGGCTCAGAATGGCCAAAAAAGTTAAATTTCCAACCCAGGGCATGTTCCTCCCTAGTTTGACCTACTTTTGAATTATAAATCCCGGTTAGCATTACCACCCTTCATCCCGGGAAATTGCTGTTCCTCTCAATATTTGACATTTGTCATGTTATAATCCTTTGGAAGATGACCTCAGGAGTGAGTGGTGTGGGTGAATGCTGAAAAGGGGATATATAGCCTTCCTGTCCATCTTTGAGCTCTTTCCCCTTAAGGTAATTTATCTTTTCTGTCAATACTTGAAAAGCAAAAAAATTATTGGCAATCACTGTGTCAGATAGCTGCACTTACTAGAGGAGTGATTCATGAAACTCGTATACATAAAATGTAACGCTAATAAGCTTTTCAAAATCTTAGTTTCAGTTCTGAAATGGTATAAAACTTTCTCCACTGTCTTGTGTGGAGTATGACGAATGCTACTTAGAGTGAAAAATAAACTTTAAAAATAGGATTCAGAATGGAAAAACCTTACCTTGAATATGCATCTGTATAAGTGCCAGTGTATTTGTGCTGAGTGATAGACAGTTATGATATAATCTTTCCAAGATATTTAAATTATACAATGGAAATAATTAATTTATAGAAAGGGAAAGAAGTAGTGTTCATTTTGAATATAGTATGTAAGCGTATTTTACTCAAGGATAGAAGTTTCACTTTTTTTCATTACTTACAATAATAGTTAACATTTACAGAACAACTTTTATGTTCAAGGAACTGTGCTAGCCCTTTGAGTTATGAATCTGATTTTACTAACACTTTTTTTTGGTGAATACTAGGTGCTAATCTCTATTAGACACTAGAGCAATATAAAAATAAATAATACAGGCTCTTTTCCTCTCCATCTCTATTTCCAGCATAGTTTTTCTGTTCTGGAAACACAAATGATGTTCTTTTTTCCTGGCCATATATTGTTTAGCTAATGTAACCATGACTTTTTTGTCTATCAGGACTGGTACTAACAGCCCTACAGCCCTGCCCTGACTAATTTGGAAAGAAATGATAAGAGTGAAAATGTTGGGAGAGGCAGAGTTTTGAGTTTTAACTCCTCTTTTGTCAGTTAGTGGGCTACTTTAATTTAACCTTGTGTAGACTCTGCCAGAGATAAAAAAGAGAATAGAGCCAAGAACAATAAATGTATATCTAACATGTGTTGTGCATGTACCAAATCCATTGAATACATTACCTTACATAACTTAACCTAGCTTAAAAAAAAACCTTAAGGATTATCTAATTTATTTTTTAACTTTTCTTTTTCTTAAAGCTTTTAATTTGTTATTAGTCCTAAAACTATGATAAATATCATAGTTTGTGTGTGTTTTCACAAAACTTTGCATATGTTTTTTCACAAACTTTGGAATATATATTTTTTAAATTATTTTATAGGTAGGTATCTGACATCCTGGGATTCAAATGGTTTGCTTACAGCACTCAGGCTTTCTGTTCCCAGTTGGTTGACCTTGTCATTACTCATCACTCTCTAGCTGTTTGGTGTTCATGAAGGTCTCTGGAAAGCCTCAGCAAAGAAATGAGTCAGAGGGGTATTCTATTTTATACAAAAAACATTTTTAATGTGTTTAAATTATAAATATTATATATATATATGTATTATATATACATATATATATATGAAGCATATTGTGCCCCAAATTATCACTTTAATATAAAAACCCAGCAAAAATTATGCATCTTTTTTTTTTTTGATTTTTATATGATTTGCTTTCTGGTATGCATGGGTTTTTTTAAAACAGGGTTGGTCTATATACATTTTTAATTCCTTTCTTTTAAACTAGAATTTCACTGTTGTATGGTCTTATAAACATCAGAATTAATATTTATAAATTTCTCACACAAATAATACCTCAGAATTTACCTAATAATTTGTCTATTATTGGACTTTTAAATTGTTATTATTCATAAAACTATAAAACCTAAATGCATATGTGTTTTCATAACTTTTGGAATACTTTCTTGCCATTCATTATGAACAATAGGAGTACTGACTGAAAGCTGTGAATAATTGAGAGTTGTTGATAGATACCAATATTCGCAAGTTACTTTCCAATGTTAGTTATCGCAATTGCCTTAAGTAAATCTAGGTGACTAGCAGGCCATTTCATTTACAGTTGACCCTTGAACAACATGTGGGTCAGGAGCACGGACCCCCAAAAGTTGAAAAATCTGTGTATAACCTCACAGTCTGCTCTCTGCTATCCACAGTTCCATATCCTCTGATTCAACCAACCATGGACCATGTAGTACTGCAGTACATATTTAATGAAAAAAATCTGCATGTAAGTGTAGTGGACCTGTGCAGTTCAAACCAGTGTTGGTCAAGAGTCAACTGTATTCTACTTCCAAAGTGAGAAGTTCTTCAGTAATCTGAGTGGTGGGGCCCGTACATGGTAATAGCACAAAGTCTAATAAAATACACAGCCAAATCAATGGAATGGTATAGGAAGTCCAGAAATAGACCCCAAATACATACCAGAGATTGGTTCACCAAAGAAAGGTGGGACAAATTTATTTGGTAAGTGATGTGGGATAACTGGTAACTATCAAAAAAAACTCTTTCTACTTCTGAACATTGTAACAAACTGAATTTCAGATAGTTCAAATGTTTAAAAGTAAAACATAAAACATAGTATAAAAAAGACATGATAGAAACTTATTTTTAAAATTACTTATCACGCAATGGAAAGGCCTTTTTAAGAATAACCAAAAACAAGAAAAAAACCCTCATGTGTTATTAATGAGAAAAATCCATAAATTCAAATTCAAAAACATTTTTGCATTCAAATAAAATAAAAAAGACAAACAGCACACACCGTGGGAGGGAGGAGTACATTTCCAACTCAGTTCTTAAAGAGTTAATTTCCATAAAGAATAACCAGCAATGTTTGTTAAATTTTAAAAAATCCATTTGTCACTCTTTGACACATTTCTACATCTAGTAATCTAGCCTCACAGAAATGCATTGATGGGATAATAGTAAATGATTGTTTATAATAGTAAATGATTGGGAGACACAGAAATGCCCATCAAAAGAGGAGTGGTGAAATAAAATTATGATAATTGATATAGTGAAATTCCCTGCTGCCATCAAACAGAATAAGGAATCTCTACATGAATAATGTAGGAATATATATGTATAGATCTGTATATGCATAGATTATCTCTAGAACAATAAATAACAGTGATATTTCTGAGGAGGATATCTGGGTAATTAGGCCATGGGACAGAAGGGAGACTTACTTTTCATGGTGCACATTTTTTGAGTAGTTTGAGTTATAGTAATAATAATTTGAATATCATGTGTCTATTTTACTTGAAAATAAATTCAGTGGTATTACACATGCATTATATATACATATGAAATGTAAGGAAAGACTTAGTCTTTTGTAAAAAGGTGTCTGATATTTCTATTTAGGAAAAATATAATATTTAAGTTGCTTTTTTTAAAATATGAAGGTAATCATTTAGTTTTTCACTTCCTGATATGGAACTATTAATTATGAAACCTACAAATTGTGATTCTCAATTCCAACAATTGTTGAAAACACAAATTAATGCTAGATTAACAAAATGACTATTGTATGTTTTCTCTCACTATTGAGATACACTGGCTAAGAAAATAGTGTTAACTTATTTCTATGTGTCATTACTGAACATTATATACAGTCTTTTAATAGAGTAATTTCATGGTCATTTATAGAAGGAGCAAATGAGTTTCCTTAATTTTCAAATGATTTAGTTATCAAAGACAGTCAAAATTAAAGGCCTATTTTGAGAAATAAGGGTAGTGACAAACTGAATAATAGCAAGTAAGATTTACACTTGAGTATTTTTACATTAAAATGGATTTCATTCTAGAAAGCAACATACCAGGCCATAAAACCAGCTATCCAATGTAAAAGTGAGGACATACTTTCATGACAAATTGAAACAAATATGTATGAAACCTAACAAAAAGTTTTGTTAGATCTTTTTTCTATATATATTGTCATGAAACAATATCTGATCTTAATTTGTGTGAGTTAGCTCAGCAATTATATAATTTCAAGTGATACAAAATTTATTTTTAATATAGCCAAGTAACACACCCAGAAAAACAAACAATATCTCATGAAAGAATACAACCATTCCTTTTATTATTCTGGATCAGTTACACTTGAAGAAATTATTTGTACTTTATATTTGTCATATCAGGTTATTAAACCAATCAGGTAGTATGAAATGAAATAGCCTAATATTTAAAAGAAATCTATGTTAAAAGGTTTTCCTTTGTCACTAGAAAAATATTTTAAATCAAACAATAATCCTACTTAGAAAAATTATGAAATGCAGCCACAGAAATATATTTTGTCATGTACAATAGGTGTTTAAATAAATATAAAAATAAAATTTCAATGGATTAGAATAGCTTCTGCACGCTGAGAGGCCATTTATGTTTTTAATTAAAAAGAAAATAAAATAGATATTTTTAAAAGAGACTTTGAAGTTATTTTGTGTGTCTACCACTTAAAATCTAGTTCTATAAAATATAATTTTTCTTACATGCAAGGGATGCAGAGGAAAATACCATAATTTAACCATTGAGGGGCTTTAAAAAAAGACAATATTTCCATTGTTTTAAATCAGCAACTCTGTGAATTAAAAGTAAAATAGAAAATTGACACTACTTTAAAATTTTTTCATAATAACCCTAAGATTTAGTGCTTTCCCCAAAGAATATATAAGTAGAATTACTGTTAATATTTTGTCTTCTAAAGTGCATATTTCTGTATAAAATGCACAAGCATCATTTACCATGTATGGAAATAACTTTTTTAACAGGTTACAATCTTCTAAAATTTAGCAATTCAATTCCAAAACTGAGTAGGGGCAAAGAGGTTGTTGTAGGGAATAAGGTCAACAAGATAGAAGACAAAGTAATACAATCAAAAATACATTGGGGGAGGGAAGTTAGATAAGTACATAAATAAACATAAGCTAAGCTAGAATATAAATGTTCCTCTATGAAAAATACACTGAAATATTTGTGGGTTCAGAGATTTACAACAGGTTGAATGGAACAATATATGCTTTATAGAAGAGATAACATGTTAAAAACCTGAAATGGGTGGGATTTCAGTGTATAGCAGATGGAGGAAAAAGACATTGCAAGTGGGAGGATGAACAAGGCACAGTCCATGAAAATCTGTCTTGTTATAGGAAAGATTAGTCAGCTTTGGTTTGCTACTTCTAGCTGCATATAGCAATTTCATAGTTAACCTGTCAGGTTACTCAAGAATTTATAAACATTTTATTTTAAAGCCTCTATAAATAATTAAAACATTAAGGTTTCTATCAAGTTATAAATTCATAATATAAATTCTCACTTAATTTGATAAAGAATAGCTCAGTATCCAGAGATGAGTGCATCGTATTTTAGTATTTTTATTTGTATTATTACTCTAAATTAGAGATTCACCATGGTAACTGATGATTTAATATTGTAATGAATCAAAAGCACAAATACATTTGTATATAACTAAAGAAAAAATAGAAATTCTAATGTGAATTTAAAACTTGATGGTCTTGCTTTCTGACAAGAGTTTTTAACATTATCTACTCTAAAAATATAGAATTGGCCCCTAGAATGCATCACTGTGCTTAACTGTATAAAGGCAGACATTAATGCAGTTTCTAAAATGAAATTATCTGTCTAGTCCTGTTTCTTATCAGAACCTCTTTTGAATTCAGATAATTAATCAAATTATATAGCAGATAACAATGTTCTTTTCATTATTTTCTCACTAAAGAGTAATACAAAGAGATTACTTTCACTTTAGAAAAACATTACGATTGGTTTATCTTTGATGATGATCTTCTGAGTTTAATCCCCAGTAGTGAACAATAAATATCTCAATAGCTTACCATAGTGCTGAATGATTTAATGGGATAATAGGCAAATAAACTTCCCTTTCTCAGATGACTATTCAATTCCCTTCTTATTTCTTTTAAATTAAACCCATGTTAGTGTTATTACTTACTGTTTATCACCTTAGTTTCCCTAGAATGGAAATTCCTACTTTTCTTACCATCCAACTTCAAATGAGGCCTTCAGCAATATCTTGGCATGAAAAATAATAACATTAGATGTTCTCCAAAGTGAAATATTAAGAAAGTTCTAAATATCTTCCCAAAGATAGGTGAAATCTGGGGGATGGAGAAATTTTAAAATGGATTAGGAAACTGAGTTAAAACATACACTACAGTAAACATAAGGATAAAAGGGAAGAAATGAGAAATACTGGGAATCTTAACCAATATCCACATATTAAAACTAAGTAAAATAATATTTCTACTTACATGTGCACTGACATATGGGAAAGGTGTTAGCTAAAGAAAAAATAAACTGCAGCTGTATTCATTGAACAGTACAATAAAACAAACTGTTTTCAATATGATATCTGTTCAATAGCAAGAAATAAAGAAGGGAAAGAAGCAGGAGAGAAGAGAGAGAAAGAGAAAGGAACTTCCTAACTAAAAATGAAGCAAAACCAAGCCTCTTCTGGCACTGTAATGACTGTCAGTCAAGATAGGATCTAAATAATCTATTCAATTTGTTGAATATTTACTATCACGCTTGAGGGTGGGGTAGAGAGTAGAGCTAGCACTTTTTTTTTTTTTCAGTTTGCACCTTAGATGAAGTACTACAAAGATAATCTGAATTATAGTGTAGCAGAATAAAAGATTTTTGTCCATATTAGGTCCTATCTATATGTTCAGAGACAAAATGCTAATATTAATACTTATGGCACATAGAACTCTATTTTACCCACACGAAGGACCCCAAGTTGCATCCCTTCAACCTTTGTAGATAAGGTATAATCTAACAGGACTAGGACCCTGTGATTTTCTCTGTAACCCACGCCATATCTCATTCAAGGAATGAAACTGCACAGACCATTGGTCTGACCAAAGTTTTGCATATCAGAGAGAGAAAGCACATACATATCCCTTAATAATTTTAGGCTTCTGTACTCCTCTCTGATCCACTGCTGGTATTTGTACATGTCCCAATAGCAACCCTTCCCACTTCCTGTCATCTAGGCCTAACAGGTAGAGGGGTTCAGGAAGTAACAGAGATGATACACATTCTAAATATCAATGAAAAGAATCAGAATTTGAATTAATACAGTTACAATATAGTAGCTGTCATGTACTTTACAGATTATAAAATTCCAATGATACATTGTTGAAAAATATATAACAGTACATTTTAATTTTACTTGTTCATGTGTATAGTTTCAATATATTGACTAATATCAAGAATTAGTTTGCAGTTTGAATAAATCATTTCTCACAGAAGCTATGAGATGATAATTCCCATCAAATTATTTCTCTGTTATATATCTGCAAGCTATTTGTGCTGCATTCTTAATAAAGAGTTCATTGTTTGAACTTGCAATAATTAGGTCACACTGGAACTCTTAAATCAAGAACAAACTTACAAAATTCTCTAGTTTTTATTAACTACCGAACACTTTAACATGATTTACATTTTTTTGCAGAATGGAATATTTAACGTTTCCTACTAAATTAAACAAACGCGAACATTAAAGTAGGTCAGACAGAAGCCATTCAAATTATGTTGACAACAGCACCATATCTCCTACAGTTGTTTCTGAGTCCTGACTGTGGTTAGAGCTGATACCAGTGTCCGAGTCTGTGTCATTTGAATACATGTTAAATACTCTTTGAGTAAAAGGAGGAACCTCCCCACTGCTGGTAGGGACCTCAGATTCCTTTCCTCTGTTTTCTTTTAGCTGGCATTCATCTTTGTTGCTAATATGAAGGGAATTGAACTCCTTGGCCAGGAGCTCATATTCTTTAGCTTTCATCTGAAGCAATGAGTCACTGTATTTAATCTCTTTCTGGATGCCACTCAAGTAAGAGTGGATTTTCAAACCAGCTTTCATGCTTTTCTCCAAATCACACTTAACACTTTCTAAATTAGAGCCTTCAAGTTCACTTGCAGCTGCCCCTTCCGCATCTTCATTTATCTCTGTGCAAATACTTTTTACCTCTTGTTCTATTTCGGCAGAGAGCTTATCAATGAGCTTTCTATAATATGTTAGTCGTTCCTCCAGCTGTACAATTCCATCACTTTCTCTCAGGTCCTCCAGAATCTGGTTTTCATCATACTCCAAGCCTAGTTTTTGCTCAACTTCACCGAAACTGGGCATCAAATATGCATCCTGGACATAATTTTCTCCATCATTTTCTACCCGGTTGAGGTGAAATTTAGCTTCACACTTTTCAATTTCCAGATCCAGCTCTTTCATTCTCTTGACTTGTTGATGAATAGTGTGATCCTGGGAAATAATCAGATGAACTAATGTCTCCATACTATCTCGCTCTTGGGAAACTGTGTCCTGCTTAATTTTAGCCAGTTTCCGGAAAGTTTTTCTGACTATTCTCTTTTGCTTATCTGGTGGTAACGTCTTCATGTACTTTGCTGGGCTGAGCTCCCACAGTTTTTCTGTGTTTTGCATTACTTTGGCTTCAGCTGTCCGCCACAAGGGAGCTGGAAGAAAAGCATCTGCTTTAACCAAAACAAACTGCATATTAGGCTGCTCATCCCCCCATGCTTTCCAAAGCTTCAGGATTCTTGTTAGTGGGGGAAGAACCCGTTCAGAGCCTCTCCACTTTTCTATGATGCAGTAATCACTGGGCTTCCCAAGAAGAAATCGTTTCTCTCCAAACGTAGTCTCGTGTTCCTCAAGCAAAGCCTGGATGATGTCAGCAGAGGTGGTGCGTTTGGTTAGCCCACAGACAATCTTCTCTTCTTGGCAAACCCAAACCACAATTTCTTTCTCTTCTGAATCCATGTCTTTAGTTGGAGATCTGAAAGAAAAACAAAGTACATTATATTACTGTCATCACCTGTGTAAACTCAGAAAGATGATTTAACTTTAATACCCTTTCTAGATTTTACCATTAATGAGAGATGGATTTTGAGGTTGAGACTACATGAGAATCAGAAGTTTTATGGCAAGAAAAAAAAAGTTAAGACCATGAAAGATATCTTAATTTCCTTTTTAATTCCTAGTGGGCTCTGGAAAGAGCAAATTGTCATCAAAGACAACAGAGGCTATTTTATCTTTAGAAGTCAGCCACAATATAACTACAGTTAGAACTGGCAGAGTTAAGACAAGAATCAAAGTGGAGATTAATGAGAAGTAGAATAAGACTGTTTTGCTGGAGCCTTAGGACTGGGGAATAACCATGGAAGCATAAGTAGGATGTTATTAAAGTCATAGAGCTGAAAATAGTCCATTACTGAAATTAGTGATTATTTAATTCTACGAGTATTTATTGTATGCCAACCATGTGCCAGACATATCAGAAGATGCTAAACATACAGCAATAAGCAAGGGAGACAAGGACACAGACATAAATGTGTAATTAATATAATATCAGATAGTGGCAAATGCTAGGAAGAAAATTAAACTGAATGAAGGGACAGAGAATTACTTAAGGAGAGGTCTAGTTTATTTAAAGAGCTTAGGAGAGACTTCTCTAAGAAGGTGACGTTTGAATAGGAACATAAATTCACACAGTTAGCAGTGACGCAAGTGAAGATTCAACCCAAGGAAGAAAGCTGGCTCCAGAGTATACTTCTAACAGATACACTATAAAAACAAGTTTGATGGTTTAGACGTGTGGATTAAATTGGAAAAACATCATTAACTACTTCTAAAAGAGGAACTTCATAACATAAATTCGCTTTTGATAGCAATGGAACCATAGCACCTCATTAGAGCACCCAACTGGTCAAGGAAGGACTTTTCCCAATGGTCGGCCATGGAGAAAAGTATGTGGAAATGTGTTACCTTCTGTGCCTTTTTCTTATTAATCTTGTTCCTGCTTCGATGCAGTAATAAAGGATTTTGACTGGCCTGGATGCCTCCCTTAGCTGACAAAACTCTCATGTATATAAAAGCCCTACTGCTATCTCCTTAGAGTAATTCCTACGTCCTGTTCCATTTTCTGGCTCGGGAAACATCAGTTCTGGGTCTGTAGCTAAGGATGACACATGAGTTATAAAGGCTTCAGCTCTACACTGCAGCTGTGAAGACTGGGAAGCAGGGATCAGGGAGTCCCTATGTATACTAGAATAATAATAAGGACATACATGACAATTCCCCAATACTTCCAGGATCCCCGCTGTAATTGGCATTCTCTTGTTTTAGAAGGAGCAAGTTCTTATATATTACAGCTTCCACTAGAGATCTGCTAGTTTTCAGCTCATGTGGATTATGTAACACTGACAGTCATTATGCACAATCAAGAAAGATATTATTATTTCCATATGACATATGAGAAAATTAGTGCCTTTATTAATAGCCTCACAGTCCAACGGGTTCCAAACCCCTTTTTTAAAAAAGTCTACTCTAAACGTCCTTGTATTTTCTTGAGTCAGTTATTTTCTAAATATTTTGAGGAATTTTTACAACCATCATTCAAACCAGATAATTTTCAAAAACTTCTGCCACTTGACTGAGCATGTTTAAAAGTAATGACCATTCTTTATTGAATGTAGGCAATAAATCTTCCATACCTAGTATAAACTTCATCATGTTTAATTCTACTTTGTAGCAGGCTTAGGATTTTGAAAACTGTGTTTATTTTATAGTATGGCTCCAATTGAGTTTCTATTCATTCATTCATTTGACAAATATTTGCCAAGCACCTCCTCTGTGTTTGACACTGTCATGGAAATGTGGATCATAGAAAGACCTGTATGATTTATTAGACAGTATCCCTGGCTAATTGTGGGAAACACTGCTTGGGTTGGGAAGGAAACACTTACGTGTCAGTTCTAATGCTGTTTCTTATTACATCAGCAGTTCCTAAATGTTAGACTGATGACCCCTGGTATTATTTCATTAAAAAAATTAGAAATATATAAAAGATGCAAAATAAATATTAAAAATAAACCAATTTAGGAATCTTATAGAATCACTACTTTTTCAAAATAATTGTTTTCATTTGGTCCCAGATCCATGTAAACCTAGTCATCTGATATAAGTAAGGAATTTAATTCTAGAGCTGGGACCAAATAAAATGCTCCCTTCCCCACCTTTGAAAATTTACTATCTAGTATAAGTAATGACATCCCCAAACACATATATAACAAAGGTTAAAAATACAAACTTACACTAGATAATTTGGTTTGTTATGTAATATAATGTAACAAACTTCTTACCTAATGATTCAAATTTAGCAGTTGAGACATATAACCTCCAATTCTAATGCAACAAAATAAAAATAAACACATCCATTGCATGACTTAGTGTTTGTTTTGTTTTGCTCTGCTTTGCTTCTGTGTATGTTTATTGGAAGGAAGGGATAAAGATTTTTACTGGATCTTAAACTTCCCAGAGAACATACTATAACCACGTAAAGACTGAAAAATCATAAAGCTTTAATTCATATAATCGCATATTCCAATAATTTACTTCTAGTTTCTATTTTTATCCGTGTTTTAGTTCCATTTATAAATAACTTCATTGTTGATCTGATTAATATTTTTTTTCTTTTCATATTTTACCTTTGCTCACTCAATGTTACTTAATGGTGCAAATTAAATTTTTTTCTGTATATTGGAATATGTTTGTTGATAATTACTATTTCCAATCCAACAAAGTTACTTTTATTTTAGAAATTTCTTGGCTTGCAGCATTCTTGATTTTACTTATGTACATGGTAGTTACTAATATCATCCCCATTTTACAGATAAGGCAACTGAGATAAAGACAGGGTAAGTAACTTGCCTAAAGTCACAAAGCTAGAAAGTAGAAATGTTCCTTCCAACTCTGGCTTTAGATGTTAACCTACAACTAATCCCTGAAAATAAATTACAATAGCCATTATGACTACCCACTCAAAAATATTTCCCAATTTGTGAACTGATGACATTTCAAATGTGATTTTTTTTAATTACTTGAAACTCAGTGCATTTTTCCTATAAAATTAAAATTCCACCTTATATAATCAATGAAATCCCCATTTTGAATGCTTTTAGGTAAAGTATAAATTTGGTTCCTTCAACTCTATCATTCTTTTCTTTTTGAATACCCAGTATAAAGGCAAGTATTGAGAGAGTCCCATGTATCTGATTCTGTAATATTAAAGGAGTAGAGACAAAGAGATTCTCAGCAGATGTAAGGTTAACATGGATGGAGGTTGCAGGAGTGGTTCTCTCTAGATACTATTGGAGAAAGTAACAGCAGGTGGACATTGAGATAGGAGGCTATATAGGAATATGATAGCTGTTCACAAGTATAGGTTATTTACAGTGCAACTGGCTACAAATTGGGAACTGCTTGGATTAGAGAATTCAAAATTTATAACTTCTGTGTTACATTATAGGGTAAAAGCATTTACATAAAAATACTACGTTAATCAAAATAAAGTAACTACCACACTGACATTTAATTCACACCAGTTTAAATTTTTAGGTTAATTTGCTAAATGTTCATGTATACAATTCAAAAGTAGATATGAAAGTTGATAAGCCAGAATTTAATCAGGTCATGGTTTCATATAGCAAGGATATTTTCTTTAACATCCGCTTCAGGGAGGCAGAAACAAAGGAGACATAAAATGTTTTAAAATGCCTTGCATAATGTTACGTAGGGTACCTCAAATTTTGCTTATGATCAAAACACACAAAAACCAATAAAGCTTAAGAAATTTTACCATGAAATAGTATTAACAATTGAATAAGATTATGGCTGTGTTTTGTCTTGATTTGAACTAGTTTGTTTATTTCAAGAATGGTTCATAAGAAAAGAGAAAATGCTCTTGATATCTAAACTGTGACTCCCACCAACACATAACTGTTGTACCCAATCATCTTTAACTACTCTTTAGTCATTGGAAACTGAATTAAAAGTAATTTGAAACACTGTTCAACAGGTTTTACTACACATTCTAAATATATATTATACTACATCTATGATTATGTAGTATACATTATGACATTTCTCATGCACATACTTTTAAAAACTGTGTATGTATTTAAACACTTCATTAATTTGATAATATTAATATATCCTAAGATGCTCATGGAAGAATTGTCTTGTTGCTTAGCATGCTCTGTTTAATTTATTTTAAAATAGTTTATAATCACAAAATATGTTTGAAAATTATTTACATATACAGAAGAAAATAAAAAAACATTCATAATGCTACAGTATCCATTTTTTTTTTTTTTTTTTTGCTGTACGTGGGCCTCTCACTGCTGTGGCCTCTCCCATTGTGGAGCACAGGCTCCGGACGCGCAGGCTCAGCGGCCATGGCTCACGGGCCCAGCCGCTCCGCGGCATGTGGGATCTTCCCGGGCCCGGGCACGAACCCGCGTCCCCTGCATCGGCGGGCGGACTCTCAACCACTGCGCCACCAGGGAAGCCCTACAGTATCCATTTTTATCTAATGCTTTAAATTCTTTTTTTTTCCCTCTGAAACATTAACAAGATTTATTTGTGAAGATTTGCAAAATAGATATGGTGGGAACAATCCTTGATATTTTAAAATATGATTTCATCTTAACTATCACTAATTCATTTTGAATTCTGATAAATCATTTTTTTCCTACTCCCCTGTACCCTTCACTGTAATACTGCAGTATATATATATCTGACTCACATTTCTCACAAGATTCCTTCAAATATCAGATAAGTGAAAGGAAAAGAGTGCTTTGAAAATTGTGAAAAATGTACTGGCTAAATATAGGTTATTAACTCTAATGGTAAAATTACTGTTATTATTACTTAATGCAGAGAAGGGTATAGTGTTTTTAGTATTGTTATTCAGTAACTTTACTGAGCTTGCTACAGTAGTTAACAATATTATTTTATAAATATTTTCCAACCTATCCCACAATATTTGTTCACCTGCTTTGACTAGTCAATATTTTTGCATGTACACTTCCAATATAACACAACTGTTTAGCTAATAAGAGATGTTTAAAAAGATCATTAATATAATCTTTGGATCACAGATGAGATGAGAATACTTTTAATCTTTCTCTGATTTATAGCTCTCTGATTTTGACTGAGTGTGTTAATGAAGCATATTACACTGAAAATAAATATATACATATATTTATATATTTATCTGATTATTCTTCTACAACTATTTCATTATTCAGTTTTTGCCTTTTCAGAGTATCTTCATCAGACAATTAAGAAAATTTATATACCAAATGAAGCTCTTCAACAATGTGTGTCAGCCTCACTTACAAGCACTTTTCCATATTTATTCTGAAATAGAGTGAAATATATGAGAATTTTTGTGAGAATTTTTGCATTTACTCTATTATCAATCAGGAACTTAAAAATATTTCTCCAGTGATAATTAGTTTTAGTACCACAAAAACACACAGAATTAAGATGAGTTGGCTAGGAATTACAAATGCAACATTCATACAATTAAATATTTCTTCAACAAACTTTCACTGAGTATGGTGCACAAAGCACTAGGGAATAAATCAACTATTTAAATCTGGAAGTGTTAAGATAAAGTATTAAATAGGATATTTTGATATCAAATTGAAGATCCCACAAAATAAGTATTTACAGAAAAAAGATTGTGTGAAGGCAGAGAAAAATAAAAATGGATAATATTTGATTATATTTATTCAGTTGTCCAGAAAGAATAAAAGGCATTGAAGTTGGGGCCCAGGAGAATAACTCAAAGAACATTTCTTCCTAGTATCACAGACATTAAGGTTTAATTGAAATTTGATGTATAAAACTTATCAGGACAAATATTTCATATTGACCCCTACTTTCAAAAAAATAAGAATCGTCAAAATAATAAATTATTAATTAAGAATAATTACATTATGATATGCTTCTAAAACACAGTATATGAAACCTAGCAATCTATAGGTACTTATAGAAAATATTTGGATTTCTGAGTGCATCTTTCCATAGAACCTATGTTATAATTCTTTGTTTCCTAAGCCAGCCTGGAAAGTATGATACTAACACAATCTAGCTGCCGTATATAGGAGTGATTCTGAAATGCTCTTATTGCTTGGCTCTCTGCAGAATCATATTCCATGCTTGGAAATCAAGAGTTACAACTTTTTCAGTTCCAAGCTATTGGTGGCACCTGTGTCTGCAAAGAGTGATGCACAAGTCTCCAACAGATTAAAGGATAAAGACCTGTGAAGCTTTGGGGGCATATTGGGGGCATATCTGAATGTTGGCCCAATGCCCAAAGACAGTTCTCTGTTTCCTTTTTATTACCATTACTTATTATTTAAACTGAATACTCTCCTTATAAACCAGTTGTTCTCTACTAGGGGTGATTTTGCCCCCCAAGAGACATTTGGCAATGTGTGGGGACATTTTTTTTCACACTAGGGTCTGGGGGTGCCACTAGCATGGGCAGAGCAAAGAATGATCTAGACAAAATGTCAACAGTTGTGCTGTTGAGGAATCCTGATCCATATTTACGACAAAATATACTTTCATCACAGCTTTATCTATAGCCTTTTCTTCTTACATCTTCTGGAGAATCTATGAGTAAAATACATGAAAATAAAAATAACAAATAAGGGAGACATTTCCAATCTCAAGTAGACTAAAATAAACAATACAAGTTGGTATTCTACTTAATGGAATGCAAATGGAACTTTTTCTCCTTTCACCCCATAGCCAATCTTTATGCTTATTATTATTAATCTGCCTAACTGGACTTCCCTCTGTTAATCCCAGAGCTGGTCCTACGAATACTAATATTTGCATTAAGATGCTATAGAAACACAAATATTCAAAATAGGGTTAATTTTAGTTCAGGAAAAAACTTGCATTCACAGACTTCATTAAGAAATAGTAAATCTTCCTTCTTCATTAAGAATAGTATTTGAGGGCTTCCCTGCTGGCGCAGTGGTTGAGAGTCCGCCTGCCGATGCAGGGGACACAGGTTCATGCCCCGGTCCGGGAAGATCCCACATGCCGTGGAGCGGCCGGGCCCGTGAGCCATGGCCGCTGAGCCTGCGCGTCCGGAGCCTGTGCTCCGCAACGGGAGAGGCCACAACAGTGAGAGGCCCGCGTACCGCAAAAAAAAAAAAAAAAAAAAAAAATGTCAGTAAATAACACTTGGAATAGACTAACTCAACAATGCAAGGTTCAGAAATGATGATTAGGAATGGGAGCACTAAAACAGCAATAAAAGAAATTTGATTTCAGTATATTTATTGCAGGCTCAAATCTAACAATACCTTGTAGAAAGTCACATTGCTTTGAATAAAAGCATATAATTAATTAAAGAATAAAGATGGGTGATGATGAAGAGCAAGTTTACTGAATCATGTTCCATACCAAATGTTATAAACTGGTATTTGAATTTACAAACCTAGCTCTATACCAATTATGAAGTTTAAAATCCTGAGGATGCCACAAATAGTTTGGATGGTGAAGGTTTAAATTACATGTCACAGCTATTTTCGAACTAAAAGATCAAACTTCCAAATTTTATAGCATCTCTTCCCAATAATCAAAATTATCACAGTACAACTACAGTGAGTTTAGGTAATAAATTACTTAGCTTCACTGTGATTATGTAAGAGAAAAATTTATATTTTGTGTACTATAATTGGCTTTTATTAAGAGAAAAGTAATGACCCAAACATGGAAATTTCAAGACAGAATTTGGTAAAGATAAAAGTTTAAATAAACGATTGACAAAAAAGTTCTACGTAAATCAACTGAATCCATTCTAAGTTAGTTATCCCCCAAATAAATTGTCCTTTTGAATTATGGTACAACTTTTTATAACTGGATTCAACATTCATTTCTTACAGAACTGTAGTTTTAGTAAATGTAAACAAATGCTGAGGGTAAAATGCTACAGAAAATAAGATGATCTCACGGGGGGAAAGTGGCATGTGTGTGTGATGAATTGGGAGATTGGGATTGACATCTATACACTAATATGTATAAAATGGATAACTAATAAGGAAAAAAAGTGCATCAAAATTTACTTATAAAACTGTTCATCCAGCATTGTTTGTTATTAACAATCCAACAAGACCTACATTCATACACTGTAAAACTATTCATGTTGAAAAATTATGTAAAAATTATATCATTTCTGTGTAAAAACGCTTGTATACACATTACACATAAAATGTATTAAAAAAAGAAATACTAAGGGAATAAATTTAAAAACAAAAAAGAAGATGATCTTTACGTTCAGAAATGTGTCATACATAGGAAGGAGAAAAGATATGTTTAGAGAGAAAGAGATTTTAAAAGTTCAAGACCGTCTTAAACATTATTGGAAATCATGAGATACATTCTGTATAAATATGCTACAAAATTTAAAGAATAAAAACAACAATTATCCAAGTTGAGTAATATTTAGTAAACAATAATAAGATGCAGAAGTTGACCTCAGTGTCTTCAGTTCATTCTCAATTCCCATAACCCTTTGAAGAAAGTCAGATTAGGTAAAAGAGCCTCATGAGATTTCATTTGGGACAGGATGCTGATTTGGAGCTTGTCTGTAAGGAAGACCCTTTCAGATTTTTACTTAACATGATTATGTCTGGGCCTGGTAGTTGAGGAAAAGCTACTTGGAAAAAAATAGTAAGGCGACTAGGGAGAAGAACAATGGGATGTGTGTAAAAGGAGACATTAGATAATAATAGCTCACATTTATTGAATGTTTAATATGTGCCAGACATTGTTCTAAGTGCTTTATACATACTAACTCATATAATTTTTGTCACCTATCAGATAGGTCCTATAGTAAAATCCATTTCACAGATTAAAAAGCTGAGTCACAAGAGATTAAGGACTTGTTCAATACCACCCTCAGCTAATAAGTGGGGGAAAATAAGGATAATGTGGAACTAAGGAAAATAAGAATAATTTGGATAAATGAGTTAGAATTGAATCCACACTGAGGAACTCCCTATTGCCTAATACAATAATCAACATGTTTCATTAAGTTTTATCTCTGAAAACAAGATACCAAATCTGATTCAGATGTAGTAATTGGGCTTCCCTGGTGGCGCAGTGGTTGAGAGTCTGCCTGCCGATGCAGGGGACACAGGTTCATGTCCCGGTCCGGGAAGATCCCACATGCCGCAGAGCAGCTGGGCCCGTGAGCCATGGCCGCTGAGCATGTGCGTCCGGAGCCTGTGTGTCCGGAGCCTGTGCTCCGCAACGGGAGAGGCCACAACAGTGAGAGGCCCGCATACCACAAAACAAAAAAACCTATTTTAAGTTTGTTTTGGCTATTTTATTTATCTATTTATTTATTTTAATTTATTTTAAATTTATTTTATTTATTTATTTTTGGCTGCGTTGGGTCTTCATTGCTGCGCACGTGCTTTTCTCTGGTTGTGGCGAGTGTGGGCTACTCTTGGTTGTGGTGCGTGGGCTTCTCATTGCGGTGGCTTCTCTTGTTGCGGAGCACGGGCTCTAGGCGCGCAGGCTTCAGTAGTTGTGGCACATGGGCTCAGTAGTTGTGGCTTGCAGGCTCTAGAGAGTAGGCTCAGTAGTTGTGGCGGACGGGCTTAGTTGCTCCATGGCATGTGGGATCATCCCAGACCAGGGCTTGAACCCATGTTCCCTGCACTGGCAGGTGGATTCTTAACCACTGCGCCACCAGGGAAGTCCCCTGTTTTGGCTATTTTCTGTACTTAAAAATTGATCACCTTAGGCACCCTGAAGGCATTTGATGTAAACCAAATATACTATTGATGGGATTCAAGACATGATACCCCAAAATATGGCATCTTGGTATACTGAATATGGTAAGCTGAAGGTGTTTTAGAAAATGGGAGAAACAGGGAGTTCACTTGGACTTTCCACCCAAGCCTCTCCCCTGAAACAGGTCCTAACACTCTCACTTGAGAGATACCCTTCCTATACCTGAAGGAAAGGAGTGTCCTTATCTCTGAAGACAAAGGGATGAGAAGAATCCAACCAAACAGGCCCTGCTAAATGTCTCCCAGTTTACTACGCTTACTTCATATCCTTTGACCTACCTACCACACTTCTCCGTGAATGTCCACTCTTCACTAAACCTAGCATAAAACAACACAGGTTTAACCATTTTTTTAGGTCTTCATTTCCTTAGGAAGGCTCCTGTGTCATGCGAAACTTACGTTAAGTCAACTTGAATTCTTTTCTCCTGTTAGTCTGTTTTGGTCGGTTTAATTTTCAGAGCCAGTCAGGGACCTTAAGAGCGTCAAGGAAAACTTGTTATTCCTCTACACTGTGCATAAAATTTAAAAAAAAAAAACAAATGATATTAAGTGACAATTTTGATTCCTTCTGTAAAGTACACACGCACAGACACACACAACATAAAGTTTAAGCAAAATTAAAATTAATGAAGCAGGCAAATGGTGAGGAAACTCTCTGGCCCACAAGCTAACTCAGCTCTGGTTATTTTGCACAGAGTATGGCACATGCCCTCTGAAGTAACATTTTTTTGAGATCACAGTACTGCAGTCTCAGGAAGATAATCACAGGGCATGTCAGCCACAAATAATACAAGTCTTTCCTTAGGTCCCTATGAAAATCTGGATCACTGTTTTAATAGATGAAGCATGAAAATAATGCTATCAAATAATTTTCACGAAACACAGACTATTAACATTTTATTAAAACAGTTTTAAAATTGGAGTCCTTCAGAAAATTAATCACTCTATGAAAAATTGGGGCAGTCAAAAATTAAAACTACCTTGAAAATTAAAATTTTATACATATATACGCATAGAAAAAAAATCACTAGTTTTATGCTCTACTAACACCAGTTTAATTTTCTAGGGAGTAATAATATAAGTTAGTCACGTAGGACAAGAAAAACCCTAGACATTCCATACCTGCAGGGTAGCTATAATACTGTACATAATCCCCATAAACAGAGAAAAGGGAAGGGAATATGTAAAGAATGTGTATTGGGGACTATGGGGGGGTTAAGTAAACTAAGCTCATAGTTCAGATTCCAGAAATTGATTATACTCAGAATGTAAATATTTAACATGTAGTATTTACTAGATGAAATGCTGAGAAAATATCTACTCTCATTGGAAATTCTAGGGCTAACTTCCAAGTGTTACCTGTGCCTGGCAAATACCTAAAGTTTCCTTATTGATTTATACTTTGTAAAGAAATATTTCATAATAACAAAGCATATTTATTAAAGGAAAGTTACCTAGCCTGACTATTTAGTTTAACGATAGCTGTAGTTATGTCAACTACTAACAGTTTTTCTTTTGGCAGCTAAGCCCGTAATTGGTTTTGCCTTCTTAGTGGAAGCTATTTCCTAATGATGGTGACTTTCAGCTTGTATCTGCCTGCAGCCACCTACTCTTCCCTCTCTAAATGTATTCTGAAATATGTTGGCAGATTTGAATGGCACTAGAAATATGTAAGAATTTGAATTATCCAGTAGGATAGCTGAAAATACAAGATGACCTCCTTTATCCCTGATTTCCATGTTCTGAACATACTCTATAATAAACAGTAATAAACTGTGACTTCCAATTGGAAGCTTCATCGAAAATAATCAGCTCTTCACATTAGTCACAAATCAATTACCTAAAGAGCAACAAAAAATTAATAACTTATAGAAACAAGAATATACCAGGGCCTATCATGCCATTTTGTTATGGAAAAGGAGCTACTTGAAAACATCACTGATAAGAGAAAAATACTGGTCATCTACATCAAAAGTATCTTACATCCATTTACTTTCCCAAAGTTTTTAACTCTTTAATATGCTCTGAATTTCACTGCTTTCACCTCCTCTAGGACTTTGCTCCATAATTTATCCCTTCTTAAACTCATTTTATCTTCTACCTTTACTTCTGGGCCTTCCTACTACCAGGTCACATTATAACAACCATCATTTGACCACATACACACCTCAACTATCTTCCCTTCACAGACTCAAATAATAACCCACACACTAGTTTCTCTAGTTTACCTCTTTCCAGGAACAACCACCATAAAGTGACTTCCACCCCCCACACACACACCCACAACAGAAATATTTCTTCCTAGGTTTATCAGAGATCTAACCTCCAAACCCAAGTGCCATTTTTGGAACTGATCTGCCTCGACATCTTTGTAATATTATGCATTGTGACCTTTTCCTCCCATTCTTGCAGCAGTCCATTCCTTGATTTCACTCTCCACAGCTCTTCCTCTCCCTTTCTAGCTTCTTCTCAGTTCTGACACGGGCCTTGCTTCCTCTGCATATTCAGTAAATGTAGGTGTCATGCAGGGGTGGCCACAAATTCTTTGTAGCTCCTTCCATTGAGAGATGGAGTCTATTTCTTTTTGCTCGACTAGACCTTGGGACTAAGTATGGCCAATAGAATATGGTAAAAACCATGTGTGCGAGCTCTAGAGTCCAGGCTTCAAGAAACCTTGCAGCTTCTGCCTTCTTCTTCCTGTAATGCTGTCCTGAGACTGCTGTTTGATGAAAAAGCTGGAGATGAAAGACCACATCGAGAGAGAGACACCCAGCCATCTCAGTTGTCCCATCGGAACCTAAGCCTTGACTAACCCACTGCTCGTGAGATAGCCAAAGTAAAACTCAGAAGAACCACCCCAGTTTACTCAGAAAATCATAGCAAATAATACATTGTTGTTTTCAGCCACTAATTTTTATGATGTCTTATTGCCAGTAAGTGATAACTGATACAATAGGCATCCCTCAGGTTTCTATGACTCATTTCTTGTCTCATTATATACACCTTATGGGTGACTGTAATATCACCCACAACTTTATCAACCAACTGAATGATGATAATTCCCAAATTTACTTATTTTTTCCCTTGAGCTCCAGACCAATATTCCAAACTTTGTTTTGACATGTTTATTTGATCATTGTTACTCACAGCCACCTCAAATTTGGCCCATCAAAACTAATTCACCATCCTCTCCTCTCATATCTCAAACTATTCCACCTCTTGATTTCCCATCTTACTAAATGTAATCACTATCTCCCCACCCTTTCTCTCAAGTTTGAAAACTGGGAGTCTTCCTAGATTCCTTTGTCTATCTCATTCCCCTTTAACAACCAGTCCCCATGTCTGTTTTACTCTTTCTCCCAAATGTCTCAAATATACGCCCTCCTATCTATCACCACTACTACGATTCGGACAACTTCCAGTCTTACAATAAGTTACTGTAGTAAGTTAGGACATATTATATTATGATAAACTCCTGCCCACTTCACATTTGTGCTCCATAATACTGTCAGGCTTCCCTTTTTAAACTGCAAATCTAGCTGTGTACCTTCCTTGTTTAAAATCTTTAAATGGTTTCCAAGTCCTGCATTTTCAATTTGTTTACCTTTCTTCCTCTCCCTCATCACCCCTCCCCTCTCTGTCTCTGTCTCTCTCTTACTCTCTCTTCTGTTCTCTGTTTCTCTCCTACCTGTTCCTAGAATTCCTTCCATGATCTGATTCCTCCAACTGATAGCCAAGCACTCTGTAATAGACACCTTGAGCTAGCTATTCCTAACATCTTGCTGATCTCTGACAGATCTAATGTGAGGGTAACTGGCTGTCACTGTAACATCTATCATCCTATGAATTGCTAGACTGGATTGCACTGTATCTGCCATGCTTTTATTTTTCACTCTGGGCTTTTCCATAACCTATTTCCTTGGCTTGAAACACCTTTTTTCCCCTTTCTTCATCTAACTCTTACTCTGTTTCAAATGTTGCTTCCTCTAGGAAAATTCCCTTATCATCTCTGAATAACCCCATTCCCACCACTCCAGATGGAAATGGATGCCCATTCTTGATGCTTCTACAGAACCCATTGTACATTGAGTGGTAGCATTTTCTACCTTCGTTTTTTGCTAGTTTGCCAGTCAGGTCCTGGACTGACTCTTTCATCTTTGAAGCCTAAGAGCCTAAGACAATAAATGTTAAATGTTCTTTTATTTTTTGGAGCATGAGAGGAGGAAGGGGGTTGGGGGGGAGGTATATAAAGGGAACTTTT
This sequence comes from Monodon monoceros, assembly GCF_005190385.1. Lineage (NCBI taxonomy): Eukaryota > Metazoa > Chordata > Mammalia > Artiodactyla > Monodontidae > Monodon > Monodon monoceros. The sequence goes on from NW_021703783.1 coordinate 67,319,011, forward strand.
CAGTCAACTAGGGCCTGGCGGTTACAACTATCCCACCATATATTTTTGTAAATAAAATTTTGTTTAAGTACAGTCATGCTCATTTAATTATGTACTGCCTGTGTCTGTTTTCACACCACATTGACAGAGTTGAGTGGTTGAGACCGTGACATTATGGCTGGAATAACCTAAATATTTATTATGAGGCCTTTTACACAAAATGTTTGCCAACTCCTGACCTAGATGATTTACCTGCACCAAAAATCTAGATTTTGTTTATTTAAATACTAAAATGTTATTTGAACTCCAATATCTATATAATAGTTCTGTGTATTATTCTCTAGGGGACAAGAAAGTAAAAATAATGTGGTCTTTAAACAGAAGAATGTATGATCTCATGGAAGTCACGGCCTTGTTTGGAAGTAATTTCAACCAAAGGCAATGACTGAAGGCTCACTAAGAGGATGGCTGTGAAATGCTTCATGGAGAATGAGTGGGTTTAACATAGGATTAGTCAGCGTGAAGGCCTTGGCTGGGAAACCAGTGTGTTCTGCCTTTAAAGTCCCATTCCAGGTGCAGTGTGTTCCGTATTAATCAGTCCCATATGGATGTCAGGAGGGCTGGCAGTAGGTTGGATGAAAGGCTGCTTTCACAGCGCAGTGTGTCCAAACACCAGGTGTTTGGAGGTGGAATATTTGGAAACATTCAAGTGACACCTTGAATTTTTCTACTCTAAACCCTGATGTTCTTCCCTCCCCCGAGTTACCCTTGCCATTTTTTCTGTTCTCTATGATAATGCAACTATATTCCTATTTACTCAGACCCCAAATTGTAGTTATCACTGAATCTTTTTTTCCATCCTGATACTTTCTATTGTCCCCATACACTCAGTTTTGAATTCCTATAAATTCCGCCTCTATAGTGACTCTTATAACTGTAATCTCTATCTGAAGTTTCTTGTTCATTTATTGTTTCCTTACTGTCTGCCCGTCCACCACTGTACCGTAAGCTCAATGAGAATAGAGACCTTGACTGCCTTTCTCATTGCTGTATCCCCAGCACCTAGAATAACATGTAGCACACATTATAAGGTAAATAAATATTTTTTGTTGAACACATGGACTTTATTATGATACTTTAAAATGCCTGCCTTGTATTTTAATTATTTATATATGTCTGTGTGTCTACTAATCAACAAGTTCCTTAAAGTATGGTCCATATCTGATTCACATTTAATCTTAATAATGCCCTCAAAGTATGAGGTTCATTTGATATTTCTGAATTTTTAAAAATCATCACATAACCATTATCTTGAGTCCCCAAAAGGGAAATATATACAAGTAGATGCCCAACCTGATACGGTGGGATGGTTTTGTTTTAAGATGCTAAGGTAGATAAGAAAGCAATACTATAGTATGCTCAGACTCTGTAAAGCACTATATAGCACAAGCTGCCAGCTTACTTAATTCTCTAAACTGTGACTACAGCAAGGTCTCCTAACTAAAAGTAGAACCACTAAAAACGATCATTTAAAAGCAAATAACTTAGTCTAAGTTTCATGCAGATTATTAATAATTCTAGGAAAATGTTCTTTGACTTTCACTACTAGAGTAAAAGAACAAGCAGTCAAGAAATTAAAACTAATACTTTGTGGTCCACTGCTGTAAAGTGCCTAACTTCCTGTGCTCTGAAAAAATATGAAATCTCAAAGGTCCAGTATAGCTTCATAAGTGCTTTTTCTAATGGCGCACAACTCTTTTCTTCATATGAGACTATAGTTATTATATGTCTACTCCATGAACACATCCATGGTTTTTCAATAGCACTTCTCATAGGTTCCACACAAATGTAATTTTATGCAGAGCTAAAAATAGGTATCTTCAGTTTCTACTATTGAGGACTGTGGTGTCCCCCAAACTGATGTGCTGCTGCTAGATCTTAAAGTACTCTCGGTTAACCATAACTGCAGGGAATTCCAGAAGGATTGACAAATGTCAGAGTAAATGAGGAGTGAATGAGTAACCAAAGGTATTGGAGATGGCTGTAAAATGTCTTAGTCATTGGTTGAGAACAGCAAGCATACACTGTGCAGTACATCAATAAACCCCAGAAACAAAATTCCTACCGATTATATACCATCATTAGTAAGAATAAAAATTTGTTGAAATTGGACCACTATCTGCATTAGTGGAATTACCATTTAAAAGATCCACAAAATAGTAGAATTACTTAATTCTATAAGCTGATACACTGACTAGTTTAATAGGATTATTAGAACAAATAGCAGTCAAATACAGTTGACTGTAAGTCTATTACTGTTATATAAACACATCCCTAACATTTTTTTCAATTGTAAAATACTGTTTTCACCAACCAAGCAAGATTCTGGATTCTCACCAAACTGACCATATTACTACCTGCTTCCTGAATTCTTTTCTTTTGATTATCCTGAGTCATTCCTAGCTTTGTGTGCTTCAGCCCCTCCTACATCTTTCTGTGCACCTTGTTGTGTTCCCTACTCTTGTCCAAGCCTGTCCCCTAACTGGAAGTTTCATAAACACTATCTAATGTGATGATGCTCCATTTATTTTTCTTTATCTCCATTCACTTTTCTCTTATATACTTCTACTTAGAGTCAATCAAAAACATTTAGTGACACCTACTCTATAGAGGAACAGCCTTCCTAAGACATTATACTTTCATTTTATAAATTGTATTATAAATATAACTTTATTTACCCTGTCAACGGTAGTTCCCCATGGAAGAGTGATTTTTTTAAAAAGTTCATGCATGAGATACTAAACTATAGTGCTCTTTTCTCAATTAGGAGTTTAAGAGTGAGGTGAATGAGGTGGTGTCTTTGCATGTTTAAGAGGTGCAAGGTGCATGTTTGGTATAATACAAAACACAGAGTTTACCAGTCCTAAAGAAATAAAATAAAAAGATAGCTACTCCTAACATTCTTATATTTGTATTACTAAACTTAAAATTGTGCTTAGCAAACACTCAATAATTCTTAGATATTATAATTTATAAACTAATCGTATGTCTTTATAATTGGAAATAAACACATTTGACTTTTACCGTAATGGTACCTTTCCTGGTGGAGGTTATGTGGCAATGCATCATGTTTAGGTAAAATAAAATTACCAAAAAAATCCTTCTTTCAATTCTATTTTTTAAAGTTTTCTTGAAAAAAAGCAGGACAAGAGAATTAAATTCTACTCTGCAGAGGAAATTTTAAAACCACAGAAGCTTAGAGATGAAAGGGACCTTAAGTATCCAATTCAATCTCTCATATTTTTAGACAAAGATAACACTAAAATATTCAAATTATGTATCCTTTGTTCTTATCAAAAGACACATAAGGAACTGTCTCTTAAACTATGCTATGCATTGCAAAATCATTAATAGTCTCATAATTTTGCTCAGATGCGGTGTGAGGATTAAACATAAAAGCTGTCAGAATTGAAATATTTCATCAATATCCAAGGATAGTATTGCACAACATTTATAGACTCATTTCTATTTATATTCAGTAATTTATAATGTATCTCTTTGTATCTAGGGAGGAAAAGAGATCAGTGATGATCAGGAAAAGAGAACAGAAGTTCTAGTGAGTCAAGGTTGAGATTTTGAAGCCACAAATATCATGTTTAGGTGTTAAAAACTTAGATATACTTCATAACATATTTAATCCAAGAGGCCTGAACAAGGAGTGAATATTTACTGAGCTTTTATTATGTCCTAGCACCGTGCTAAATTTTTATATATAATCAGATTTAATCCAAATTCTTGATGGTTTAGGATTAACTCTATTTTAGAGATGAGAAAACTAAATACTAAATAGGCCATACAGAGTAAGGGTTAAGAGCATGGATTCGAATTCTGTCTCTGCCACTTACTAACTGTTGCACTGCTCTGGGTCTTAATGGGCTTACATGTGAAATAGGAGAAATAGTAGTAACTTCTTCACAGTGTAATTTTTTTTTTTTTTTTAAAGAAGATGTTGGGGGTAGGAGTTCATTAATTTATTCATTTATTTTTTTTGGCTGTGTTGGGTCTTCGTTTCTGTGCGAGGGCTTTCTCTAGTTGTGGCAACCGAGGGCCACTCTTCATCGCGGTGCGCGGGCCTCTCACTATGGTGGCCTCTCTTGTTGCGGAGCACAGGCTCCAAACGCACAGGCTCAGTAGTTGTGGCTCACGGGCCCAGTTGCTCCGCGGCATGTGGGATCCTTCCTTCCAGACCAGGGCTCGAACCCGTGTCCCCTGCATTACCAGGCAGATTCTCAACCACTGCGCCACCAGGGAAACCCCACAGTGTAATTTTAAGTATTATGTAAATTACTTAGACCAGTGCACATAGTAAGTGTTATAAGAAGTATTAGCAGAGGTGGATTTACCCTGAAGCTAACGAAGTTTAAGCATAAGGGCTTCCTCATTTGCACAGGCACATTCCGAGGCCCCATAACGACCTTAGTGATATTATTAATCAGAACTTTAAAGAGCAACTTATTTAATACCCATTAAATATGTCAGCATATTTAATACCTATTGCTCATTTTAAAGAGCAACCCCTTCAATTGTCAAACTTAAATTTGCCTTTGCTTGTTATTATTGTTATCGTCGTATTAGAAAGATGAGATATTTGCCCCAGTGCATACAACTAGTAATGGCAAATCTGAGATATGACCGAAAGTCTAGGTGACTAAAGAGCTGGAGTTCTTAACTAAGATAATTTTCTGCCTGTTTCTAGCATTTTCCCTTTGTCTTATAACTGTAATTATCTTATAGAAAGAGCATAAATCCTCCTTTCATGTGAGAAAATAAGTATTTTCCCAACTGTATTTCCCTCTTACCTCCAAAGAAGGAGGAAATGTTCCACATTCAACAGTGATGGGGTCTATAGTAGCCAACTACCATCATCCACCAAACCTCACTCACATACATACATGGTTGCATCAAGGAGCATGAAAGGAAGTGAGAGCATCCCTAGAGAAGAATGAGTAACCCTGCACCTTGGTTTGTTCTCTACCAGAAGTCCAGTAAAGTCTCTTACAGCATCTATTTCTCAACTGTGACCCTTAACCATTTGAAAGCAAGGAGTTAAGCCTAGAAGCAGGGATGATGAGAGATCAACCTTGAATTTATGGATTCATTCTTTAACTTACCCATGAATCCATTCACCAAAAATATACTGATTTACTACTCTGACACAAGTGCTTTATGGGGACCAGCTGTATTTGGAAAGTATATGTTGAATTCATTTGTTCAATCAACAAATATTTATTGAGCATCTACTCACCGTTTATCTAGAAAGAAACAAGATAGATGAGGTCCCTGATCTCACTGAGTGTATACTCAATTTTTTTATAGCTATCTTAAGGCACTTTACTTATAAAAACAGAGGGCATTCTAGCCTGCAGATATAAACCTTTGAGAATAATTTGCCTTTTTTGTCAGCATATTTCATACCCATTTCCCCTTTTTTTTCTTGAAATATTTTTCTTATCACTGCCAATGCTAAAATGTCTCCCCAAGGCTCTATTCCATTCATATAAGTAATGGTCACCGTTGGGTGACCATTCACATTACTAATCGCTTTAAATTACTATCAACAGATATGCAAACTTTCTCTAGAAGGTGTAGCCTTACAACAGGCTCCACAATAATTGAATCACAATCTATTTTGAAAAACCAATTAATTGACTCTTAAGAAATCAGTGTTGTATGTGTTATGTGTGTTTTGCCAAAGGGATGTCTTTTAAAACTCCTAAGCAAGTATACATGAAAGAACATTAGCACACAGAAGTATGCTGAACTTTTTCCTTTCACATGTACTTGGTGCAGATGGCATGTTGCCTTATTTTAGAAAGCCAATATGCTAGGGACAAAGAGATCTCTTGTCAAGGACTGGAATACACATTCACCTGGAAGAGGTAAACTCATACTCCTACTTCAACTTTCTTTCATTTTTAGAACTAAAATCAAAAGAAGAGAGCCATACTTTTGTGAATTACCTAGAGCCATTATCAGATCTCCCAAACGACATACCAATCAAATAACATCAAAACTTTCTAAGTTATACAGTCCAGCTAATAAAGAGGCTATGTAAATAAAATTGTTAACCAGCTACAAACTTTTAAAAACTTTTTAAAAATCCTTAAGATTTTCACCTTGACATTCTTCATGAATTGATACGGTACATAATAAAACATCTTATGTAGTGGATTTTAAGTTGGGTTATAGTTTTCTTGAGTGACAGTTCAAGATCTAACCTAGAGCTCAATTTCACCGCTGCCACTGCTCTCAGGATATTTTTGCCAGGGATAGAGCATTCCAATCATTGTTCCTAATGCGCTGTCTCTGTCAAGTAATAACTACTTAAGTTACCAGGTATTATCAGGGGAAATCTCTTTCAGGAACACCTGGGAACTAAAAAGATGTATGTACTCAAATATCCAGCATTTCTCAAGCCAATTTCAGGGCCCTTTCAAATATTTATTGGAGGTTAGACAAAACAGTACAAGATAATTTCCTGTTCTGCAGAATTCATAAATTACCATACTTCTAATTACAACGAGAAAACATCCAGCTTGCCAGCAACTTCTACCATGACTGCAAAACTCAATTCTTCCTTCTGATGAAGTAACTGCGGCATGAGGTGCTTAAGATAGCGATATGAGGCACCTGGTTTTAAAACAACTTGGTTAGATATGTTCTAATTCATTCAAAAGCAAATGCAGATTTTATGTGTCAATTATACAACAATAGAGCTGTGTTATTTACTTCTAATAATTTTATTACAAATATATTTTTTGGAGACTTTTGATTTCAAGTTGATATTAGGACAATGCTTGTTATCACCTGTGATATAGGTATAGGAAAAGCCAAAAGAAAGCCAAGAGCTGACTGAATGGTACCTAACAATAATTATAAGGCCTTATTCACTAAATTAGATCCTTTCGTATTCATTGTTATTATCAATGAATCACCTGAAAGAACAATTCTGATTTTATATATCCAACAAACATATGAAATACTGCTTTAGTCTGGCAATTTTTTGCTCCTAGCAAGGTTTGGTAAAAAGTCCAACCAATTTTCTGCCCTCAAATTTTATTAATTAAAACACCAAGGAATCGTAACTCACAACCAAGAATCCCCCAGATCTTTAAAGTGACATTCCACTTTTCTGAACTTATAAAAAAAAAATGTTGCTGATTGCTATTTAGAAGCATTAGCTTTTAAAGCAATCATTGTTTTGAAAATAGAACCTACAGATGGAACTTATGTGAATACTTGAATATGTTAATAATCTGAATTCAACTGTTGAATGACCATATGAATGTCAAGTAAATTCATGCTTCATTATTTCCTTCTTTGGGTTTTCTATGAGAAACAAAAGCCACCTAGTGACTTTTAGAAAATATTTTCGGAAACTTGAATAGCTTATTGAAAAGAAAATATCTAGACTCTCCAACGTTTTTATTCTTCATGTGAACATAAAGTTGCTTAAGAAGGTAGTTATCAATCTTTGGGATTCAGTCACAGAACATTTTATTATTATGGAACCAAAGTAAACAACCCATCTCCTGAGACCAAAAGGTCTTCTGAAAATTGTACTCTTCCTATTAAATGTTATGAAAATTAGAAAATTTAAAAAAAATAATTCTGAGCATAAAGATTTTACATTGGCTCCATTTCTTTTATTTGCATGAAAGTTAGAAACGAAAAGCATCAGGGCGGGGGTGGGTGGGATGAATTGGGAGATTGGGATTGACATATATACACTAATATGTATAAAATAGATAACTAATAAGAACCTGCTGTATAGCACAGGGAACTCCACTTCGCCATACAGTAGAAACTAACACAACATTGTCAAACAACTATACCCCAATAATAATAATAAAAAAAAAGAAATGAAAAGCATAAAATGTTTGTGTGTCCAAATAAAATCATTTTGTGACCAAGTATTATTTTCAGATTTCCTGAAGACTGTTTTCCAGATTTTTAAATCGAATGATTCTTAACATTTAGAAAATATTTTCTGGTAGGGGAGGATTAGCTTGGTGTCCAAATCCATATAATTATTTGTCCATCTCCCTGGTTTTTGGATTTTATCAAATATCAACCAATCCTTTATAAAGTATTCACTTTTATATAATACCAGCTGATCTCAGATGATGCTAGAGAATAAAATGATTACTGTGTCTTTGATTTGAATACAAATTATAATTTTAGTTTATAAAATTATATAAACAACTGTATTATATACGTCCATCACATACCAGGCACTGCCCTGGGAATTAGAACACAATGGGGACTAGACAGATATGGCCCTGCCCTCCTTAACCTTTACAGTGTGTGTTTTCTAAAAGTTTTTTATGCCTCATACTTTGAAGTTTCATTTGTTTTCCATCCTGTCTCTAAAACTCTCAAATATCCATGTATCATGAGACTATTTACAGAGCTACCTTAGGACGTTCAATCTTGGGTGATAAATATTCTGAGTGAACAAAACTGAAAAGACAGAACAGGATGCAGAAAAGTTCAATAAACTTTCTCAAAATTTTATGATCTCAAAATCCTAATATTCCCTCGAAAAATCCTCATTTTTTCCTGCTGACAAAGATAGAATTATATTCAAGTTGTTCTTTTAACTGTATAAATGTTATATCACAATGTATACAAATATATTTCTCAAATTTTTCCTTCACATTCTACAAGGAATTTTATACGATATATTTGAAGAATGCATTGGCTGTTATCAGATAGCTGTTTTATCATCAATCGAAGAATGAATCTATCAAAGGATGAATCACTTGTCATTTAAGGAAAGTTATTGGTTTCTATATTTTGGAGTGGAATTATTTAAATCATTATGGAACCCAGGAAATGAAATTGATAAACTTAATCATGTAACTAAGTTTCATCTGTAGTTTCACCTTTGTGAAGGTGAAAAAACAGACAAAACAAAAATATCTCATCTATATCAAAACTAAACCTTGAAAAAAACAAATATACATTAATTCTATTTCAACACACCATGTGGCTTATTTACTGCTTAGTTTGAAATACCCATATTTTTATGTCCCTAGCTACCGCCGTGGTTTAAGCAACCTTAAGGATTGGAAAAATACAAATCTTTAAAGGGAGGCACTCAGTTATTACAGCAACTCATGCACAGCCTCACTATTACCACTTTCGCCAAAACACACGTTCATAAAAAAGCATCACCTTCAGGAAGCCCCATTCCATTTTGTCAGAGCAACTTAAAATACTATTAAGTTCCCCATCTTTTATTGTTTCCTTCCACTTTTTCATAATTTTGCATAGAAAAATATTTTTTAAATGTTTGTATACTCACTTCCCTGAACAAAAGCTAGTTTTATGGGTAGAGTAGATTTTGCAGTGGCAAATTAAGGCAACAAAAGTGGCCATATGAGGGAAACTCACAGGGGTGCATGCAGTTTTATTGCACTGTTATTTGGCATACCAATGACAGAATTCTTGAATTAGTTAACACACACACACAAATACACAACAACTCTGAACTACAGGGATAGTATTCAGAAAAATCACTATGCCAAAAACATAACTTGTCTTGTAATACCATGAACTTTCCTGAAGTAATTTTTTATATATTTTTACAGCATTTAAGCAAACACACTTCAAAATTGATGCTACTGAAAAATCCTTTAAAAAGTAGGAAGGATTTTCTTTTGGTAAGGGGAGTTGTCGGAAATATTTTTTAATGCATCGACACTACGAAAATACAAGCCTATTTTTGATAACTATCACTACCATATTTTTTAATACTACCCAGACATATTTCTTTATTTTAACATACAGTTTCATTAATTATCATAAATACCATATTTGTGACATATCAGATAATTAGAAAATAAAACAGGTTTAGAAAGTTTGATAGTATTGATTATTGCTGCTTTTGTTTCTGAAGCTAGTCAACTAAATCATAAAGACATTGGAATGAGGTAATAACAGAATTTTTCAAGTAGACATTCATGCCCAAAATAAAGTCTGGAGATTTACTTTAAAGTTGTACCACTATATTGTCATGCAGACCCTCTAAAATAATTGTATCATTTCCTACCGTGTAATTGTATGCTTTTAAATTGACACTAAGTAAATTATGACAAGTACAAACAGGTGTGATTGAGAGAAGAGTTGTGGAAAAGCCCTTATGCCAAAATAAATATGTTTAAAAAGTAAAGCCTGTGTCTACAATTATCCTCACATTTTCTTAGGCATAAAAATGTAGCACTTGAGTTAATAAAATATTTAATAGGACTGATACACACATACTGACTCAAGAAAAATCTGTGTGTGTGTGTGAAATGTTTATTTACACAATGGGCATTGCCGGCTTGAAAACAGCAAATCAAATCAAAGTAAAATAGTAATAATAAGGATTAAGAAGGACAGCTGTTTGAATCCTTTTTTAGTGCCTAAAATCACCTAAATTTCTCAAAGATTTTTGAAAGAATGAGTTCACAAAAAGTTTCTCTACAGAGTATTTTCACTTTGGGAACTTTCCAGGTTTTAGGAATGCCCCACTCAAAAAGGGAGCCAAAGCATTGTTTCCAGATTGTATCAGCAGCTCTGTTTTTCTGTTCTAATTAGTGGCTAATAAATTCTAGTTATATCTTCATCAAAATGTTAACTCTTCCTATAATATACTAAAATTCTGTCTAAAGCAAAATAAAACTTGCCATCCCACTACTCTCAAATAGGCGAGGCAACAAACAAGAAGAAGGTGATGCTAGTGGTGGAAACCAGAAGTGGCCAAAGGGAGAAAAAAGGAGTCAAAATAATCATCCTTTATTTTCAGAGATCCTTGAACTGGTCACTGCAATCCTTGTTACTGGAACAATATCCTCACCAGTTGAGTGTACACACTAGCCCTAACTCCCTAGAGCTTTGTTCCCCAGGAGCAATTTTCATCAGAATCTAACTGCAACAAAACACATACTTTCACAACAGAAGCTCCCGAATACACACACGCTGGACTTTACCTGTTTTTATGCCGAGTCTTCAGCAAGTTCCTTCCAAAGGGAGCCATGGCCTGCCAGGCCAGCGAACAGCAAGGACAGTATCTCAAAGTTCTCTGGGGATGGGGGAGATATCTGGATTTCTAGGGTGAAGGGAAGAGACCTGGAAGCTTCCTCTTCACCTCCTCAGATGCTCCTGGCTTTCAGCTCATTAGTATCCGTCTGAAGGGAGCTGCTGGAAGTTGTGCAACTGTTGCTTAACTTTGAACTGCGGGATTGCTGTGGCTGCTGCACCTTTGGAGACCTGCCCAGCTTCAGCCTCGAAGGAGGCGTCTGGAGGCAGGAAAAGGAAAAGAAAAAAAAAAAGAGAGAGAGAAAGAGAGGAAGGGAGGAGGACTCTATTGTGTTCTATAGTTATTTGCAGACTTGCTAAAAGAGCTGCCACCCCACAGGCATGGTAATACCCACGGAATGGGAATTTCACTCGGTTATGGAAACCCCCCCTTCCGCTCTCCACGCCCAACCACACAGGGTGAAGTGAACACACATAAAAGATTTAAAAGTAAATACCTCCACCTCCCATCCAGCTCCAGTCTGTGAAAAGTAATCTGACGGAGGCAAGCAGGAGTGAGGGCCAAGAAGTATTTGCCCAGCGATTCGACACAAAAATCCCCCGCCCGGGGTGTCAGTGCTGTAACATACATCGAGGAGTGAAGCTGGAGTCTGGATCGAGGGAGACTCCCAGACCCCTGAGGAATCTGAGCCCCGAGCATCCCCCAACTCCGTCCCTCTACTCTTCAAGGTCATCTTCCAAAAGCTGGAGGACCTGAAGGTCCAAAGGGCTCCAGGGCTGAATGATCACAGCACTGGCACAGGAACCAGCCAGGGTTTGGGGTCCCGACCCCGCCGCATCTTTGGCACTTACTGGCCCTTTTAGACCACGGGAGTTTGAACGAAGAGCCAACTGTTGGCTCTCGCCCCTCGAGTAGTAAATTGAGAAAGGACGCGCCGCGAGGACTTCAGGGAACTGAAGTGTGCGGTGCAGGTCGAGGGGCTGGCTGACATCACCTAATCTCACGTGATCTCGAACCCTGGCCCACGGCAGCCCCGGCAGAGTTGGGCGAGCGCACGCGGGTGCGGGCGGCAGCGAGCAGTGCGGGAGGAACTCCCTTGCCCCGCGACGCCGTGGGAAAGCGCTGTACAGGGGCGAGGCCCTGCAGAAACTTCCCAAGACATTTTTTCTAGGATTCCGTTTCCACTCCCCTCCTCCGACTCCCCTCTCGTCTGCCCCCGCCCGCTCGCCCCAACTCCTGCCCGCCCCAGGCCCTGCCTGCTGCGCTTCTAATCTTGGGCTTCCGTAGCAGACGGAGGGAGGGAAAAGAAACTGTGGCTTCACTCTGAATACCACTTCAGGACAGGGGATCTCTGGACCACTAGAAACACGAAAGGCTCAGACTTTCTTTGGGAGCACACCCTCCACCCTCAACAAAAGCAAGCAAAAAAAGTGATCTTAAAGGTTTCTATAATTTTTATATGTCCTGATTTATGCAGAATTATGCAGAGCTCAAAAAATCATTTTTCCAAAATTTACTAGCATAACTCTTCTCTAGTCCTCTATACTGTATACACATATATGTATTTTATATAACATTATTATCTAAAATTTGTTGTTTATTTGTAATTGTACATAAATATTATATATAAGCTATATATATATATATATATATATATATATAAAATCCCTAACTGTTATAAATTAGCCAATTTATTACAATAGCCAGTGCTTTAATTCAAAAAAAGTTACCTTTTTTCTACTCCTGGAAGATAGGATAATTTTTTTTAAAAATACAGTCATCTTTTAAATGGATCTGTGGTAGTGGTACCAGAGAAAACCTTTAAAATACTGAAAGTCATAAGTAGTAATGACATATTTTGTTTTATATGTTTATATATATATACATGTATGTATATATATATATGTATATATCTCACATATACGTATACACTTTACATGCAGCATAAATAAAACCATATTGGGTGTACTTCAGTTTCAGTTCTTGACTTTATTTTACAAGCACATCACAAAAAGTGATTTAAACTATCATGGAAACTTGCCCAGTTATTCTAAGTTGTTCAAAATAGAATCCCCTAAAGCTATACTGCTTGCTTATTAATATGATGGCTGCAGCCAATTTGCAAAGAATGTTGCATTTACAAATATCCCTGCATTTCCTGTAGTTTTGGTTCTCCACCCTTATCAACATTATTTGTATATGTAGTTTTCATATAAAACGATTTTTAATAGAGGAGTTTAATGGAACAAGAGGAAACAACATTACTTCTTTACTAGCATAATCTTATGCTGAGTTTCAAGTTCGCACAAATGAACCTCATTTAGGATGTTATTATTCCTCACATAAAATATTCTATTAATACTATTTATGACAAGCTCTTTGATGTATAAGAATTAAATATCTCTCAGATATTAAAAGCTGAAAGGAATCAAAAACATGGGCACTAATATCTAAATAGAAAAGTAAGCAAATAACAATTTGAAAAGAAAATAACAAAACCATGTTTAAAAAAAAACTAGTAACCAGATATTGTGTAGGTAAATTGAAATGAGATTTTATTTTGCATCTACCAAATTGCCTGATTTTTAAAATGATGATTCTCAGCTCTGTCAGTATGATGGTCAGAGTAGTGTTGACACATAGTATTAGACAAGGAACTGGCTATTTTTCTTTACAGGGTAGAAAGTAGATAAAAAATTATCTCAAAGTGAAAATAAGGCAAACTAATGACTGCATGTCCTTTCAGTGATATAATGGAGCCTTGTCTAATAGTTCTTCCCAAAGATAATCCAGTCCCCTGGCAGAATGCAATTTTTTAAACTTACTATTTACTATTGATTAGGCCCAGACTCTGTGAGATTAAGGTTTAAGTTGTGTTTAAAAAAAAGGAAAGATGCAAGTAGAAAGATAACTCAAAAGGTTATAGTTTTATTGCACTGTAGGACATCAACCAATTTTACATCTAACTTAGTTTTATTTCAGCCTTCTGCCTTTAATTCACTAACTATATATAGCAGTCTTCCCTATCCTCTTTTGGGCCAGTTTTACAATTCTGCTGAGTTCCTCATTAATAAGTCAATCTTTGACACTTGCCCACTATATATTTGTATGAGATTCATAATAGCAGTTTTTTGAAAATTATACTTTGAAAAACTCTGAACATGCATCTGTCCTTTTCTGAACCAATAGGAAATCTTCATAGAAGAAAGATGGTTACTTATCTATACAATCCCTATCTTTCCCTATGTGTAAAATGTGTTTTGATGGCAGAAAATAGAATGTTCTTTCAATCATCTCTAAGTATACCGCTCAGCCAAAATAAATAGAAAAGGTATATTTCCTTACATATTTAAATTAACATGAAAAATCAACAGGGAAGATGGTACATTATACTTGATAATAAAAGAATGAATGTTCTCCTCAATCAAATGAACATTATTTAATCTGTGGTTGAGGTGTTTTCAGAAGCTAAACAGTGTTAAAACATGTATTCTTATAGAAAGCCCTGTTTTTGAAGGAGGTATAACAAATGTATCAATTTTTTGTCTAGTTCATTCATAGCCTCTCTTCATATTAGGAAGTTGTTGGTTTTTTGTTTATTTTTTGCTGCACCACGCAGCATGTGGGATCTTATTTCCCCGAACAGATATCAAACCCATACTCCCTGCAGTGGAAGCACGTGGAGTCCTAACAACTGGACAGCCAGGGAATTCCCTAGGAAATCTTTTTTAAATCGAATTTTTCCAGTGTTATTGAGATATAATTGACATACATCACTGTATAAGTTTAAGGTGTACAGCATAATGACTTACATATATTGTGAAATGATTCTTGCAATAGGTTTAGCCAGCATCCATCATCTCATAGATACAATAAAAAGAGAAAGCAAAAAAGAAAAACAAATTTTTCTTTTTTGTGATGAGAAGTCAGGATTTACTCTCTTAACGTTAATATACATTATATACCTGTGTTAACTATAGTCATCATGCTGTTCATTACATCCCTAGTACTTATTTATCTTGTAACTGGAAGTTTGTACCGCCTACCTCCAATTCCCCCTCCCCCCAACTCCATCCTGACTTCTAGTGACCACACTCAAGACATCTTATTATATGAACTTTTCTGACTTTTAGCTTTAGCACATATGACTTCACTAAAAGGGTAGCAGATATAAGTATAGGGGTTAAGAGCATAAGTTTTGTAGCCGCAGAGACCTACGTCATAGTAAAGATCCTAGCCACTTCCTAGTAAAGATCTTGGATAAATTACTTGATGTGTCTGAGCCTCAGATTTCTGATAATAATAATGCATTCTCAGTTTTCATTAGACGTAAGTTTAGGAGAATTTTAACTTTTTTAAAAAATACTGTCTTGTACAGATGTGTTGTATTCTTATTACTAGAAATTTACTCTTCACATTTTAATGATTAAATTGGCTTACTGGTGTAATTATCATACACATCTGTGCTGGTAAGAGCCAGTTTTCCCCAGGGCCTGCATGAAAACAATAGCAGAGCTGAGGTTCTAGATCTTGGATTACAAGATTACTCTGAGCCAGTTTATCACCACTCATATGGTAATCTGTGAGGAAATAACGTACTACAGAGCTTGTTATAATCAATCAGTTTATCTGATTTACTGAAAACCCCATTTTCAATTAAGGGGAAAAGAGTAAGATAGAGAACCTGTTTTGTTTGGACAACAAATAACTCAGAAATAATTAAAACTGGCCAGAAGAGTGGAATCCAAACTTGAATGAGAATCTTTGGACAATCAAGATGTGGCAAAAGGGCACCATGTAGAACAGAGCTGTTTATAGCAAAAGGTAGAAAATCTCAAAAAAGTTAGTGGAGGATACGGTTAAACTGAATTCCAGAGCTATTATTATTATTCCAATGAGTGTCTATCTTCTAAAGTTCTTTCCTATCTTAAGATTGCTCATGGAAATAGAAAACATGTCTAAAGAGTGGAACAGATGTATTTTTTTCTCACAGAATCTTTTAAATAATGAATGTAGGTGTCATGGGTTATGAAATAACCTCTCTAAAAGTTTTGAGCAAGGAAGAGATAACAATTTTGAATGGTTTAGGAAGAGCCCAGAAGCAGAGATCCCATTTCAGCTCTAGGATTCTATTACTGGCAGTACTCTTCTGATCCTCCAAAAAAAATTTAGAATGGCCGTCTAAGCTTTTGTAGGATTTACATAATCATGTCTAATTAGTCATCCAGCTAATAGGTGGCTCCAAGCTTTTAATTAATTAAACAGTATTTGAATGGCTGGCTGGTTGGGGGTTGGCCAGATACCTGTGTCCTAAATAAAAGGCCAAATTTCTTCACTTGGTAGCCATGGCTATTATTAATTCTAAATGAGATAAAGTGACAAATCCATATAAGGAAGGCTGCTACTAGTAATTGCTCAACTTCATGGGACTTCCCTGGTGGCACAGTGGTTAAGAATCTGCCTACCAATGCAGGGAACATGAGTTCGATCCCTGGTCCGGGAAGATCCCACATGCCACAGAGCAGCTAAGCCCATGTGCCACAACTACTGAGCCCCCGTGCTGCAACTACTGAGCCTCTGTGCCTAGAGCTCATGCTCTGCAACAAGAGAAGCCACTGCAATGAGAAGCCCACACACCACAACAAAGCAAGCCCATGCTCAGTAATGAGGATCCAAAGCAGCCAAAAATTTAAAAAAAAAAATCGCTCAACTTCAAAGAAAGTGTGAAACAAAGATACTTTAATAAAATGTGTGCATATGAATATATAAACACCCTCAAATATACATTCACCTGCTATATAAAATAATAGAGTTATAATGTGTTTTGGTGCTTTATGCAAAGCATTTTCATGTCTGATATCTGATTCCACTATGGTCAGCAGAAGAGAAAATATTATTTTAGTTTTATTAATAAGAAAACTGAGGTATAGAGCCAAGTGATGATTTAACTATTACTCAAAACAAAGAACAAACTGGAATCAAAGATGACTTTAGGGCTTCCCTGGTGGCGCAGTGGTTGAGAGTCCGCCTGCCGATGCAGGGGACACAGGTTCGTGCCCCAGTCCGGGAATATCCCACATGCCGCGGAGCGGCTGGGCCCGTGAGCCATGGCCGCTGAGCCTGCGCGTCCGGAGCCTGTGCTCCGCAACGGGAGAGGCCACAACAGTGAGAGGCCCGCGTACCGCAAAAAAAAAAACGATGACTTTAGTGTAGGTAAGAATCATAGATACCCTCTATTTCAATTCTCTCATTATGTAAATAAAGAAGACAAGACTCAGATATAAATGCACTTGCTCAAAAACATATGTTAGCATGAAGTAGAACCAAGAACAGACCTTGTTGGCTATATTAATAACTCAGATATACCTTTTCAATTAACATTAAAATAGAACAAAATAAAAAATATAGAGCCTAACATGGACCTTAGAATTCACCCATGCAAGGACTCATTTTACTGCCAAGGACTCTAAGTGCAAAAGAGAATAAATTAATTTCCATACTTCATGCAATATTAGGCTTGAAACTCTGTTCTCCCAGTTCAGTATTCTTTTTTTTTGTTTGTTTGTTTTTTGTTTTTGTTTTTGTTTTGTGGTACACGGGCCTCTCCCTGTTGTGGCCTCTCCCGTTGCGGAGCACAGGCTCCGGACGCGCAGGCTCAGCGGCCATGGCTCACGGGCCCAGCCGCTCCGCGGCATGTGGGATCTTCCCAGACCGGGGCATGAACCCGTGTCCCCTGCATCGGCAGGCGGACTCTCAACCACTGCGCCACCAGGGAAGCCCCCAGTTCAGTATTCTTTTAAAATTATATAACTGTATGTGCTTAATCTATTAGCAAGCATTTAAATGACTTGGGTTCAAATCTCACAGGCCTAAACTACATCTATTTCACAGTTTATAAAGAAAGAAAATAGTTTTAATCCAGTGACAAGAATTTTCATGTGCTCTTGAAGCACTAGCAGAGTTTTTCTTGAAAAAATAGTGTCTTATAGAGATATATGTTATGCTTATTACTAGAAATTTACTCTTCAAATTTTAATGTGTCAAAGACAATAATTTTGAAATTTGGAACTCTCTTTTAGTAAATATGAAATGGAATGGATGAGAAAAGGTGATACCATATGTTTCCAGTCAGGATATTAAACACCACTTTAGATCGTTCAAGCCAAGCAAGATTTGATGCAGCGAATTGTTTACAAGGGTGTTAAAAAGAATGGAGAAACATAAGCAGAATACCAAGAAGCTGCTACCGTGCTTGTGCTGAAACCCATGAGCCAGCAACGGCTTCTCAGCTGTTGGAGAAACTTCTTCAGCCTTCCACTACTGTTACAACTATTCCAGGTGAAAACTCCAACAGTGCTGGGTCAGCATTTGCAAATTTCTCAGCTCCTCCCACTTTCCAAACTTCTGCCCGTATTTCTCAATGTGAGAACTTAAGAGAAAGTTGGCACTGAAGCCACTAGCTTGGCAAAGCATCTCAGAAATATAGTTTGTATGCGTCTAACCCTGTCAGCACAGGGGGAAATAGAGAATGATATGGAGTCAAGAACAATTAAATCATACACAGTTTGACATTTGGTAAATAGTTTTTCAGTGTAGAGCTACCTGGAAGATTATAGAGATAAAAGACATGCTTTCTGTGTATGAACTAAATGGGGGAGAAAAATAATTCAGGAACGTGGTATGTATGTCTAAAAGAGAGAGGCTGAGTAAAGTGTCAGACTGTTGGTATGTCCCATCTTATGACTGATGTAAACAGAAAACTGTAACAGTGGGTGCTCAAGACTTGGTTCATACTGGTAATAAAAGCTCCCAGCCAATATTCCCTTCCTTTCGGGAAGGCTCAAAAGCTCTAAGGGAGAGAACTCTTGTCATGTAATGTAATTTCCTAACTAACCTAAACGGATAGAACCCATACCTAATGTGATTATCATGAAAATTAATGTAGTAACAGAGATAACGTTCCAAGTCCATTACACATGGTCAGTAAAAGTCAGCTCCATCACCCTGCAGGCCCTACCACTTGGGGTGTGTATGATTCAGGCTAAAATTATCCTCTTGGCTGGATTGTTCTAGACAGAATTGGAATCACCTCTTCTTTTCTCACTTCCTCAACTATTCACACATGAAATTGCTAGAATTATTACTTGTGAAAAATTTAAGTTGGTTGTCAGTCTTCAGGTCTGACTGGGTTATAGATATTATCAGTAAATATTAAAAAAGAGTTTACATTTGTATGCTGAATACAGGAAATAATTAGAATATCCTTCAATTCAGAGCATTTAAAAAATGTTACAAAGAGCAATCATTTATTGGTTTAAGACTCTGGAGTTTGCCTCAAATATTACTAATACCCAAAATAAAAGCCTGAAATCTGGTTTCTCCTTTGAAATGCATTATGTGAGCGATTCAAATTAATCTGTGGTAATTTTCAGAGAATATTATGGAATGACAAATCTTGATTTTTAACAAAGGTTTAAAATATTTAAATTATTAATGTTAAAAAAGATACAAACATACTAATACATTTGCTGATCAGTATTTCTTACCATTTATGTTTGGCTCATCTTTAACAAGCACGTTGAATTGAGGCTAATTAGTTCTTTGATACAGTAAATGTTTATTGGGCACCTAGAGTATGCAAGACACTGAATTAAAAGTCTACTATTCAGAGATGAGAAGGCACAGTTCTGGTTTTCAAAGAGCTTGAGTTGAATGGGAAAAGCAATTGTAATATAAAGCATCGTTCCTTGAATAGAGCTATGCATAAAGCACAGTGGTGATATGGGAGAGAAGCAATTAAATCTATTAAGGCAAGCTGAGGAAAATCATAATAACTCTGAGAACTAGGTGTTATTATTGCCATTTTATGAATGTTAGCAACAATAATGGCTTAGACTTATAATCACTTACATAATCTTTGGAAAAATTTTCCTTAATAGATAGTTTATTAAGTAGATTTGGGAATGTTTCCTTTTTAAACTTAGTAAAGACTTTGTGAATGTAATTTTAATTTACCCCTATCAACCATCTTTCTTTATGATGTGGAGAACATATTAGCCTGATATGTATCAAAGCATCAGTACCAATTGTTATGGACTGAATGGTGTCTTCCCCAAATTAATAAATTGAAGCTCTAACCCCAATGTGACTGTATTCAAACAGAGCATTTAGGGAATCATCTAAATGAGGTTAAATGAGGTAATAAGAGTAGGGCCCTAATCCCATAGGGCTGGTGTCCTTATAAGAAGAGAAAGAGACACCAGCGCTCTCTCACTCTGCAGGCACGGAGAGGAAAGGTCACGAGGACACAGAGAGAAGGTAGCTGTTTACAAATCAGGATGAGTGTCCTCACCAGAAACAGAATTTACCAACACTTTGATTTTGAACTTCTAGCTTCCAGAACTCTGAGAAAATGAATTTCTGTTGCTTAAGTGGCCCAGTCTATGGTATTTTGTTATGACAGCCCAAGTAGACTCAGACACCAATAATATGAAGCAGATGAACTTGGACTAATTTTCCTTGGGGAAGAACAAACCAGTACATTTTTTCCCTTGGAAAAAAGCCACCTCCTTTAATACCCACTGTGTTCTGGTAGTAGAGGTGGGTGAGTTTGCACCTGGATCTGGCAACCTCCTGGGAAGCTCAGGGATCTCAGTGCACATCTTCCCCTTGAGATTTAATGTTATAGAATTTCTCAGTGAATAAAAGTGCCATCTTGGACTGAAAGGCTACCCGGGTTGCCAAAGGTGATTCGAGTCCAACTGGGAGGAAGTTTGCAGGTTGCATGTTTCTCACTAGAGTTCTACAGAAAAACCTGTAGTCTGTGAGGGAGGACTTATCTGCACTTGCTTGTTAGGGCAGTGGGCACAGATCCGATTTTGTGGTTCCAGTTTTTGAGATTGAAACCTTGTGAGAGCAATAGAACAAGGGCAGCTAAAAAACTAGAACTGCAAGTAAGCTGTTCACATTTGCAAAATTTCCTTCCCAGTATTCTCTGTAAGCAGGACTGCTTTGTTTTTACAAAGAAGGAAGGAAGTAAAGGAAAGAGGGAGAGGTGGTATTAGATTTCCTGATAAATATACGCATTTATTCAAGTGATTGATGGGAGAAATATATTTAAAAATGTGACTCTATTGCTACTCCAATCTAGTGGCTTAGAGCTTGTAGATTTTTCACATGTAACAGAGCCTTAAAACTACAATTCAAAAAAAAAATTGTCGTTCTTATAAACAGGCAATTCACAGAAAGATTAAAGGAGCTCAGCGTTGAAGGGTTAAAAATATGTCCACAGATTCTTTGATGCTCCTCCTTTCAATAGGTGAAAGCTTAATCCCACCTCCCCCTTGTGTGTAGACAGGTCTGGTGACACTCTTCTAACGAACAGCAGTAGGTTCAACTTAGTGACTTCCTTCTAACAAATAATGGCAGAAGTGATGGTGTGTCATTTGCAACATTAGGTTATAAAAAGGCTGTATCTTCTGTCTTGCTCTGGGGTAAGTCATGTTGTGAGCAGCCCTCTAGAGAGGCCCACATGATGATAAATTGAAGGCTTCAGCCAGTGGCCACATGGGTGAGCTCAGAAGCAGATGACACCCACCCCTTTCAGAGATTACAGCCCTGGCCAATAGCTTGACTGAAATCTTATGGGAGATCTTGAGACACAACCACCCAGCAAAGCTGCTTTCAGATTCTTGACTCTTAAAGCTGTCCGAGTTAATAAAGGTTTTTAGCTGCTAAGTTTTGGGGTAAATTCTTAAACAGAGTACTTGTCTACTGACACAGTTCCAACATATGGGGGAGGGGGAGTTGCCCGCACACCACCAAGCAATGCTCCAGGCAGATACCAGCTGGGTGTCCTAACATTTTAACTCAATTCTGACACATCTACCCAGAGATAGCATTGGATTCCACAGGTTAAGGGTTTAGTCCTACGAGACTCCACTGACCCCTCACTTCAGGCTCCAGATACAAACCCAGGGTGTCACCTATCCTTTTGATGAACAGCCTGTAAATCGGAGGTTCCCACAGCCCCCTTCTTGGGTTTGATTAATTTTTCAGAGTGCTCAGAGAAACAACTTTACTTACTAAATGACTGGTTTATTATAAAAGGATATAACTCAGGATCAGCCAGGTAGAAGAGAGTATAGGGAAAAGTATGGGGAAAGGGCGCAGTTTCCATGCCCTCTCAGAGTGCTCAACTCTCCCCACATTGCCAAGTGTCCACCAATGCAGATGCTCTCTGAACCTCATCCTTTAAAGATTTTCTGGAGGCTTTCTTACATAGGCATGAATGATTCATGGCGACTGAACTCAGTCTCCAGCCCCTCTCCCCTCCCTGGAGGTGGTGGAGGCCAGGAGACTGAAACGTCCAACCCTTAAAACAAATGGTTGGTTATCCTGGCAGCCAGCACTCCATCCTTCAGTGGGGTCCAAAATTCACCTCGTTTATGTTAAAAAAGACAGACATCTTTACCATTCTCACTTAGTAAATTCAAGGGTTTTAGGACTTCTGAGCCAGAAATGGGGACAAAGGCCAAATATATATTTCTTATTATAAATCACACTATTACACAGAGTTAAACAATTATTATAATCAGACTTACTAGATACCAGAGAAATGCTGAATAAAACAACAAAGTCAAGTACCTTCTTAAACATTAGACTGGCCAAATTTTAAAAATAATAATTCCCAGTATTTTCCAGGGCATACACTTTTTGTGGGTATTTAATCAAAATGCTCTGTTTGGGGAATAATTTTCCAATGTACTATCTATGAAAATTTAAAGCACACGTATCTTTGATTCAGTGGTTCTGCTTCTAAAAATCTAACCTAAAGGAGTAGTTGTAAATGTCCAAAAGGGTGCATTTTCATATCATGTGTGTAATAGTGAAAAACAAATTGTGTAACAATCACTTATGTTATGTTAGCACTTTCCTTAATCCTTTTAAGAGTCTGTGAGATAAGCTCATTTTTTAATCATTATTTTACCGATAAGGGAAACTGGATTGTGCAGAAGTGAAATAAATTCCTTGAGGTCACAGAGCTACTAAGCAACAGAGGAGAGATTCAAAGCTATGCTCTTATCAATTACAGTAGACTGCCTCTCATAAAAAGAAATATTTTGTTTACATTTTAATAAGAGATATTTAAATAAATTAGGAGTTTGGGATTAACATATACACACTACTATATATAAGATAGATAATCAACAAGGACTTACTGTATAGCACAGAAAACTCTACTTAATATTCTGTAATAGGGCTTCCCTGGTGGTGCAGTGGTTAAGAATCCACCTGCCAATGCAGGGGACAAGGGTTTGAGCCCTAGTCTGGGAAGATCCCCCATGCCGCGAGCAACTAAGCCTGTGTGCCACAACTACTGAGCCTGTGCTCTAGAACCCACGAGCCATAACTACTGAGCCCACGTGCCACAACTACTGAAGCCCACACAGCTAGAGCCCGTGCTCCGCAACAAGAGAAGCCACCGCAGTGAGCAGCCCGTGCACTACAACAAAGAGTAGACCCGACTCCCCGCAACTAGAGGAAGCCTGTGCGCAGCAACAAAGACCCAACGCAGCCAAAATTAAATAAAAATAAAATAAATTTATATTAAAAAAATTATGTAATAACCTCTGTGGGAAAAAGAATGGATATATGTATAACTGAATCGCTTTGCTATACACCTGAAACTAACACATTGTAAATCAACTATACTCCAGTATAAAACAAAAATTAAATTTTAAAAAAGAAGAAATATAAATAATCACTCCATTTATAGACAACCCTATTAAAAGTAATGTTAGAGCTATATACAGTTTGATGAAATGATATCAGAAATTATTTTCCTTCAAGTTAAGCTACATATTAGAGATTGCTAAGGAAAATGCCTGAAGTTGTTAACAGGTGATGCTAATGAATACGGTGGCCTGGACTGCTCTAGCAGATTGGAACTATGTGAAACGTGGGTCCATTAATTCTAAATTTTATGATTTTTTTCAAGAGAATCCATGAAAATTTGATTTTTTTAAATGTGAAATCTTGCCATATTAAACACATAATAAATTAAATTTTTTAAGATGCTAAAGCCAAATATAATATTTCTGAATGCAGACACCACCCACAGTGTTCCAGATTGAGATCACCCTATAAATGAACAATAATGGATTGAGGAGATCCATAATAATGAATTAAGGAGACTAAAACTACCTGAAAAACTTTACTGAAACTTGATTGAATTCATTATCATATCTAAAAAAATAATATCTTAGTCAAAGAGACAGTAGCCAGCCACTGAAACACAGAAAAGTAGAGAGAAAGAAATGTGTCCTCAATACAGGTACTGCCCATCCCAAGAATCAATATATCAGATCTTGATATATTGGACTCTGTATTGCCCTGTAGCAGAGCAGTTGAGGACTTGGGATCTTGCGCCAGACTCCATGTGTTTGAATCCCAGCTCTACCACTTACTAGGTACTCAATCTTTCTGTGACACAGTATCTCTATTTGTAAAACAGGGATTATAACTGTATGTACCACACTGAAATGCTGTGAGAAAGTAATGGCTGAATAAATATTAGCTATTATTACTGTGGAGGTGAAGTATTAGATTACCAGAGACTGGTACCAGAAACCATTCTTATCATTTAATCTTTGTGCTGATTTCATTCTCACAAAGCAATTGCTGATTATAATAGACTTGTGTAAAATGAAAGAATGCCTTGGTCTGAGGGTGTAAGAGCAGACACTGGGGTAGTTAGAGACCTTAGTATAAATTAAGGGATTGCTATTCTGATTAAAGTACTTTACTCTCGGTGAGTTCAGTTATCATGAATTAAGTTGCCTAGGATTTGATTATATCTAGAACTAAGACATGATTATTTTTCTAGATCCTAAACCATGGTGAATTCACGAAGACAGACACCAACCAAAGAGAACTCTTGGCATCTAGGCAGTTGGAATGTTCTTTTTTTCACCGTGAGATTTTTCTTTCAGACTTTCTCTCTTAAAACTGTAATAAAAAAAATTATGTCTCTCTTACTCATTGTTTAATTCCCAATCTTTAGCACAGTGTTTGACAAAAAGTCAATGTTCAATAAATATAAATAATTGAATGAATGAATTTAAAATGAATCAACAATCGAAAAACAGATTTCTTTGTATCAGGTTGTTTGCTGCCATTTACCTTGTTTCAATTCAAGTGTTACTTAGAGAATTACTTCTGGTTCATTGATGGTCCCTTTTTAGTTGAGTTCCAAGTATTGAATATTGTGCTGTGTCTTTTACAATTGGAGCAGGAGTTGGAGAGTGGAAAATGAGAAGTGGAAGAAAGGAAAAGCAACTAGCTATTTGAGAGAACATCTTTCATTCATTTGAGGGTAAAGGATTGCAGGAATGATGTATATACACAGCCAGTTCTGGACACAGCAGAGTAATGAATATCAGGTTTATCTTCCTGACATAAAAATCAACAATATACGATAAAATATATGAAACAACTCTTTTCAGGCTTTGGAAAAAACAGCATATAACTATAATTCCTGAAAGAAGGATAGCTCCTGAGCTGAGTCCCGCATTTACTCTGGTTTTCTGCCTGGGAACGTCTCAAACTGCTGCACAGGGATGAAGAGCCTCCAAAGAAGGCAGCAAACCTGCCGGCCAAAGAAAACAGCGATTCTATTTTGTTGCTGCTGAGGCTGCTGTATTCCATGGCACAGGGTAGCAGAGATGAGGGAGTTGCACAGAGGAGCCTCAGAAATCTGCATAGTGGCCCCTCCAGATATCTGACTAAACAAACACATGGCAATGCTGTACAAGGCTTGACTCCACATACCAGGCAGAGAATAATTGTTGGGAGAATGAGAGCAGAACAGAGATTCTGGAAGTAGCCAGATGCTGGAAGAAATCGGATTTCCAAACTGCTAGAGTGAAGAATCTTCAGAAAGTCCACCCCTTGAGAATAAGAACTGTGCCTGAGAGCAGTGGTCCCTCCAATCTGGTCCTCAGAACAGCAGCCTTAGCATCACCTGGGAACTCGTTGGAAATGCTGATTCTCTGACACCAACCTGATCTACAAAATCAGGAACTCATCAGGTGGGATCCAGCACTCTGTGAATCAAAGAAAAATCCACAAGGAAATTAGAAAATGTTTTTAAATGAATGGTAATGAAAATACAACTTAATCAGAATTAGTGAAAAACAGCTAAAACCACGATCTGATAAGATTTATGTATTTAAATATTTATATTTGAAAAAAAGAAGAGGTCTGAAATTAATGTCCTCAGCCTAACCATAAAAAGAAAGAAAAGGAAGAATAATTTAAACCAAAAGTAAGTAAAAGGAAACAATAATGGTAAGACTGAAAATCAATAAAATAAAGAACAAATGATGGAAAAAATTAAGGCCCAAAGTTGCTTTTTTGAAAAGTTGAATAAAAATGAAAAATATCTAACAAAATTGATCAAGAAAAAAGAAAAACACAAACAAGATCAACAATGAAAAAGAGAATGTTGCTGTAGAGCCTCCAAGCAGTAAAATGATAATAAAGAAATATTATTGATACTAATAAAGGTATATGAATAAGTCTGATAACTTAGATAATTTAGTAAAATTCATTGAAGGGCACTAATCACTAAAACAAGGAAAATTCAATCGGGTTGCATATACACATTTAAGAACAGTGAAATACTGAGGCAGCATCTCAAACTGGTATTGGGATCACGTTGTCAGAATTAGTACACAACTTCCTATAATGATCATGATGAAAGACAATTATTGGGGAGTGTTGGTCTTAGCATTTATGTTCATTTAAACTGTTGGTTATCCATGCCTTAAATAGTCTGTGATACCCCCTCAGAATCTTGCAGACCCACATCAAAATACTTACAAATAAGCATATGTCATCTTCCATGATTAGTTTAGATAAAATTAGACTGGTGGAAAAAAAATAGAACATATAAATAGAAGTAGATTTGTTTAAAAACAAAAGAATTTCAAAATTTAAATTTCTCACCAGGCCAAAGTGTTTTCTCTGATAGATTCTAACCAAAGTTAAAACAATAGTATCAATCTTATACAAATTTTTCAGAAGATATAAGAGGGAAGATCACCCCCCACTTCATCTTATGAGACCAGAATAATCCCGATACCAAAATCATTCAAGTATACTCCAAGAAAAGAAACCTACAAAACACTATCTCTCACGAAAAGATATGCAAAAATCCTTAACAAAGCACTAGCAAAACACATACAACAATATGTAAAAAGGATAATATGACAAGACATAGCAAGGTTCATCCCAGTAACAAAATGTTGGTTTATTATTTTTAAAAATGAGTACAAATACTCATCACATTAATAGAAAGAAAGAGCAAAATTCATATGATATCTTAATAGATGTGGGAAAGTACTTGACAAAATTGAGCACCCATTCATGATAAAAACTTACAGCAAACTAGGAACAGCAGACACTCATCAAAAAGTACATAATGTTTGATTACCTTTATATGAAGATCAAAAATAGGCAAAACTAAGTGTTTACCTGTGATGTCAGAGAAATTTACTGGGAATGTGTATGAGAAAATTTTCTGGTATGAAGGAAACGATCTTCATCTTTATTGGGTTTTGAATAACACAAGTTCAAACTTTTGTCAAAACTCATCAACCTTTACATTTAGGATCCATTCCTTTCACTGTATGTAAACTATACCTCAATTAAAAACAAGCCACAGGGCTTCCCTGGTGGTGCAGTGGTTGAGAGTCCACCTGCCGATGCAGGGGACACGGCCTCGTGTCCCGGTCCGGGAAGATCCCACATGCCGCGGAGTGGCTGGGCCCGTGAGCCATGGCCGCTGAGCCTGCGCGTCCGGAGCCTGTGCTCCGCAACGGGAGAGGCCACAACAGTGAGAGGCCCGCGTACCGCAAAAAAAAAACAAGCCACAGGAGGACAAAAGTTATATATTGGACTACCATTAAAACAAAAGAGGGAAAGAACTGGAATGATTTTTAAAAGATTAAAATATGTGAATACAAAGTAGAAAGTCAGGAGAAATAATAAATGAAGGGCTTCCCTAGTGGCGCAGTGGTTAAGAATCTGCCTGCCGATGCAGGGGACATGGGTTCGAGCCCTGGTCTGGGAAGATCCCACATGCCGCGAAGCAACTAAGTCCGTGGGCCACAACTACTGAGCCCACATGCCACAACTACTGAAGTCCACACTCCTAGAGCCGTGCTCCGCAACAAGAGAAGCCACTGCGAGAAGCCTGCACACTGCAACGAAGAGTAGCCCCCACTTGCTTCAACCAGAGAAAAGCCCGCACACAGCAACAAAGACTCCACACAACCAAAAACAATAAATAAATAAAATAAAATAATAAAATAAATAAATTTATAAAAAAAGAATAAATGGAAAGAGTGTGTGTAACTTATAATCAGATGCACAAGTTAAGATTTATTGAGTATGTATTACATACACATTTTGTGATATATGCATACCGTCTTTTAGATAGTAATTATTATTTTTATTTTATAGATGATGATAGAGACCAGAGAATTAAAGTCTAAAGCCACAGGTAGAAAGTTATCAGAATAAGACTTATACCAGGGATTAGCAGAATGGTGGATCTTGAGGCTGAGTTCAGTACATAGACATTTCATTTTGTCTGCTTGGTATTGCAAAAGAGAAAATTGAAGTAAATATTTGCATTTAAAGATTGTGACATTTCCATAAAAATCTGAATTTCTGGAAAATACTGAAAATTGGAAGATTTGCCATGTTGGGCCTATGTTCCCACATGCAGAAAAATCATCTGAAGCTCAGTGTCAAGCAGGTGGTCCCCTTAAACAGGACTTAAACAGGACATGTTACCTGCTTGTGTCTGTAAGTGTTTGAGTATGGATACCTAATTGATGACCACGTTTATCTGAATTCAGGTCCAGAGAAGACATAGGAAAAAAGGTGATATTGCACAGTGAAGGGGGGACAAAAGATCATATGATTAAGGAGTCTATGATTTAGGAGCTAAGGGCTAAAAGATAGCAACAAAACCTGATAATGCCCAAAGCAAGATATTATATAAGAGAAAAAGACAAAAAGCAGAGACCTGTCCAAAAGGAAAGTCCATTTTATAGTGACTAATACCCATTGGATGTTTTCCAGCTTGTTGTGGGGATGCTATACTGTAATAGAGAGACTCACAGAAGATAAATTAATTTCTCAAAATTGCTTGACTGATACTGAAGAATAACCTTCCTCTGGGATAAGAAGTGAGGTTAGACTCTGAGCACTCAGAACCAATGTGATTAAGAGCAGGAAGGTGGAGGAAATTTGTAACCCCCTTAGAGTATTAGGTCTGTGTTCCCTCCTCTGTAAAATTAAAGCATAATATAAGACTGGTTTTTCCATAACAGACCTTTTCAGTTCTGACATACTTTGACTTCATGAATTAGGATGACATTGAAATATGGCCTAGTACCCCAAGAGTGCTTGTCTGGTATTTTTATTCTATACATACTAGTGCCTCCACCCAGAGTACAAAGTGGGAAGGGTTCTTCTTTTCAGATCACTCACTACAACTCTCCATGGGTTGCAACCTCAATTAACTTCTTGATTCCTCTTTCATACTTTCTAATTTACTACCCCAGTTAAAACAATTCAATGCATGCAGATCCATTTAGGTTCTACATAGCCCTTATAATAAGGAGTCTGAGATTTTTTTTTAAGTTTATTCATTTGTTTAACATGTATAGCACACCTAAACCTGGAAAGGGAGGAAAACAAGGATAAGTTGTTGAATTAGAATCAACTTGAAAATAGAGTCCAATCTGACTTTTTACTAAATGTACTTTTAGGTTAAAAATATTAGCCTGTCCTTTATTTGGCATAGTATTTTCTACAGCATGTTAACACAAGATTTGTTTTTGACTTGTGCTTGGATCCGGTATTAATATTACAAAGATTAGCCGTTGCTTTAGAAATGAAAGCTGTTCAGTCCTATCTAAGCTCTACTTAATAAGTCCCCTTATCCTTATTTAAACTCTCTATGGCTTTATTATTTTTTTAACCAACACAATGAGAATGATATCATTCTGCAAATCCTGCTTCATAGTATGCTATGTTACATGAAATCAAATTAATCTGGCACGTTGCCTGTCATAGAGTAGGGTTTCAATAAATTAATTTCAAGTTTAATCTTTAGATTGCTCTGAGGCCTGTGGTATTGGTTACGGTGGATGTTTCTAGACTCAGAATGCTATATTGTTGACTCTAGTCCTCTGCCTCTAACAACTTGCTCCTCCTTATTCTTTCTGTACACATTGGCTCACCACGTTGGAAACATCAACACAGTGCCTGTAGGACCACCATACTCCCACTCTTCCTTAATGATAACTTACAAAATGTCAATTGCAGTCAAAAATAACATTCAAGACTCTCTTGAAAGGAAGCATTCTCTTATACCATTTGGCTAAATATCTCTCCAGAAGAGATTTACTTCCTGTGTTTCATTGTTCACAGTTTGGAGAATGAAAATGTCTTTGTGAGAGGTGAAGGAGAAATAGCCACCCTAAAACTATCAGGGAAGGGTGCTTAGAATTTCCCTAGTTCATTAATTCATCCAGTTAACAATATTTACTGAGTCCTTACTATGGAGAAGCATTGTTTTGTGTTCTGAGAATATAAGAAATAAGACCAAAAAACAAAAACATTCCTGCTTTTATTCACAAAAGACAAAAATAAGTGGACAAATAAAGACTATAGAGATTGAATGAAGTAGCAGTGGGATAGGTTTTAAAATAGACAGTTATATCAGTCAACCATTGCCACAAAAATGCTGCATAACAAACTACCCTAAAACTCAGTTACTTAAGACAAATAACTTAATTCTCTTCATATATCTGTGAGTTAGCCAGGGTGATTCTGCCTTCAGCTCAGGAAGCTCTGCTTCACACTGCAGTTTTGCAAGTTGGCTAGTTCGACTGTGCTTCATGTTTCTTCTCATTTGGGGACCACCCAGGAAAAGTTCTTCTCCTGGCAATGGCAGAAGAGGAAGAGAGCGAGCCAGAAGCTGCAAACTCATGTCGAGTCTTTGTTTTCCTTATGTCTGCCAACATCCCATTAGCTAAAGCAAGCCTCATGGCCAAAATCATGATCAAGAGTGGGGAAGTATATTCTACCCACTCTGGGGAGAGGCAGGGGATGAGTATTTGCTGAACAATAATGTAATTACAGCATTCATTGACGATCTCTGGGGAGAAAGGTTGGCATGTTTAGGAAAAAGCCAGAAGACCAGTATGCTTGAAACAGACAGAAGGGGAGAGTGGTAGGATATGACAGCTGAGAGGGAGGCAGAGGCCCACTCCAGGTAATATAGGCCACAGTCAGGAATTTGTTCTAAGTACAATAGGAAACCTTTAGGGGTTTTACACAGAGAGGAGTAAGAATTGATTTACATTAAAAAACAAAGAACTTCTCTGTGTGGTGACTACATTGAAAGGGACCGAGTCTGTTGGTAAGTATACTATTCACGTTACTCTTGCTGCAGCTCAGGCGGGTGCTGATGGCTCAGACCTGCATGGTGATAGTAGGATGGTGGCTTGGACCTGGATGGTGATAATGGAGTAAGGAAAAGTACTTGGGCTTGGAATCTATTTTGGTGGCAGACCTGCACCCGAGGGAGTTTCCACCCTTGGAAGTGGTAGGGGAGAGGGAAGAAAGTTGTAAATGCCAGCTATTTGATCTGTGCAACCCAGTGAATGATGGTGCTAGTAACTGAAATGGGGAACACTAGGGGAAGAGGATATTTTTAGAAAAGTGTTGGAAGGAATCAAAGGTTTTATTATGGGTGCTTGGGGCCGCACCATGACCACCAGAGGAAACCCTGTCGCTCTGGAAACAGGAGCAAGCCCCGCTGAAGGCCCTTGTTGTGGACCTGGACATGGAGTGGTGGCAGCGGGACCCGCCTTCTCGGGCCGGCAGAGGGTCAGGGGCGTGGACACGTCCTTTGTGAAGGGCGACAATGTCAACACCTGTGCGTCCCTGATGGTGCTCAGCTACCCTGAGCTTGAGGTCCTTCAGTAAGCCCCCTTCATCCTGCAGAACCAGGAGTCGCTCCCAGCACCCTCTTATTTGTCTTTACCATGCTGGGATGGAACTGACCAGAATATAAGCTCCACGATGGGTGATAGGGACCATGCTGTCTTGCCCACTGGTTGTAGCCTCGGCACCTAGTACAATGCGGGGTTCACAGAAGACCCCTGAATAGATACACAAATGAATGAGCTGTGTACCCACGATTCCTTTAGAGTCAACGACTCAGGGAGCATTGGCTAAAGAAGAGCTTGAGAAGGAACCTCTGCAGCTTTGGCATTTCCCCCTCCCTGCGCCTCTGCCGGCTCCCAAAGCTGCCATTCTCCTGCTTTAGTGTCTTTGCACTTTGCTCGGAAGACCCTTTAGTCCAAATTCAGCAGAAATGCATTGATACCCAACTTACAGTTTGGTGAGGAATAAATGAGATCATGCGGAAAGCAATTTAGCATAACAGGGCTGGGGTAAGCCCTCAATTAAGCCACTGTTAATTCTGAGGGTGACTTCTTGTTTTTTAAGACACAATTCACTTGTTTCCATCACTCTGTACCTTTCTCTAGCAGCAGAATTAACCACCCCTTCATCTCTGTCCTAGGCCTCTTTCTTAGGTGTGTGCTATTCCAGTACCTCTCACACTGTATTAAAGTTACTGGTTTAGGAGATACTTGCAAATCTTATGACCTATCTATGATCGGAGCAATCTCCCTATTGCAATAGTCCTCCTACCTTCCTTGCAATAATTAGTTTGAATAAAGTCTGTCCTTACCTCAAAAAAAAAAAAGTTTTATTTTGGACAGTAAGGTTACCTAATGATCCTCCAAGTAGAGCTGCTGCGTATGTGATTGAATATGCAATCTGAGTAGTCAGAGATGAAAATTGAGGGGTTACTAGGGAATAGATAGGATCCACAGCCATAAGATTTAACAAGATCAGCAGGGAAAGAATCTAAACTGAAAAAATAATAAGACCAAGGACCAAGACTAACAATATAAACCGTTATGTTCCAAGTTCAGCATCTAATATCTTCTTCAGATAAGGAAAAAATACAGTATTTCAGTGAATCTGCTTCTGGTAAATGGTAGCTCAAGTACATTTGTGCTATTTTGTGTATTACAGGTGATACAGAAATTTTCTTAGATTTTGTAACAACAACAACAAAAAAAGAGCAGAAGCTTTTCTTTAAAAAAAAACCTCATTTTTTACTCTAAATAATTACACTCTAATTTGTAAAACTAAGAAAAATAAAAGTTGAAAATTGTTAAGAACTTTTCCTGTAATGCTTTCATTTTCTTCTTACTCAAAAAGGAGGCTTATAAGGACAATTACTTGAGCAATACACATAGCGGGGAGTGATTTCATGGACATATTGATATTTTTCTTTGACATGAGAAACAAGATTATAAGTGAGATCAGCAGTACCTACAATATGGAATATCCTTAGTTAAATATGGCAGTCCGTTAACATGTGAATCCCAGGCAAAGCTTGTGTTATAAATGGAGTTTAAGTTGCAAAATATGCTTTGACTACAGAAATCCATCATCAATTTTTCCTAATTAATTACCTATACAGATGCGAGAGCAGAGACAGGAAGAGCCAAAGGGAAATGAGCTGGGAATTTATAGAGATTATGGGCAAAGCATGATTACACATAGATTGGAAAATTGGACATTTGGTTTACATTTACCTAACTCTCCAAGGACAGGATTATATGCATTTTGTGTGTAAGATAGTATATGTGGGTGTGGGTCTGTGCATGCATATAACTGTCTGTATGTCTAGAAAATGGACCTTAATTGAACAGAAAAATCAATTGAGTTTACAAAGAGATTGGCATCATTGTTTGTTCAGATGAATCACAGTCACAGTTCCAAACCAGAGACTCATTTAGAGGAATGGAGTAAATGTGCAATTTATCCTAAGCACTCAACTGGTGAACGCACATGATCCCAGGGTGCTTTCTTAAATATGTTTAATGTTGACTTCCCCAGTCAGGGAGGAAAAGAATGACTAGAGCAAACTCTCAGGAAACTGACTTAGTTAAAGTCTCATATCAAATATTAAGATTAGTGATAACAAAAGAGTTTTTAGTAATTGAAATTAAAGTAGAGATGTGGCTGAAAGGAATGTTACAAATGGAAACATGGAAAAACAAGTCAGAAATTTAAAATAATCAGCTTTTCAATTCAACCTAGTGAATATGTATTGAGCACTTACAGTCTGTAAGCCTTGGAAGAAGATATACAATGATGTGTGAGCATCCTTTCCTTCTACAAGTTTACAGATGTAGGGGAGGAAAAATAATTTTCCTTCTGCCCTTCTAGGTTCTTGGTTGAGACCACACCACCATCGCCACCATAGTAACTGATTAACAGTTAAAAACAGAGTTTAGGGTTTCCCTGGTGGTGCAGTGGTTAAGAATCTGCCTGCCAATGCAGGGGACATGGGTTCGAGCCCTTGTCCGGGAAGATCCCACATGCCGCGGAGCAACTAGGCCCATGAGCCACAACTACTGAGCCCACGTGCCACAGATACTGAAGCTCACGCATCTAGAGCCCATGCTCGCAACAAGAGAAGCCATCACAATGAGAAGCCTGTGCACCGCGACAAAGAGTAGCCCCCGCTCGCCGCCACTAGAGAAAGCCCATGTACAGCAACGAAGACCCAATGCAGCCAAAAATAAAAACAAACAAACAAACAAAAAACTGAAGTTTAATACCAGGTACGCTTCCTGTATCCATGGAGATACCCAGGAAAACTGAGTGGTTCCCCAAAATGGTCCAACCCACCACCTTAAACACCATCTTTAGCTAAAGACAAAAGAAAGATTTTGGGGAGGGGCTTGGGGAAGGCCTGTTAATGGGAAATTATCAGGCAAAGCACAGTAAACCAGGGTATGATTGTTACAGAGTCCGAGCCTTCTCCACTGAGGTGAGTTTTCAGAGATTCAGTCATCCTTCTCTTCCAGGTGTAGTGTACTGAGGGAGATACCCTTTCAAACAGAGATTCCCCTTATTAACGTAAAGCTCCCTTATAAAAGGGTAACTTCTACTCTGTTTTCAGAGCTGCTCTTGCCTTGGCTGGGTCTTAAAAATAACCAGCTCAAGTAATCAATATGCCAAAGAGGCATATTTTGGGGTGGCACATTTTGCTCCCATTCAGTTTACCACAAACGGCTAGCAGAAACTGGGAAGAGTAGAAGTAGATGAAACTTTTAGGATTCAAACTTGGAAGGGTTCACCTTGAATAGGCCTAAAATAGAATCTTTTAAAAATTGAAGATAAGTCAGAAAGTGAGAGACAGAGCGGTCAAAGGGAAGAAGGAGGGCAGATTCCAGATGGTAGAAACACCACAGGGTAAGTTTTGGGGATTACGGTATAAAAAGATTGGAGCGTCCAGGAAGCTGTATATAAATGGGATAATGAAGCCTCCAAAGGTACAGGAAGAAATCATCTGAAACTGAAGACACACTATTTATCAAATAGTTTTTGAACTTTCCCATCTCCAAATTAAATATGTCTACAGACCACTCTTTCTAATTGCCAATCTTTCAGGCATCTCTGTTGATTTTTTTAAGTAATTAGCTAGCAAAAGTCTGATTTAAGTCACAGTAGAAGCTCAGAAATCTACCTACAGTAGAAATGTAACCTACAGGTACCCAGATAAACCTATTTAGATAGATAAAAAGATAAAACCTATTCAGAGTTAGCTGCTTCATGGTGACCTCAAGCTAGAAGGCCAACACGTGAAGATTGTCCAAGGGTAATGTTCAAACTCTTCATTAGTATTTCAAGAGCTAGATAAAAATTAGAAGGATTTTAGGCATAAAGCCTTTAGAATAAAGATATTTCACCCATCTCCATAGAAAGGTGCCTGAAATCCTGAATAAAAGGCATCATTGAAGTACTTCCTGAAATACGTTTAAAGGCAAATATCCACACATAACTTACTGTCTCTTAAAACAAATTGTTTAATTGGCTTTTCTATAGCTTGAAGGCATTGGAGCTGAAAAGCAAAGGTGTAACAGATGTTTTTAAAAATACCATTTAGAGGTCAAATAAAGTTTATCTATATCATAATTTTACCATAAAAGTTACACATCTTCTTTTTCTCCCAAAAGAAAAAGTAGTGTATAGCATCTATCTGATCTTCAATCATTTGACATTTGCTAACACATTTCCCCCAATTCTTTCAGGCTTATCATTTCTACATTGACAGCTAATGAAGTGATATATTTAAAACAACATGAATTCCCACTGTTAATTCTCCCCCTTTCTTTCTTATTAATTAAGAATGAATTTTGTCAACATTTCCCTGAGCTTCATGTATGAAAGAAGTCAGTTGAGAAAAATAGGACTCACACTTTCTTTTTACCATTAGGCTGCTATCACACATTTTAAAAGATTTTTCTTTGTATTTGCATGTCAAAAGCTCATAAAACAACTAATTTAAATATCATGCAAAGAATATATAATTTCTTGACTTCTTCATTAAAGTGGCTTTGAAAGGGTTCTGTCACAAAGATGCTCTGATCATGAGAAGAAAGTAAGCATAATGCTCAGAATTCTGATGTGATCAGTCAAGTGAAAATAAAAAAACCTTTTAAACATCTATTGCGCCCCCTAGTGGCAGAAAGGCAAAAATTGAGTACATATTTCAAATTTCTTTGCCGATTAATTACCCTTTACATATAAAACTTTTCTCAAGTGAGTCGTGTTCAATGCTGTGTGGTATGTAAGTCTGTAAAACAAACTAAAAGAGGTAAAAGAAATCAGCCATTGTTAAATTCCTAAACATTAAGTTACATGAATGACTCCTTGCTATTTTAAATTATTATTACATGTTTGGAATTAGTCCCTCTTCTTAGGTGTAGGGTAAAATGAAGAAGTCAATTCCATAGACATATACCATATGATATAAATCAACTCTCTGTAGAAATCAATCCAGACTTCTTTTCTCGATTGTTACTATCTGGTTGATATGTTTAAGAAGTGAACAAGTCTCAGACACATTTACCTTTAAATATTCACATTTTTAACAGCACCATCTTTTCCAGTCATGCCATGTATCCTGAAATACTTAATGCAAGAAGAAAACTTCACTCCAAAAGACATTTTGAGCAATTTTCTTCTGAGAACCCGGGAGAGGGAATGAGTGTCATTGTAACTCATGAAATATGTGAAGATGTGGTCTTAAGAATGCAACTGGTGGATGGTGGTTATTTAAGATTGTCTCCGTTCCAGAAGTACAGTCTCATCTTTATCACTATCACAGGGGAAGAAATCTGATACAATGGCGAAAACCAGTGAAAAGGGGATTATAGACTGAATAGGATGGGGCCGCAAGAATGGATCTAAAGGAGCAGAGCGATGCAGACAGAAAACGAGGAAAGTATCGGAAAACAGCAATCAGTGATACAATAATACATATTTCTGCCTGCTAACAAATAAATTATAGTTGGGTTTTGTAAACATGAAATTGTCTTTCTAAGACACTCAACCATAAATCAGCATACATAATTCAGTCAACCTTTCAGTTACTTAAAATTGACTTTTCAATTTGTTAGGAAATAATACCCTATTGCTTAGAGCTACTAGTCTCTTTTCTTAAAATTGATTCTCTCTCCTTTCTCTAAATTCTTTTGCTTAACCCAATATTATAACTGATTTTCTGCTTATCTTCCACTTGCTTTCTTTTTCTAGCATGTATTGTCTAAGACCTTATCAGTCCTGAAACCACAAAACACTTTTTCAGAAGTATGGGTTATCAGAAAAGAATCCTGACTCTTTAAGAACTTCCAAACCTAAAGAATTACTGATTTTAGGCATTCATCCTGGAGATTTTGATTATATTAGAAATAACAGATCTCATGCTTCATAAAATCAAAATGACAGCTTTTTAGAGTCAGAGAATAAGAGGCAATGGGGAAAAAATGGTACTGGAAGTTCTTTTCCAGTATGCTCTGTATGGAATTGCTTTTGAATGACTCCTGCGTGTTGGAAATCTGGAGCAGCAGTGTCAATTAGGGAAGATGTCGCTGTTACTGGAGGTTCAGAAGTGGGGGAGAGGTGTCGGGGGGACAAAGAAGAAAGGGAGGAGGAAGTGGGGAGTGGAGGGGAGGGATGGAAATGAAGGGCACATCCTGAAGAGATAATCCCTGTATACTCATGACATCATCCCCTGCACATATATATATATATATATATATATATATATAGGGAATGGTCAAAGCATCTCTCATAGTTCAGTCACTTCCAAACTCAGCTGGAGGCAAGAGGAAGCACTAGAGAGCCCCCTTCAGCCTGTCTCTGACGTTTATGGACTGGGCTTGCTAGAAGGCTCAAGAAGATGATGGCAGGAATGAAAATCCAACTGGTGTGCATGATACTCCTGGCTTTCAGCTCCTGGAGTCTGTGCTCAGGTAAGCTCAGCTGCATTTCACAACTC
This sequence comes from Monodon monoceros, assembly GCF_005190385.1. Classification (NCBI taxonomy): domain Eukaryota; kingdom Metazoa; phylum Chordata; class Mammalia; order Artiodactyla; family Monodontidae; genus Monodon; species Monodon monoceros. The sequence continues at coordinate 67,357,605 of NW_021703783.1, forward strand.
CCTGAAGTGATTTCTTTTTCCATTTTTACTGTGTGTTGCCACTTAACGTTAATGTATCCAGGGAGAAGAGTTTCTCCCTTATTCTGGATTTCCTTTTTAGTGATAGAAGCAGGATATTTTCTTTCTCTGTTTTATGATTACAAGAACTGAAAGATTTCTTTTTCCTTTTTAAATCTGCAAGGTAATAAAAGGGATTTCAATGAAACACTTCATGTTCCCCTTTGCAATGTAACCACTAGAAAAAAAAACATGTGAAACAAATCAAGTTGGTCAATCTCTAATGAGAAGTACAGGAGTGGTGCCTGTCAAAGTGCAAACCCATAATTAAAACTGATTGCATTTGAAATGTTTTATCTCTTCCTCATTCACTCTCTTAGGACATGGTGGCTTCTCCCTCTCAAATATTATTTTCTTAATTGTGTGTATGTTAAGATAACAAAGTGAAAATTGATGTTTAATGAATAAATGAATAAAGCATTATTTGTAGAAAATTATTTCTAGAAAAATACACAAAATACCAAGCTCTTTTAAGAATACATTTTATATAACTTTTCTGTGTGACAAATAGATGTATTGTTAATTTAACTATTTTTTTGCATGTCATTTAAGTTGATACAGAATGTAACTGGAAAATTGTCATTCTTATATTGATAAAAATTATTTCCCTGTAGCAGTATTTTGCATGTGATAATTAAGATGAAACCATACTTTGTCAAATATCTATCAATAGCTCACCTTGAAAATAAGATTTAAACTTAAAAGAGTAATATGAAATATTATAGTGATTGCCATATGCTCTAATTAATGTTGGAAAATAATTGAATGATCACATCAAGGTGGGAAAAAAAACAAGGGATAAATGCAGCAAAAATATTTAGCCTGTCTTATACTGTTATATCATAAATATGACACTGAAATGTTTAATTCAAACTCCTGCTATGATTTTATGAATTAACTCAGTATAGTGTTCTATAACTTTATTTCTATTACCTTATAGTAATTTCTAAATTTTTCTTCTCTGTAAAATATTCATTATTGGAAACTGGAAAGAATATTCTAAAAAAACATCAGAAATCCATTTTCCACACTCTTGTACATGTATTGATGGACAACTCCACTTTTGCTTAAACAATTTCCTTAATAGCCTGTGAAAAACTTGCTAAGTACACGTGATTCTAAATCCTTGTTTAAAGTAGAGAAACAAATCTTTCAAAGTGTGTTTTGTAAAATAGCATCTCAAATTAAACAAATCTCAGTGTCTTTCTTATTCTAAAATTATCAGCAAGCAATTTCCTTTGTTTTTATCTTGAAAAAATGTCTTATACATACCTTTTCATTATGTTATTTTAAAAATATCAATACATATATATTCTGTATATGTAAACTATTTCCAGTAAAAATTATCCAGCATTTTTGATTAAATCTTTATTTTATCATATAATCAGGGTTTTTTTTTAAATAATGAGATTCAGTGATTAAACAACTCCAAATCATCAATAGCTCTCCTGGCATAAAATCCTGTGTTTATTTTCTTAAAAGTGCTTCTATTATTCTATTCTGTTAGCCTAAAGTAAAACTATAATTGTTTTTTTCCAAATGTTATTCTAAGGAGAATGAATACATAGCAAAGACAATAAACTTCTAAGACAAAGTTTTTTGAGACTAATCTTAAATCTCTAGGTTATAATATAATTACATGATACGTGATTATACAGTAAACATGTGGTTTTGATTTTACTCAGATTCAGAAGAGGAAATGAAAGCGTTAGAAGCAGATTTATTGACCAATATGCATACATCAAAGGTAACTTTTTCTTTTTTTTTAAACCAAGGACTGAAAAACATATGAACTCTCATTATAAACATGGTGTCCTTTTCCTATAGTAATAACTTCCCATTGAGACTGAAAAGTTCATTGGGAGGCATTTCCTTTATGGGGAAACTTTTCCTTAAGTTCAAAGGACTTAAGGGTGTTGATGTGACAGGGAAAGAAGCTGTATTGATACTGTATAGTGTATCAATCACTATACTGCAAATTTAATTAAGTAGTCACATATTATTTATGTGGACATGCAAATGTATTTTTAAAACTCCTCTTTCCATTCCAGTCATATTGTGTATGATGAAAGGTATATTGGCCTCAAGATAAATACATAAATGAAAATTAAGTGATATTTTTGCCTTTCTTGTACTATTGGGGAGAGTGAAGTGGAATTCCTAAATTAAGAATTAAAGTTCACGAAACCCATGAAAGAAATGTGGTAGAGAGTAAAGAGCAATAGACTGGCAAACAGAAGCCTTGAGATCTAATCCCACAGCTGTGACTTATGAACTATTTGATCTTAAGCAAGGGGATTAGTTAACATTGCTTGCCTTTGTTTCCTTATTTTTAAACGTTGGGGTTGGAGTTTATGATCTCCTAGACATTTACATTAAATCCACACCTGGATTTAAATTCTCCTCATAACAGAAGTGTTATTGGTACCTGCTTATTGTTTTTTATTGAATCAGGTGAAACTTTGTACTGGACCTTATTATTCCTCTCTTGGGGTCTTGAAAGCAAGGTTTTTAGATTCCAGCCTGTACCTAGGAATAAAACTCAATTAGAATATACCCAATTACCACACTACCACACAATCTTGATTTACCCGGAGTGAGTTAATCAGTGTGTATCTAAATGTAGAGTTGGAGAACAGGGTTCCCAACCAAAAGATGTTTCTCAAAGAAAAACGTATCTTGAGGTGAGGCAGTCACCCGGTGCAATCACTGTTGTAATGCTGAGGATTCCACAGGCACTGTGGTAAGAAAGTAAATGCTCAGGACTCCTCCTGCCTCTTCCCTAATTGGATGAGCATGTTCCAGGTGCAACAACCCCTAGCAAAGAAGTAGAATTGTGTTCAATGGTGGGTGTGAAGGGGTAATAGCCATTTCTGTGTTTGTATGAGAATGTGGGTAACTGTTATCTCAGAGCTAACAAAGACGTTTTCTACTACGGTCCTTAAAAGGCATTTGGGGAAAATTTAAGTACCTATATATTTCCACAATTGCCCAGATCTACAAAAGTTGAACACACTGAAACCGAATTCTACCATAATTTGGTGGGTTTCCTATCAAGAATGATCAAATTTCATTTAGTCATTAAAACTCAGTGAACAAATACATTTAACCTTAAGATAATGGATCCTTTGTTTAATACTCAATCAGAATAGCAATGGCTATAATCGCTTCAACTCATAAATAGGAAGACAAGTGAAGTTAATAGTCTGTTTTGAAAAATGGAACAGATTAGTATGCCTTAGTGTCTTGGTAGAGATTTTACCTCTATGATTTCAAGTTTATGTAGACAAATAAAGGTCCTAAATAATCTCCAAAATGTGATATGGTGTGGGGATTGCCAGCTACTTTGCAAAAATGTGGGAGTAGAGGTTATGATTCCTTCCCTGGCCAAGATGCTGCAAGGGAAAAACAATTTCAGTATATGAAGTGGTTTAGTTTTATTCTTAAGAAAAATACGTAGCCAAAGTATAGACAGAATAACATATACTGCTTTCATTCAGTCATGGGATATATACCTAAAACAGATCATGGAAGAAAAATTGAATCCCATTGCCTCCTTTTTTACTTGAAATAAGTAAAATACAGACTATGATGAGGAAGCACCCAGAAGCATAATTATCCCAATTTTGCTGCTAGGATGGGAACATAAAGCTCATTTCTTATTTTTTATAAAACTACTATCACTTATTTCTCTGTGATTCAATTAGTTTTTGGTGTGTGTAGTGTTCTATGCAAATGAAAAGTCTAAACTTTTGACCATTTTAACCAATATACTGTATCTAAAATTTTGAAAGAATAGTATTTGATATTGGTATAACTCCATTATTAAAAGCTTCAGAAAGCTTCAGCTTTCTTCTTTCCACTCTAAAGGTAATTTCAATTTTTAAAGTAAAACTATTTAGACATTGAAATACTAATGTAGAAATACTCTTAAGCAACAGAAGGCCAAGAGAGATTCCAAAGCTTGAAGAGAAGGGGAAGATAAAGAAATTAGTTCTCACAATACAATTCTCTTTATTACCAGTGGTAGTGCTTTGGTATAGTTTTATTAAGAAAGAGAACTTTGAAGAAAAGAATATGTTTTCTTTAGGCTCTCAAAAAGCTGCTGGAATGATGTAATTTTCTATGATCAAATTCAATGCCTTGAATACAGTAAGAGTTTAATAAATATTTATGTACTAACAATAAGAATCTAGGATTTATTACTAGCCCTTACTTTTTGTATTCAGCTGTAAGAGCTTCAGGGCTCCACCACAGATGACTTTATTTTTACTTAGGTGAAATACTTGAATTCACCATGAATTCACCAATTCACCAATTCAAATGCTTGTAATACATTTGATTTCAGTGTATTATAGATAGTGACCACTAGTAATATAGATTAAGTCCCATTTAATTAAGGAAACCAAAATTTAACCAGGATCTTATTCAGTATTAGGAGTTTAATCAAATAATGCTAAGTAAGAACCACAAATATTCTTGTTTTCCTCATTTTAAAAGCAAGAGAAGACAATATTCTAAATTTCTTATCTATAGGCTTAGGTCTATTATAGACATTTACGTAAAATAATTTAATAAATAAGAATGTTTATTGTTAAAGAAAATTATTCATGACACTTGTTAAAGGTAGCAAGGAAGACTTTATTCAAGAGGAACTATGGTTTTGCAAAGATCAGGCTTAACTCCAAGCACAACAAGGACAAGTGTGGATTTACAGCCAAGGAACAGGGTTGGGGTGGATCATTGTATGGAAAATTACTGAGGAAACTCTAAATCTAGGAGGATTCTTGCTAGACAACTCAATAGAATCCTAGGATGATCAGGTATCAATGGTGGGGCATTTTTGCTAACTTGACTCAGAAGGATTCTTGCTAAAACTGGACTAAGTAGACCGACAGAGCCCAAGGTTGGGACCTCGTCAAGAAGAGGGCTCAGAGGATCCTAACTCAGATTTCATCAAAGACAGAGTCTTTGTCATTTTCTTGAGTGAACTATTTAAACCTTATAAGAAATGTTCTTAAATACATGTCTATTTAGACATCCTATGGTCAAAAGTGCCCTCTCTGCGGTGCTTCCAAAGTATGACAGGGGCTAAGGTGATATTAAACAATATACTAGTGAGTGATGCAGTGACTGTTTTAACTGGTAGAAGAGAACAAAATGCTTTACTCAGTTTCCTCATCCAAAAAAATAATCAGACAACACAAGTCCTGACAGATACTTTATGAATAAAGCATTATATGGTCAATTAGTTTGGGGAGCATTGGATATTATGTTAGCACCCTTGAAAAGTTACAATGAATATTTGCAAGTAAAAAGCTCAAGAAGCCTTTAAATTTCCTTTAAACTCAAGTTTTCCAATTCACTTGACAGTGGAACTCCTTTTTAAAAACAGTGAGTACAGAGCTAGTGTTCTAAGGAAAACACTCAATCAGATGATCTCTAAAGAGCTTTCCGAATGTAAAATTGTACTATTCCATTAATTGGCAAGACATAAGGTGTTGCTGCCACACAGTGGAGCATGCTGCCTCTAAGTTTCCCATAGCAGAAAAATTCAAGAACAGGCTGATAATCACATTCGAGGGGCATAGCTGAATGTATTTCCAAACTGTTTGAAAACATTATAGTGAATATTTTTGTACTCACAGATTTGCATGTCCCTAAGGTAAAGTCTTAATCAAAGGGTATGCACATTTACAATTTTTATACATATTGCCAAAACACCTTTCAAGAAATTATACCAATATATACTTAGACCAACAAATATTTAGAAGAGAAAGTGTGTGTTTCTCCATATCCTCATAAGTACATCAAGTGTACTTATACTTTTTAGGGTCTTCTGATCTGATAGTAGCCAAGTTGAACATCATTCCACATATTTCTGTTCCATATTTCTTCTTTGATAGCGATTCTGTGACTTGTCTGCTCATATTATTTATCTGAGGTTTAACACTTTTTAAGTGTTTTTTTTTGTTTTTTTTAATTGGGGCATTCACCAGTTTCTTTTGGAAGAGCTCCACCTGTGTTAAGTATATTAACATTTTGTGGCAGCTTTTACAGTATGTCTTCCTTTTGATTTTAGTTCAGGCTGTTAATTTTTGAGAGATAATTTACACATTTATGTATTTAAAATTATCTTTTCCTTTATGGATTCTGGTTTGGATTTTTGCTTAACAATATTTTTCCAAATTTATAAAATAAATTCTATATATTTACATATTTTTATTTTTACTCATATTTAACCCATCTGGATATTGTTAGACTATAATATGTCAATAAAAGTTATAACTAGATCTAAATCCAGATTTCCCCATAGCCAACTGTCCCAAGGACTTCAAATGCAAACTTTGCTATATGCTCTTCAATCATATTTACTTGGATCAAATTTTGGACATTATATTCTCTTTTGTTGAGTTTTATATTTATGCTTGTTCTATTAATTCACTCTTTGATTACTGCAGCTTTAAGATACATTTTAATATCTGGTAGAGTAAGTCCTTCCTACCTTTTTATTTTTCTAAGTCTTCTTAGTTCTCACATATTCATACTTCCAAATTAACTTCATAATTGTTTTGCTACACTCCCTCCTCTAAACTTCCAGCCTCCCCATATTTTCCAAATTGGAACTTTGATTTGGAATTGCATTGCATTTGGAGAATAATTCAGAGAGAATTGACACCAATAAAATTGATACTAATATTTTTGAATCTTCTCATCACAGCTTTGTGGTCATTCAAAAAAGCTTTTTTTATGTTCTTTAGAAAAAATTTATGCTTTTCTTCATCTATGCCCTTTGAGATGCTTGTTAAGTTTTATAAGTTATTTCACACTTAGTTTCTCCAAAAATTGGCAAATGAGAAAGTTGTTAATTATGGTAATAATGGTTTCAGACAAGATCTTATTAGAAAAGGATATTTTAGAAAATATTATAATTTTCAAATAAATAAATTGATCATCTGTGATGCTACCTGTGACAACTATTAATGTGTGGAATAGATTCGTGGTCTCACACTACTGTAATTATCCAAATCTATTATTATCACCTTGGCCGCTGTTCCATTAGACACTAAACTGAAGTGTAATAAGGAGAGAGTGGTATTTTTAATATTTTCACCTGTGATATATACATATATATTTATGTATTTCTACTTACTGTAATTTCTATTTTCTTTCTTGCTTTGCTCATGTATGTGTGTGTTTATGTGTATTAACTTTATTGCATTTGGCAAATAGAGGATATGAAGTATCGACACTATTCAACTTTGTGATATGAAGTTACTAATTAATAACAGTGTTTTTATTTGGCTAGACTAACAATTAGGTCTTAAAAGGTAATGGCTTAGCACAATAGAAATTTGTTTCTAACTCTTACAACACAAATTTTAATGCATTAACTATTTCTTTCTACATTTCAGATCAGTAAAGCAAGTGTTCCCTCTTGGAAAATGAGCCTGCTGAATGTGTGCAGTCTTATAAATAACCTGAACAGCCAAGCCGAGGAAATAGGAGAGTTTCCTGAGGAGGAGCTTATTACAAGAAGGAAATTTCCAACTACCTTAGATGGCTTTAGCTTGGAAGCAATGCTGACAATATACCAGCTCCGAAAAATCTGTCACAGCAGGGCCTTTCAACACTGGGAGGTAAACAAAAACAAAATACGAATATGATTGTGGTTATACTAGTTAACTCTCATTTGTACTGATTTTTTTAATCCTGATCATTATCATAACAGGAAGACTTACAAATATTAAGGAAGAATAAACCATGTGTTGAGGTTAACATTCCTTCAGATCTTCAAAGTGTCCTGCAAATATTTGGAGTTTAGCAAAATATCTTTTCTTTGGTCTTAAAAGGGGGATCTGTCTTAGGGCAGACTTGGTACATATGCTTTTATTGTGGATGGCATGGTTAGGCAGTTTTTGGTGGTGGTGGTGGCATGCCTAAGAAATTTAGGAAACTCAAAATGTTTTCTTAGAAACACATAAGTCATGTGTGTTTATTTATAAACAAACACAGAACACAAAAGGTTCCAGTTTTATTTGAATATATTAGGCAAATAAAACCAGAATGATAAGGATATATGCATATTTCTATTTTAATTGAATGTGTGGATTGTGGATTTCAATCATCCTTAGAAGCTAAACGAGGTCCACTATGGCTAGTACAGCCCAATTTCATTATCCAGAACTACCACAAGGGACTGAATGAATCAGTTCTATTAAATACTACACTGGTGACTCACCACCTTTGGTTTGGAAATTTTTGGAAGAGAAAAGAGAAATGAAAATGCTTTAAGAAAAAATAAGAAGAAAATTTAAAAATTTTCCCGACAAGGGAAATATTTCTTTCAGATTAACCCCTAAGAGAAATTTACTTCATGTTTCATATTCTGGGCTTATACCAACACTGGGGATCTGAGGGTCTGAGGATGCCTTTCCTGCTAATATAACAATCTCTATAACACACTGTCACAGAGATACCCTGTGGAAAAGAGGAAATGAAATGCAGAACTTCTAGTGTTTATTCTAACTTGTAAACAAAATGATATTTTCCAGATTAAAAAAAAAATCTAGTTTTAATTTTTCTTGCTGGATTGTTTATCCCTTAATTCCAATTCCAGCTAAATGATTTTCTCTTTAAAATATTACATCAATAAAACTTGAAAAATACTAATTTTAACATAGGGAAATATCAATTATGTGCTGTTTATCCAGGAAAAAAAAATAAACCCTCAATAAACTATAATACAGACAAATCAGGTACACATAAGATTTAAACTTTTGCTATTTTAAATGTTGTTGAGTGATTTAAAATAAAATGATAGTATTATTAAGAGTGTAGTACAATTACAGACTACGTGCACAGAGAAACAAAAGATTAAGAAACTAGATTGTCTGACAGTAGCTGTTTTTCCTTCTATGAAATTGAACAGCTGTGGGTTGAAATAAAGTACTTGTGATACGATTCAATGCATACGGGTTATGATTAGAAACTTACTCTCCTGTCAGTATTAGTTATAGTCACCCCAAAGTTTAGAAGACATTCACAGATACGAATACAGTTCTTACCTTGAGCGTTGATCTTTTTAAAAATTTTGTGTAAATCATGTGCAAAACTCTGGAAAGAGTTCCTAAATATTTTATGCCAGTGGAACAGTTGAATCAGAACAGTACTATCAGAAAAAGTGTTTGGAACTAATTTTAGAATGCAGCATATTTGATGAGGTATTAGACAAGATTCTACATAGAGATTAACTCCCTTGAGTTTTTGAATGTGAACTTGCTTTTAATGATTAACTATTAAGCAGCACAATCTAAAGATCTTTACCATTTAAACAGAGCTTTCACATATGTTAATTTCTACAACAGCTGAACAAGTAAGCAGAACAAGCATTCCTCTCTCTTTGACTGAGAAATAGATCTTTAGAATGGCTTTCAAGTCAAATCAGTAATTAACTTAATTGAATATAAAATTCTATTGACCTTTGAGGCCAAACCTTGTTTACTAGATTCAAAACTTTGTATTTGTTGTGATTTATGATATATTTCCATCTTTTGGTCTACCATAAATTAAAGAAAAATACTCAAAATTATATTAAGTGTGTTCCTTCATTTGGAGGTATTAATATATGGCCTTGACAAATATAGAAAGCAAATTTTAAAGGCTGGCCTGATGAACTAAGAGCACAGAACAGAGAATCAGAAAAATCATGTTCTCATCCTGTCTCAGCCACTTGATAGGCACCTGTTCTCGGGCAAAACATTTAATTGTTGTGAACCGCATACATCTCATCCACATATATCTTACTGTCTGAATAGCAAATGAGATAAAAGGTAGACAAATACTCTGAAATGGAAGACTTTATGCATGTGTGTTTCATTCATATTCGGTCTATCTTGCAGTTGATTCAGGAAGAGGTTCTTGATACTGGAAATGACAAAAATGAAAAGGAAGAAGTTATAAAGAGAAAAATTCCTTACATTCTGAAACGGCAGCTGTATGAGAATAAACCCAGAAGACCCTACATACTCAAAAGAGGTTCTTACTACTACTGAGAGGATATTTTATTTACATGTGATTGTGATTTACCATCCTTTAATTAAATATCAAATTATATTTGTGTGGAAATATGACAGAACACAATTATTTTGTCTCTGCTACAATTGTGGTTTATTAGATGTGATTTTTCTGCATTAATATAAATTGGACTAAATGTTTTCAAATAAATCTAGGTCTTGAGCATGATGTGTTGTGTATAACTGGAGTAGATATTAATTAAGTCATATATAGAATGTTTTGTCATTTTGCAAAGCACTTAATGGGTTGTTGAAACAGTCAAAATGTTTGACATTCTAAACCAAATTATAAGAGATTAGAACAGAGTCTTATGGCAAAGTCTAGCTTACATGTCATTAACCCAAAACAAAATAATAGCACCTGTTTTATTATCTGACTGAATGTTTTATCGAATTACAAGAAATACGTGCTCTCTTCCAAGACTTACTCATGAATCTCTCAGATATGGGGAAGGTAATAGTAGTAAAATAGGACCATCTTCAAAGAATGTTTAATGAATTATTGTTAATTCTGCTTCTCTTAATGAATGATCTTCAACTGAATTTGTTTTTCTGTTAAATAAACTTAATAGCTAACAAAAAAAACAACAAGCCATCAGAACCATGATTCTTTGCAGATTTACTATCATTAGAAGAGTTACCCTTTATTGACATTTTTCCCTCACATCCAGTAAATGATAGCTTTATTTTTAACCTCACTGAGGAATTTATGTGACTAATATTTTTCCCACTTAGGAGACCATTTCTGAGGCAAAAGGCATATTTGAAATAACTCCTCATGAATTTCCTTAAACACTGTACTTACAGTCTCATAGCCCTCATAACCCTTACACCCCACCATTAGCAGTGGCCTCCTAGACTCCTGCTCTGACAGGGGGCCTAGGAGGACCTCTCTTTACAGGTTGCATCCTAGTCCCATAGTCATCTATGAAGGAAGATATCAGGATTTGACTTATTCTGGAATTAAGGAGTTTTGAGAACTCTATGGCCTTTAGATGAGATCGCCCCCTCCCCTAGGCTAAACCCCACTTGGTAGGATTTAAGTGTAGCTTACCAATCTCTGAGTTTTTCTGATAAAACCATGACTTCTCACAACTACCTCCCTACCATCTTTTATAGTCCTAACAGCTTCAACATTAAATAGTGCTCAAGGGCTTCCCTGGTGGCACAGTGGTTGGGAGTCCGCCTGCCGATGCAGGGGACGCGGGTTCGTGCCCTGGTCCGGGAAGATCCCACGTGCCGCAGAGCGGCTGGGCCCGTGAGCCATGGCTGCTGAGCCTGCGTGTCCAGAGCCTGTGCTCCACGGCGGGAGAGGCCACGACAGTGAGAGGCCCACATACCGCAAAAAAAAAAAAATAGTGCTCAAGGCACTGATCCTAAGAAGGAAACTACTCCATAGTGATTAAGAGTGTCTACTCTGGAGTCAGAAGGCCCAGATTCAGCTCCACTGTTCACTAGTAATCTTGGACAATTTATTTAACCTCTCTGTTTCCTCAGCTACTAAATGTGCGGTCTGGAGGAGGGTAAAGTAGTCTGATATGGTGTATAATGCTTACAACGGTACCGGGAATAGATTAATAACACACTAAATTTAACAGTTCTTCTGGCCACTTTCCTACTGGTTTTCCTTTCTTCTTCACAAACTACAGAGCATAACACAGTTTCATATGCTAACCCTCTGTGTTTTGAACAACTGCTGATCTCCTTTTTACTTGCTTCATTCATTATCCTTGAGGACTTCCACATACACGTGCAAGATCCCTCCATAATCTCCCTTCTCAGTCCCTGACATCTTCACTTCCAATAATAAACATTTTATCCATTTCACCTCATCCCATCACTTCCATGGTCCTACCATAGTACTTCTCACTCCCAATAAATTCAACCTCTCCAAAAATCTCGATTTCAAGCACTCTGCTCTCTACACGTCATCTTCTCTCTCCAGTTCACATAATCTATCACTCTCTAACATTTATGATTCCATCTAATACATTGTCCCCACTTCTTTTCACTCTTCACCTTCTAATCATGCCCTCACTTTGCACTTTACTTGGCTTAGATTCTATCGTGTAAAATTAAAATCACTCCCTTATTACCCTCAATTTCCTGTCCTTCTACATTATAGTAGCCTGTGGGAACACCATCAGTTAAACTGAAATCTCCCCCTGATTGTGACCTGACCTGAGAAGCTGAACATAGCTGGAGAAAAGCACCCAAACTGTTGAAGTGTCACGCTTAAAATTTGTGATCGCAAATCTCAAGAGGGTCCTTAGTACTGCCCAATATTCCTACTCTGTTTGCATGATAAATTTTGCCTCTAGTTCTCACTAATGATTGTTTTATATCTTCTCTTCTTCCTTAAATTGCAACACTCGTCATTCTCCTGACATTCGTCAGATGACTTTCTAATGATCTCACCCAAAATACAAAGCAATAAGAAGAAAATCATATTTCCCTACCACTGAATGTAACAATTCCCTTGCATTTATGCCTCACTGTCTTACATTTCAACAGAGGAACTGTCTCTTCTCTTCTGAGGTTTACTCCTTTATTTCCCCATGTCAGTGAACGGTCCCACCAACTGCTCAGGCCAAAAATCTAGTAGTAATTCTTAACTCCCCTCTTTAATACGAACCTGCCATTTCATCTGTTAAGAACTTTTGTTGGCTTTGCTTTCCAAAAACATCTCAAATCTGTCTACTTCTTGCCATATCCACCACTACTGCCCTAACCCACACATTTCCCTCCCCCCCCCAGGACTGTGACAGTTTCTTCCCAGCTGCTTTATTCTTATCGTCTTATTCATCTACATCCTCATAGAGGAATAAAATTTTTAAAAATATTAATTAGATTATGCCATGCGTCTCTCCTCAAAATTCCACAGTGTCTTTCCCTTGCATTTTGGATTAAATCCAAATTCTGTCTTAAAAAGCCTGAAATGCTGAAGCATTGGTTTACTTCTCTGTTTAATTTCACTCATTCCCCTCCAGTCATATTGGCCTTTTTGTTATTCTTATATCCAGCTTGTTTCTGCTCCAGAAACAAAAAACAGTTGCTGAAACCTCTTTTCTGGAAAGCTCTTCTGGTTGAAAATCCTTTTTCCTGGGTACACAAGACATCCACTTAAAGATTACATTTTCAGCATCTCTTGTCATAGGAACGGCTAAGTTGGAACCAATGGGATAATGGGTGGCAAAAATGTGTATAACTTGTGGGTCTGTAATAACTTAAAGAGAAACTTCATTCCCTGAACTTTGACTTTTTCCTCATTTTGTTTTTTTGGTCTTAAATGTGAATTTATTGTAACCACACAAGTGAATACCATTGTCTTGAGCATGACACTGATTGATAGAGCTTGTAGAGCAAAGCTGCCTCACCGGCCTGGCCCAACCACATTGTTACTTGAAAGAGAAATGCATTTCTAACTTATTTAAGCCACTGTGTTTTTCAGCCTCATTGTTTCAATGCCTCAACCATTATTTTAATTGTTACAATCTTCTCATGGTTTATTTTTCACATAATTTAGATCTCTGCACATATGACATATGTACAGTGAGGACTTTTCTTAAATAATCTTCATCCCTGAGTCAATATCCATCTAACTTGCTTTATTTGTCTACAGCCATACCACCCTGAATGCATCTGATCTCATCTAATTTATATTCCTATATTTTTCTTCATATTTGAAAAAGAAAAAAAAAGCAGCCATTGACAGCAATCAGCTGGGAGCTGGCCTGGCACCAACAGCTAGGCTATGGTGCCCTCCAGTTAAACACAGACAATTTCATAGAATAAAACTTCAGACAGGGTCATTCTAACCATGATGGCAAAAGACAATAAACATGACCACTCTATAATCGTGTCTGAGCAAAAACAAGGACGCCACAAACCACAGAAATGATCTAACATCCTCCTTTCCCACATAATTTGAGTGACTACTGCTTTAACTAAGCTCTATTTTTCTACCTCTAGCATAAAAACCACTATAATACCCAATCAAAGAAATACCCTCACTTTCTGAAAACACCCAAACCAGAGCAAAACCACACTTTCAGAATATTCTTCAAATCACAAGTCTAAATCCTGTAAAAGCCCCCTACATATGCCCTGTTATTGGGAGGTCCCATGGTTTTCCACTGAATGAGATCTCCAGTACCAACAAACCCGACCTTGTGGGAGAGTGCTGTCTGTGGTCTTTGGCTGGTAGACATCAGCACAGCACATATCATAACTTGAAATTATATAGTAATTTATTTGTTTACTTGTTCATAATTTTTCACCCCCGCTCGAATGTGTAACCTTTGTGAAGACAAGGATTTTGCTTTTCTTATTCATAGTTGTATTCCCAAGGTTGAGCACCAGGCCTGGTAACTGTTAGTAAGGATTTGTTTAATGAATGAATAAATTAGCAGCAGAATCGCCTTTTCTCTTCTAATAAGAGGTTTTAGACATAGTTTCTACACATTTTTAAGCCCCTTCTTAGAGATTACACTTCAGAAAGACTAGTTATGAGCTCAGATATCCACACAAAGTCCTTGGTCTTTTGTGAAGCATCACAGAATGTAGGAGGTTAAAGCTCACCTTCACTAACAGTGGCAACCTGGGGAGATTAGGCTTCATTTTTTGTCTCTTAGATTCCCTTCTGTGAGGAAAACAAACAAAAATGCCAAAGTGAAATTGGCAGTACAGTTGACCCTTCCTTGAACAACATGGGGGTTAGGGGCACTGACTCCCTGTGGAGTTGGAAATTCATATATAACTTTACAGTCAGCCTTCCTTATCCATGGTTTCGCATCTGCAGGTTCAACCAGCAGGGACTGTGTAGTACTATAGTGTATTCATTGAAAAAAAATCCATGTGTGAGTGGATCTGTGCATCTCAATCTCATGTTGTTCAGGGTCAACCGTAGTTAAAAGGGGAAGGAATGGATTTGTGAAATATAAAGAGAAAGTACTAACATGAACTGGTACTTGAATGTAGGAGGAAAGAAGAAAGGAATATTCTAGATTATTTTGAGATTTCAAGTCGGGAACCTTGATCTATATTTGCAGATTTTGAGATTTCCCTTAGTTTGAGCTATGTGAAACTTAAATATTTAAACCCAGTCCCTGCCTAGGAATCCACCAAGATGACAACATCGAAGGCTTCTGAAATCCTTCTCCCATACGCACGCCAAATTAACAAGCACCCATAGAGCCCTTTCCTCTGAAAGAAATCCAGAGACTAGCTGAGCAACTTCTACACATTGGGCAAATGAGAAAATACCCAGATTGAAACAGGTAGGAAAGGCTGAGGCATGCCCTCACCATACAACTCACCCTGGCACCGTGCTATACAGTTGGGAGGGAATGCCCAACTCCTAGTGTCACCTTCAGAAGCAAAAGATTTGGACTGTACATCTGGTGCCCCTACTTTAAGGCTCCCATTTGAGGGACAGGCTCCCCCAAAACACTCAGCCCTGAAAGCCAACATGGCTTATGTCCATGAGACCCATAAGACTATGATAAACAAAAGAGCAGTTCTTAACAGGCGTGCTCACGCTTGCGCAGTGTTGTGTACTTGTTTGATATGATCTAGAATCCACTTGCTTTTTGTTCTAAGAATGAAGTTGTTTACACTGAGAAAGCTGTGTCAGGATATCATCATTAGCATGAACACTCAGTAGCTCAGCAATTGACAGGCACAGCTGGGGGCTTATTGATAAGAACTGTTGTGAAAGAGTGACTCTGGCTGGGGGATTTTAAGCTTTAAATACTAAGAGGTTTGACCAGCAACTCAAAAGTGTTTAGTCTGGGCAAGGCTACTCTTTGCTAATCGAAACAGCTTTCCAAAGATCTCCTGGCTGGGCAAGGCGACTCTTTGCCAGGCAGTGGTGAAAACTATGCAGAGGCCCTGAGAGGGATATCATCTTTCCCATCAACACTGGCATCTTTGTTCCCAGCAATGGCTCTAGTAACAAGGGACTTTTGCTTTGGCACTGGCAGCTGGACATCAGCTCACGGCTGGCTAAGCTGACCCTCCCAAGAACAACTCGTAGAAAGGTACACCTCACCTAAATTTGGGCTTTATTCCTTTTCTCTCCCCCTTGCCTGAAACAATATTGTGATTAATCTATTGTTGGTTTGGAGGACATGGAATCAACCTAAGTGTCCATTGACAGATGAATGGATAAAGAAGAAGTGGCACATATATAAAATGGAATATTACTCAGCCATAAAAAGAAATGAAATTGAGTTTTTTGTAGTGAGGTGGATGGACCTGGAGTCTGTCATACAGAGTGAAGTCAGTCAGAAAGAGAAAAACAAATACCATATGCTAACGCATATATATAGAATCTAAAAAAAAAAAAAAAATGTTCTGAAGAACCTAGGGGCAGGACAGGAATAAAGACACAGACGTAGAGAATGGACTTGAGGACACAGGGAGGGGGAAGGGTAAGCTGGGACGAAGTGAGAGAGTGGCATGGACATATATACACTACCAAATGTAAAATAGCTAGCTAGTGGGAAGAGGTCACATAGCACAGGGAGATCAGCTCAGTCCTTTGTGACCACCTAGAGGGGTGGGATAGGGAGGGTGTGAGGGAGACGCAAGAGGGAGGAGAGATGGGGACATAAGTATATGTATAGCTAATTCACTTTGTTATAAAGCAGAAACTAACACAACAATGTAAAGCAATTATACTCCAATAAAGATGTTAAAAAAAAAAAGGAGTAGGTTATTTCTTTACTGGCTTATTAAGAGACATTATCCTGTATACTGTTGGCTTGTGAAATTATCATCATTCCCGCAGTGAACCTGTGCTAGATAATTTATTGGCAAAGCAATCTCAGTGTCTGAATATAATTTGCCACCAGCCAAAGCACGTGACTATCCCCCCAGGGCTCAGTATAGAGAGAGCAGGCAAAACCGCCCCTCTCTCATTCTTTCCCTACAAAGGGTCTGTCTTCATACTAATTTTATTTTTTATTTTTTCTCCACTTTTTTTTTTGGCTGTGCTGTGCCACTTTGCAGGATCTTAATTCCCCAACCAGGAATCAAACCTGTGGTCCTTGCAGTGGAAGCTCTGAGTCCTAACCACTGGACCATCAGGGAATTCCCTGACTTCTAATTTTAGCAAAAATTTAGGGGCTGACCGTGATCCTCCGCAGAGAACAGGGAAACTTGTGGACATTTTCCCTACCTCTCCTTCTGGCTCACTGCAACAATAAAACGAAGCTGCCAGTATCTCCCTGGATGGAGCTTACACACACTTCTGGTGCCCCAGGCTTTGTAGCTGCTGCCTGAGGGGATGGATTCCCCAAACCACTTCCAAGCTTATCTCTATGCTATAATTATTTTTGGAAGTCTGAATTAATATTGGACAAAATTGTAAATAAGCCACCCATCTTTTATCATTGTTTCGTCCTCTGAGTGACAACTTTATAATGTGGCTCTCAGACCATTTCATTCCCCCTAGTAAATTTATTAACATGATTTTAATTATTTTTCTTGGAATCAAACCTTCACCTGCAGGAAAGAATCTCATATTTGGAAATCATTCATAGCAGCTACAGAAATATTGAAACAAATTAGTCTCATTTATTCATTTACTCAACAAATATTTCCTGAGCTCATTCCAGGTATTGGGGTAGGCACAGGGGATAAATCTGTGAACAGGACAGACTAGGTTGTCTGCATAATGAGCTTCAAGCTCTTGTGCAAAGCCCCTCTTCCCCTACCTTTCAGGTTCTGCTTTCTCTGCCCTTTTGCTGATCATGCAACATAAAGCCGTGGATGAACAGTTCCCTCTGAAACAGCTTCTCCTCCTGTTGAAGAGAGGGTATGTGTGCTGGTAATTACCATGTTGTCTTTGGTTGGCTGGGGAGGAAAGAGATCTGTGACCGTTCCTATATGATATGTTTAACTTCTTCTCATTCTGTATTGAGGTACAGAGTATTGAAGTAACAGGTTTTAGGGCCACAGAGCTAATTCATTACAGAACAGGGATTAGAAACAAGGTGCATTTATTCTTTACGTAAGCTCTTCATCAAGAAAGACTTCCCAGTTTTGTGGCATGCATGTGGGATCTAGTTCCCTGACCAGGGATCTAACCCAGGCCCCCTGCATTAGGAACGTGGAGTCTGGAGCCACACCTAAAGAGCCCGCCTGCTGCGACTAAGGACCCCGCCTGCCGCAACTGAGATCTGGTGCAACCCAATTAATTAATTTAATTAAATTAATAAATAAATAGAGACAGACAGACTTCCCAGGGCAAATAAAGCTAGTCTATTACAAAGTATCAAACTACTCTGCTGGGCTGAGCTTACTTAGGAATGGAGAGCGCCAAGTCCCAAGTTGGAGCCAGGGAACTTGAGAGGAATTTCATGTTACTGTGGCTCACAGACCTTTAGACCAGCATTTCTCAAATGAGGGTTGGTTTCTTCATCCGAGTAAAAAATACAGATTCTATGACTCTACTGCAGATTTAGTAACTCAGAATCTCTGAGGGGGAAGCTTGGTATTTGTATTTTAATAAGCTACATGGGTGATTTGGATACAAAGTCAAATTTGGGGAACAGTTTGCTATTTGTCATTTCAGAGACTTATTTTTCCACCCAGTAATCTGTTTGTTTTAAATAGATTTTCTTTGTATCAAGTTTCAGGCTAAATAAAAAACTTAGTATTAACTCAGATAAGGAAACAGATGACAAGAACTAGAGTTGTTTTAAAATTTCCTAGTCTTTCTTACAGGGTTATATAAAGATATATGCAAAAGTACTAGAAACCCTAAAATCACTAAATAAAGCTTTATTATGTTGCCCTCCATTACCACTCACAAATATTTATTATTAACTTATTAATATACGTTGAGGAGGGAATGGGGGGCCCATTTTACTTTATCTGCCCTGATTTCTTACTCCAGAAAACCTCCACCTCACACTAAGATAGGAAATCTGACAGGGTGCCACATCTGGGGGCATAATTTCATTCTGGTAACTGATTTTTCAGTTTTCATCTGAATTATTGTTGATGGTATAGAAGTACTCTTTTTTTAAAATGAATTTATTTATTTATTGTTGGCTGCATTGGGTCTTCGTTGCTGCGCGTGGTCTTTCTTTAGTTGTGGCGAGCAGAGGCTACTCTTCGTTGCAGTGTGCGGGCTTCCCATTGCTGTGGCTTCTTTTGTGGCGGAGCACGGGCTCTAGGCACGTGGGCTTCAGTAGTTGTGGCACGCGGGCTCAGCAGTTGTGGCTCACAGGCTCTAGAGCACAGGCTCAGTAGTTGTGGTGCACGGGCTTTAGTTGCTCCACGGCATGTGGGATCTTCCCAGACTGGGGCTCGAACCCCTGTCCCCTGCACTGGCAGGTGGGTTCTTAACCACTGAGCCATCAGGAAGTCCCAGAAGTACTCTTGAAGTCAAAGGAACTTGATGTAACGAGTCAGCCATTTCACAGGATCAGAACAGTGCAAGGCTTTAAAGTTGTGTCACTGATAAAATGTAAAACTATAATGAAAATGAACCTGAATTCACCTTCTGCTCTGCATTTATTTAAGTGTAAAAATACATCTAAATAAGACACACAGTGTCCAGCATGGCACACACTAATGCTTGGCGTATGACCTATCTCCTTGGCTTCATCTTCCCTCATATTCACATGCTCCAAATCACTCTGTGATTTTTCTCTTGTGCTTTTTGCTCCACACCTTTTCTCTTGCCATTTCTTTTACTTAGGATTTACTTCTACCCTTGTCCAATTGATGACGTCCCATTCTTTTTGAAATTTAGATGACATCCCATTTCTTGGAAACATTTTCTAACCTACCAACTCACCATCCAAAGCTCAGTTAGGTCTCCTCTGTATTTGTCCTCTGTGCTACTATAATCCCTTGTTTATGTCCCTGTTAGCACGTTTCCTGCATGGTATAATAGATTGCATACTTCTCTGAAAATAGGTCAAACTTCTTTAAGTTAGATATTATGCCTAGCTCATCTCTATATCCTGTTGCAGATCCTGGCACGCCCAGGAAGATGTTTTTCTTTTCTTTTTTTGCCGTACATGGGCCTCTCACTGTTGTGGCCTCTCCCGTTGTGGAGCACAGGCTCCGGACACGCAGGCTCAGTGGCCATGGTTCATGGGCCTAGCTGCTCCGTGGCATGCGGGATCTTCCCGGACCGGGGCACGAACCCGCGTCCCCCGCATCGGCAGGCGGACTCTCAACCACTGTGCCACCGGGGAAGCCCGGAAGATGTTTTTTGAATGAATAAACCATTGCTTAGCTGAGATAAGCAGTGATTGCTATCTCTTACTTTCATCCCACTCCTTTGAGGATAACCCACTAGACAGATGACCCCAGAACCAAATCTATGGCTTTGTAGACTCAAGTATAAGATTATCTGTGGATACAGGGAATCTACTTATAGCAGTTATTATGTTCTTACTTCACAAGGGCAGTGGAGCTCTTCCCAGATTTGGAGTGCCATGAGCATTTTAATGATCTAGTGGCTTCAGGGATTCACTTATCCAGCTCAGTGTGTGATAAGTAGCATACAAAGTGAAGTCCTTGAGAGAGAGCGATCCTACCTGTCTGATGTCCAGCCAGGAAGCATTGGAAGCTTACTCTTTTCTTATAGAGCCCAGCTACCCTGGACAGCAAATTGGTTCCTTCCACCAGGCATTGCTACCCTGACCAAGATCAACACAAACCAGTTTTTCTCTAATTAAGAACAACAGCCTAAATACAGTTAGGATTTCTGTGACGGAAAATCTTTCAGTGCTTTGAAGATTTTTGCAAAGCTTCATTAGATTGCATCTGATTTTACCTTGTTCCAATTTAAATCACTTCAGACTTTTATAGGGCATCCAATATATGGACTTTCACTTTAGGGGAAGAATTGAGATGAATACTGAAATACTAGCAACTGGAAATATGTGCAAATGCATCTAAGTAAGAGTTTTTGAGTGTTCTCAGCAAGGTCCTGGGGAAAACTAAAGTGAGGGAATTTAAGCCATGTCTTGTGATCTTATTGGTAACTTTTTTTTGTTTTGTTTTGTTTTTGCGGTACGCGGGCCTCTCACTGTTGTGGCCTCTCCCGTTGCGGAGCACAGGCTCCGGACGCGCAGGCTCAGCGGCCATGGCTCACGGGCCCAGCCGCTCCGCTGCATGTGGGATCTTCCCGGACCGGGGCACGAACCCATGTCCCCTGCGTCAGCAGACGGACTCTCAACCACTGCGCCACCAGGGAAGCCCTTATTGGTAACTTTTAAAAGGAGGTGTAAAGCGACACACTGTGCGTCTGCATTTACCATGGCACAGCCTCATGAAAGACAAGGCATCTGGCGTTTACAAGAGAAGCCTTCATGTTTCTGGATTTAAATTCAATAAGTGTTAAAACACCCTCAGTGTCATACTTGTAAAGCATAATTTCTGTTCACTTAAGAATTTCCCACTTCTTTAGTAGATAGAAGCCTGGTGTTTAACTGTCCTGAAGGAAGCAATCTGACTCATCTGCTGTTCCTAATCAATTTTTAATCAAGAGAAAGCTGCCTACAGACAGCAGTTTAGAGATGTTCCATTTATTTCTTCCTGCAATATCTTCCTGATATCTAAAATGTGCTGAAATGAAACTGACAAAGGACTGTCAAAATATTTTCATGAAATCTCTGGGAAACAGTCACAAAGATACTAGAGTAAGTTCCATGTCCATATTAGCTTTCTAAGAACATCATTCTTTCAGATTTAAAGTCCTGAGATTTTGTTTTATTTTCAGAATTTTTCCCAAGAACTCTGATTCTTATTTCATCCAGATAGAAGTCAGAGTTACAGTTATTAAATTAATTTGTTTACTCTTTTAATTAACAAATATTTCCTCAGTACCTACTCTCTGAGGAACTGTGCAAAGCATTGGGACAGCAAGTTAAAGACATACTTCCTGTGTACACATAATATCTTTCCAAATCACATGCTATGTCCATGTGACTAAATTGGCCACTGGGATGCAAGCAAAACTGTTAACGTGACGCCTTCCTAGAATCTCCTTGAAGAGACAACTGACACAAGTCTTTATACCTCGTGTTTGATCTTTCCTCCATCCTGCCCTCCTGGAACACAAATACCATCTTGGACTTTAATGTCCAGAGAAACACACTAAGTGTGGCACAGTGACCTGGAAGGAGCTTAAGTCCCTGAGAAGCGGAGCTAATTTACCAGCATTGGATCGTGCACTTCTGCATTTACACATGAGAAAAAAAACCAGTTGTTTATGTTTTGTTTAGCTGATGGTAATTTTAAGGTTTTCTGTTCCTGCAGCTAAAATCAATACTTTACAAATCAACTTCTCATCCCCTTTTGCTTTATAAATCCTTCATGATGTAGACCAGAAATCATGGTTCCAGAAAGCATTCCCTGACCAAGACCAACAAAGTCAACTAAAATATAAAATAAAATAAATGATCAATCATGTAGCATAAATAGAAAATGTGATAGAAAGTTAAGAAACATAGAGGATTGAAAAAATGGGGAAGCACTTAACTATTTGAAAAGATTTCCAAAAACTTACAGAAAGTTTAATAAATTTTATGCAGGGTAAAGAAAAAGATATTTATATCTAGACAATTATTAGTGAGGCTTCAGAGCACAAAGAGAAGATCTTCAAAGCAGCAAGCAATTCCTACCTCCACAAGATCAAATCACCTACACAAAAGTTAGCTAATAGACTGAGCTCAGTTCTCAATGGCAACAATAGAAGTTAAAAGATCTCGAATGATGTCTTCAGTGTACCAAGAGAAATAATCTCTGCTTAGATTTCTATGCCCAGTAATATGACCTTCCAAGAGCAGTTGTGAAATAAAGACAATTTATTTAATTTAGAGATTTGACACCATAAAAAATGATTTGCTAAAGAAAATCCCATAAAAAAACCTGAGATGCAAGGAGTAGTGACTAGAGATATTGGTAAATATGGAGGTAAATCAAAACACCAATACACTATTTTAATGAGAGTAATAAATATATACTTCCAAGACTTTTTTTTTAAAACCTTAACAGAATGAAAATACTGGTCAGCAGTATCATACTAGAAAAAAGGGGCTTGGGGTCAAAGCCTTTAAAGTTCTTGAACTATTTGAGAAGATCTTAATATTCTGAACAATGTATGATTTATTAAAGTATTAAATACCAAGATAAGAAGTATAGAGAGAATAGTTTCAAAGCTGGTAAAAAAAAGGGGGGGATGAGATAAGCAAATAAAGGGAAAAATAAGCTTAGTAAATCCTGAGGATGGCTTTAAAAGAAAAAGAAGAGAAAAATAAATAGGAAATACAAAAAAAAAAAAATCAGTAGTCAGAAGTGGACGTTTCTGGAATGGTGTTGTGAGGTGCTCTGTGAAACCTCTTTCTCAGAGACACATTTTATAAAATTGGTCAAAATATCAAAAACAGTCATTCAAAATCTGTACAAATTGATTAAAGGGATTATAATAAATTGAGATGCATTTACTCAACAAAAGCTACAAAACTTAGTAAGAACAGGGGGCTGCCATGACATTCAAACTAAGGGCTGAACCCCTCTCTCCACAACTCTGTATTGTGGGAGAGCTGCTCTGTTCAGCTGGACCACAGAGTAGCAGCTCCCTCTCTCTCCAGCTTCTGGATGGACTCAGCAACAGGTAAACATGGGCAGATCCCATGGGACACATCACCATCAATTGACGAATAGGTAAACAAAATGTGGTACATCTCAAAAATATTATGCTAAATAAAGAAGCCAGTTACAAATATCAATAACTACATATTAAATGATTGTAATTATATGAAATAATATTGTACAACAGGTGTACAACACAGTGATTAGATATTTTTATAGATTATACTCCATTTAAAGTTATTATAAAATATTGGCTATATTCCTTGGGCTGTACAATATATCCTTGTAGCTTATTTATTTTATACATAGTAGTTTGTATCTCTTAATCCCATACCGCTATCTAGCCTCTCCCTCCTTGTCTCCACACTGACAACCACTAGTTTTTTCTCTATGTCTGTGAGTCTATTTCTGTTTTATTACATTCATTCATTTGTTTTAATTTTTTGGATTCCACATATAAGTGATAACATACAGTATTTGTCTTTCTGTCTGACATTTCACTAAGCGTAACACCCTCCAGGTCCATCCATATTATTGCCACTTCATTCTTTTTGATAGCTGAGTAATACTCCATTGTATGTATATGATTTTTATCTCAATGTCAACTTTTTTCACTGAATAAAAATTTAACTGGGTCAAGAAAATAGTCTTTGAAAATCCACTCTCTACATGTGTCTCAAGTTGTCCTTTAGTGTGCAATAAAGACAGTGAATACAGTATATATGTATATATATACATATATATATATGCCAAATCTTCTTTATCTGCTCATCTGTTGGTGGACACTTAGGTTGCTTCCGTATCATGGCTATTGTGAATAATGCTGCTATGAACATTGGGGCACATGTATGTTTTCATTTTTTTCAGATTTATACCCAGGAGTGGAATTGTTGGATCATATGGTAACTCTGAGGAACCTCCATACTGTTTTCCAAAGTGGCTGCACCAGTTTACATTTCCATCAACAGTGTAGGAGGGTTCCCTTTTCTCCACATCCTTGTCAACATTTGTTATTTGTAAACTTTTTGTTGATAGCCATTCTGACAGGTGTGAGGTGATACCTCATTGTGGTTTTGATTTGTGTTTCTCTGATGATTAGTGATGTTGAGCATCTTTTCATGTGCCTGTTGGCCATCTGTATATTTTCTTTGGAAGAATGTCTATTCGGGTCTTCTGCCCATTTTTTAGTTGAGTCTTTTTTTTTTTTTTAATATTGAGCTGTATGAGCTGTTTATATAGTTTGGATATTAACCCCTTATTGGTAAAATAATGCAAATATTTTCTCCCTTTCAGTAGGTTGTCTTTTTGTTTTGTCAATGGTTCAAATTAAGAACTTTAACAAGCTAAAAATTTCATGCAGAAGAAGGTAGAATTGTCTTGTTTCCCTAGTGAGTGGAATCAGAATGGCTTCTAGGATTCCAGCCTGAGGAATTAGGGACACTAAAAGACAGCAATGTTGTTTTGTTTTCTGTTCAGTGGTTACTGTTGATTCCTTTGGGTGGGTAGGTAGATGTACTAATTTCCTAGGGTTGCTGGAACAAAGTATCACAAATTAAATGACTTAAAGAGCAGACATTTATAGTCTCCCAGTCTGGAGGCTCGAAGTTCTAGCTTAAGGTATGTGCAGGATAGGCACCTTCTGAGGGCTATGAGGAAGAATCTGCCTCTCCTCTAGCTTCTAATTGTTTGCTAGCAATTTTTGGCACTCCGTGGCTTGTGGAAACATCAGCCTGAGCTCTACCTTCATCTTCACTGGCATCTTCCTCTGTGTGTATGTGTATGGCCAAATGTCCCCTTTTTATAAGGACACCATCACACTGGATGAGGGGCTGACAGTACTCCAGTATGACCTCAGCTCAACTTATTACAATTAAGTCTAATGGCAATCGCCCTATTTCCAAATAAGTTCACATTCTGAGTTATTAGGGTTAGAACTTCAACGTAGGATTTTTGAAGGGACACAATTCAACCCATAACAATAGGGAAGTCACAGTTCAGGAGTTGACATTGACTCATATTGGGTTTCATATATGTTCGAGACATCCTTTGATATTCCCAAATGTAAATTGTCTTGTAAGTGGTTGAATATAGGAGATAGCACTTAAAGGAGAGGTCAAGCTGGAGGTAAAAATTAAAAATCATAATTATATAGATAGTATTTAATGGCATATGCATTGCTGATATTAATTAGGGAATGATAATAAAGAGAAGAGAACTGGGGACTATACATTGAACTTTGTTGAAGGAAAATGAGGAGTATCACATTCATTCATAATACCATTATTCAACTATCTGTAAGGGTATAGGGAAAGTATTGTATGGAAGACAGAGACATGAAACTCATTAATTAAAGGAAACATTAAAATGGCTTTACCTTTCAGAACAAAATATAAAGGTAATATATTCTGACCTTCGTCCTTTTATACTGTCGTTCTTTCTCTATCTCTCTCATTCCAATAACAATCAATTTAAAAATAAATTTCTTACATAACACTTTGTGTATTTATGTGTCAGATTGACTGGAGCTATAGAGGGGAAGATTTGGAATAAGAGTATTTTGAATGGAAACTTCTAAAAAAAAAAACTTTAGGTTGGAGAACTTCTAGGGTTATTCCAAACTAATTTTGTTTTCCACCAGCCAACAGATCACAAAATGATCTTTTCATTTTTAGTTCAGTTTTTCAGTCCTAGTTTTGGAAATAATGTATTAAGTAAATGTGCTGAGACCAGAGTCAGAATCTCTATATATTTATGGACAAAGAACCAACATGTATTTTGGACATTTATGTGAACTACAAAGGAGCATGATGCCTTCAAAAAATCTATGATTTGATGCAAAGAGACTATTGTGAATCTTATTTTGCCCTCTTCCCAGGAATCCAAACAGTCTTTGAAATAAGTACACAGTTCTATTTGGATCCTTCAGCAAGATGCAAAGATGAAAACTACCCAGTACATTGCTGCCTAGCTCTTTGAAAGGAATCTCTCATCTCTTTGCGGTGGGCTATACTTCAACCTGGGTCATTCCTATGCTTTTGGCAATGGGTGATTTCTGAGAATCATTCTGACTGTAGCTCTTATTGAAGCAATCACCATGCTGCATCAATCCAGAGGAGTTATCAGTAATGACGCAAAACCTTCTGTTGCCTCCATTATTTATTACTAAAAGCTGGGGAAAACTGCTCCTAGAACCATTCTGCCTCTGCAACAAGGTCATACTCATTAACTAAGTGGTAGAATTATACATTTAGCCCAATGCTCTGGCCTATGGGTCAGAAAGGTTGCCGTAAATAGCCTCTGTGATTTTATAAGGGAGTAGGGAAATTTATGCCAATTTGGGAGTGAAGGAAAAAAGCTTTTTTCCTTTCTATAGCTCAGAGACAGGAAGTGATGAAATCACTCAACCTTACAATATGAAAAGGAAAAGTGAATGAAATACAAAGTTCAGTATATTTTGAAGATTTTTTTTCTCAAATAATAAAGAGTGATCCAATTTTTACCTCTAGATTGGGATGGCCTGAAAAATATCAAGTTAATTGTCATTGACTACATTTACATGACAGAAAAATATATAAGTAAAAATTGAGATGCTGTCAATATATTTTCACCTAAAGTTTAAACAGAATACATTTTCAGTAAAAAAAAATTCAGTTAATGTATACACATTCATTGCATTGCCTAGCCAAGTGTTTCCAAAGTATTTATATGTAACACTAGTTCCCTAAGATATTAATGTTTGTTTCAAAAACAAAAAGGGTTTCCAGACCTAGTATGGTCACTCCCTTCAAGACATTGTACATAAACAATTGTACATGTCCTGCGACTGCTCATTACATTGTAGGTTCATTGGAACTCCACAATTTTGATGCCTGATCGCACTTATAAGTAGTTTCCTATGGCTGGGGCCATGGGAAGCAATTACACTCCAAAGCCAGATGTGAAATCCAGGAGATATAGCTTGCAAAAATTAGCTTTTGCACCAATATAAGGTAATTGTGCTGAGGTTTCATGGTGACATGTAAGAGATTTGAAAACACCCACTCAGTTTTCAATGACCAGAAAGACCTCTTTCAGGGCAAGCAGACTAGCACTGCCAGCTATTCCTCTGTGTCTTCTAGGAGGAATTGGGAACTTGGGAAGTCACTTCCACTAAACATTTCCACAGTCTGCTAACTCCTGTATGTTTTGCTGAGTCTGTCACAACTTCTTTAGGATTTATTTGTCAGACTGCTCATTTTTGGCAAGCCTCTGGTCTGCTACTCAGAAATTTCACACAAAATTTGGAAAATGCTCTGCTAAGCAATGTTAAACAATTTGTTTTACTTTAGGATTCTGTACAGCCCTTAGGATGCTGATGTATATTGAATATCACCATGAGGAAAATGTAAGATATAGGATATCCTAAAGTTATTGAACTAGAGAACCTCCTTTAATGGAATGTTTCTTGACAATGCCCACGTACACATTTTGAAAAATATCACCCGCATCAGCACTAACTTATTTCCTGTACTTCTAGTACGTGCCAGACAAGGTCGTAGGTACTAAGAATCAAGGAGAATAGCTATCCAAGGTCACTGCTCTGTGGAGCCTCTTTTCTACACCTGGGAACAAAGACAATAATAAATAAGGAAACGAAGGAACTAACAATAGAATTTAACCTAGTAAGTAGGTCTATGAAAAAAATAAAACAAAATTACATGGAAAATTATGTGGGCAAATTTAGGATGGGTGATCAGATCCACCGAAAGATATGAAGTGGCTACTTCCTGGTATCTAAAATTTCAACTTCAGATACCCCATAGACTCAAGTTAATTATATAAGTCTTTGTAAATCTTTGGTAGAAAGTTTGACAAATTTCTATTTTCCTTGGTAAATGCAATACAAGAGCAAGATGAGAATAAATGTATTTTTTATGTTTAAAAATTTTACTGGGAAATATGATGCATAACCATGCAGAAGATCTAAAAATACAGCTTCATGAATTATTATAAAGTAAAAACTTTTGTAAGGACCGTCTAGTTGAAGAAATAAAACACTGCCAGAGCCCCAGAATCCCTAGCCTGGACCTATCCCTAAGGGTAATCACTATCCTAACTCTTGTAGTAACTTTCATCTTTTTAAAATATATTTTTATCACCAAAATATGTTTCTCTAAACACTATCTTATCTTAGCTGTGCTGATCTTACACATGGAATCATGCACAACATATTCAACTGTGTCTTGCTTCCTTTGCGTGGCATTAATTTGTGAGTCATCCATGTTGTATGGGACTGTAGTTCATTTATTTTTTAATTTTTACATTATTTTTATAAATTTATTTACTTATTTTTGGCTGCGTTGGGTCTTCGTTGCTGCACACGATGTTTCTCTAGTTGCAGCGAGCGAGGGCTACTCTTTGTTGCAGTGCACGGGCTTCTCATTGCGGTGGCTTCTCTTGTTGCAGAGCATGGGCTCTAGACACACGGGCTTCAGTAGTTGTGGTGCGTGGGCTTAGTAGTTGTGGCGCACAGGCTTAGTTGCTCCACAGCGTGTGGAATCTTCCCGGACCAGGGCTCGAATCCGTGTCCCCTGCTTTGACAGGCAGATTCTTAACCACTGCACCACCACGGCAGCCCAGTTCATTTATTTTTATTGCCAAATATATGTCACCACAAATATCCACTTTCCCTTTGGTGGACATTTGGACTATTAAAAATCTTTTGTTACCACAAATGATGCTGCTATAAATATTTTTAAATGTTTCTCGGTGCACACAGTTACATATTTATTTAGACTAGAGCATAGGAGTGGAGTTACTGGCTGCATTTCTTCAGTTTTCTATGGAGACCACACTGCTTCCTAAAGATGTCATATCAATTTATAATCCCAACAGTAATGTATGAAACTTCTACATCCTCGTCAACATTTATTAGCCTCAGTCTTTTTAATCGTAGCCATTCTCAGTGTACACAGTGATACTGCATTTTGTTTTCAGTTTGCATTTCTTTGATGACTAATGAAATTGAAGACATTTTTATATCTTTACTGGCCATTAAAAAATCCTCATTTTGACATTTATTACCTAGAAATCAATTATATATATAAATATATATTGCATTGTAATGTAAATATCTTTTTAGTAGAATTTCTGGTGACTTTCATTTTCATTCTCATAATGGTGTTTTGAAAGAAAGAATTATTTTTAATTCTACTGTAGTCACATTTGAAAATATTTTCTTTACCATTAATCCTGCTTGTGTTTAAGAATCATTCACTGTCTTGTCACAAAGGGGAGAAAGTGGGTGGTGGTGGTGGTGTGATGAATTGGGAGATTGGGATTGACATATATACACTAATATGTATAAAATAGATAACTAATAAAAAAGAAATCATTTATTGTCTTGTAAATTTTTTGGTAATTTTCTAAAGGCCTTAGTATTTTACCCTTCTTATATAGAGCCAAAATCCACCTTGAAATAACTTTTGTATACATGTAGCGGAAGGATAAACTTTCTTTTTTTTATATGGATATTCATTTTTCCTAGCATTTATTAAGAGTCTTTACTTCCCTTACTGCTCTAAAGTGCCAATTTTATCAAGAATTAAGTGTTTCCTTATGGTCTGGAATCTCTACTCAGTTCCAATGGTCAATTTTTTGTCCTTGAAGCAAATATTGCACTGTCATAATTACTGTAACTTTGTAATAGCTCATTAAACAAGTCCTTTTTTTTTCTTCCTAAAGAGTGTTAGTTATTCCTGGACCTTTGCATCCCATTGCAAATTTAGAATTAGTTTGCCAAGAACCACACATACACTCAAACACACAAAACTTGTAACTATTTTTATAGATTGCATCAAATCTGCAGATCAATTTTGGAAAAATTGGCAACTTTATGATATTGAGTCTTCAAACCCATCTACATGATTGAGTCTTCCAATCCTTTTATCTAATTCTCCTTTAATCCCTGTTAATAATATATTTAACAGAACTTTTACAGAGAGGTCTTGCCAAGTTTTGTTAAATTTATTCCTAAATATTTCATATTATTATTGCTCTTATAAAGAATAACTTTTAATTGTTTCACTGCTTCATAGAGATATAATTATCTTTTACTGAGTTATAAGAAATACAATTGGTTTTTAAAAATATATTCACCTATATAATTTCTCTGTCCATTTTTGTATTGAATTGTTTGTTTTTTGTGAGTTTAAAAGTTCTCCTTATATTCTGGATATTAATCCCTTATCAGATATGTGATTTGTAAGTATTTTCTTCCATTCTATGGGTTGCTTTTTTTCTCTGTTAATGGTGTCCTTTGATGCACAAACATTTTTAATTTGATGAAGTCAAATTTGTTTTTATTTTTTCTTTTGTAGCTTGAGCTTTTGGTGTCATATCCAAGAAATCATTACCAAATCCAATGTCATGAAGTTTCCCCCTATATCTTCTTTTTAAAGTTTTATGGTTTTAGCTTTTATGTGTATGGCTTTGATCCATCTTAAGTTAATTTTTGTAAATGATGTTAGAAAAGGGTCTGACTTCATTCTTTTGCAGGTAGGTATTCAGTTTTGCCGGCACCATTTGTTGAAGAGATGATCCTTTTCCCATTTAATACTCTTGGTGCCCCTCTTGAAATTATTTGATCATCTGTATGAGCATTTAATTTTGAACTCTCTATCCTTTCCCATTGTTCTATATGCCTGTCTTTATGCCAGTACCACACTGTTTTGATTACTGTAGATTTGAAGTAAGTTTTGAAATCAGGACATGTGCACCCTCCAACTCTCCAACTTTGTTCTTTATCAGGATTGCTTTGGCTATTCAGGGTCTCTTGAAATTCCATACGAATTTTAGGATGGATTTTTTTATTTCTGCAAAAATTCTTATTGAGATTTTGGTAGGGATTGATTTGAATATGTAGATCATTTTGGGTAGTATTGACATCTTAATGATGTTGTCTTCCAGTCCATAAACATGGATATCTTTCCATTTATTTATGTCTTCTTTAACTTCTTTCTGCAATATTTTGTAGTCTTTCATCTCCTTAAAATGGAACTGTTTTCTTAATTTCCTTGTTGGATTGTTCATTGTTAGTTTGTAGAAATGCAACTGATTTTCATGTGTTGATTTTGTACTCTGCCTCTTTGCTTAATTCATTTCATCAGTCCTAACAGTTTTTTGGTGTGGAATCTTTTGTGTTTTCTATTGATACATATAAGATCATGTCACCTGCAATAGGATTGTGGAGCCACAACCATTTACCCTAACCATGTTTCCATTTTCTCCAATACTTTTCTAGCAGTGAAACTGGGCTAAAATGAATATTTGTGGACAATTTTAAAGGGTTAATAAATAATTAAAGGTAATTTGAAGAATATTGGTAGACATGTGACAGATTATCTAAACACATCTACCTTGTAGGTTAAGAGACTTAATGTGTTTAAAAACTTTGAACTCCCTGACTATGGAATTCATCTGTGCTGCTCAGTTGACTGCTGTTCTGAGTCACAGTGAATCTTGGGACCTAATTCACATGCATCCTGGAGGGTCACTAAGATCCTCTTTTAGAATAATCAAGATGAGTTAAAGGAGAGAATATTCTTATAGCTTTTCAATTATCTTAGAAATTAGTCTTATGTGATTACTTTCTTAAAAATGCAAAACACGAACTCCATTTCTTGATCTTTCCAGAAATAAGGACCTGTAACTTATATTTACACATTATAGTATTCCTTGTTACATCATATGTTCCATTTTAAAAGAATCATTAGTACGACTTTCTGTTTTAATTGTCTATCTAGAAATTATTTCATATTCAGGAATATAAGGCAGATGGTTTTTCTTGAATATTTCATAATTTTAACACCATGACAGGAGGCAAGAAAAGATACAAAGATGGATGCATAGATTATAGGATCTTATTATTGAATTAAAGATAAATTTCAGGGAAGTACAGAACATATTCATAAGACTATTTGCGAGGAAAAGCGAATCCAGAAATTCCTTTTTAAACATTTCAATTTTTGCCTTATAGTGCCACCTAATGGTGATAAGTGGTATGACGAGCAAAGCATTTATAACACCTAGATGTCAGGAAGCCTTATCATAGTCAATAAATACGGAAAATTGACAAAAGATAAATATAATATCCATATCCTTTTATCCTTTGGTAGATTACCCTTAAATTAATCAAAGATTGGTTATATATTTTCAGATTGGTTGGAGAATTATTCGATTTTAGAACACACACATATTTATGAGTATGTTACTGTGCCCTCAATTCTTAACTCTTTATCGTAAAACTGGATCCTTAGAATCTTGGCCAGAACCAGGAAAGGGATAGAGAAATATATTAGAGGAGCTGAAAACATGGTGATTCCACAATTGAGCTTTAAGCCTTTCTTAATCTTTCTGAAAAAAATCACTTTACTGAAAGATCAGTGAATTGCTGCAAACTCTTCCATATTTTGGTGGAGAATAAAATGCATTTTCAGATAAACTCGAGCATTTTGGTTGAAGAGCTTATTATTAGAATTAAAACTAGACTAATCAGTAGTCTGTTAACTAATTATATCATTTTCCTTACTTTGATCTCCTTTTGTGCCAGCAGTTTTTAAAAAATCTTGTCATTTATATATTATTGAATTTGGTATTTTTAACTTGAATTGACCTTAATACAAATTTTTAAGACACATCTTTTTGTGCCATCCAGAAGTTTTTCTAGTTACCCTCAAGAGGAGACAAAAGGGGACATCAGAGAATGGGCTTAAAGTTTCCCAGGCAAGAGTTTCTTTCCTTCTCCATGGTGGCGGAGGGTCTCTGAGCTCCCCCAGGCTCCACTAGAGGAGGTCCAGCGCCAGTGGTTCCCCAGCTGATGAGGGTGAGCACTGACTCTGCTCTGCCTGCCTCAAGCTCATGCACACACTGAACTCTGTTAGAGGCATAAGAAGTCCTTCAATGAAGGGTTAATATGAGTACTCAAAAACTGCCCAGAGTAGAAGTTGTCATCATTGAGAGAACGTATATCCTTGGGCTTCATAAGTGTATATGCAGAGGGTAAGAGGAGGGAGAAGTGGGAGAAGAAGAATATTCTCTTGTTCCCTTAATTTTCCCTCTATTCCAAAATTCATCCCCAGCATTACTCACAGTTTTTTCTTTAATCCCACCATCATCCATTTGAAGACATTATCACTCTTCACAGGATAGTAGAAATCCAGTCTCATGTCCCTTCTTGTTTCTTGCACATATTAATGTTCTTCTTTTTTTTTTTTTTTTCTGTTCATCTGCTTACGGAGGTAAGTACTGGTCCTATGGAAGGTAGGAGGGGAAATGGTTCAGGATCAGCCCACCAGCAGTGAATATGGTTTAATTTCTACTTAATTACTTACCTAAAGACAAACATATACCATTATCATGAACAATAATTTCTTTACAAAGACTAGAGAGTATTTGATAAGAATATATATTTTTTTAAAAAACTCTCTGGCTTTTTATGCTAATGGAGTATTTATCTTATTGATTACAAGAACATTTATATTACCTGAGAATTCTCCTGATGGACCACAAGAAGAAAACTGGTACTAATACCAAATATTCTCCCCTGCCTTGAAATTTCTCAACTCGTTTGAGAAGAGGGGTGTCTATTCATTCTATCACACTGTGAACCAGAATTTCTTGTGTTATATTATTGGTAATAGAATTTGAGTTGAATATATGCTGACCATAAATCACATGGTATAGTTTAAATTTTAAAAGTATTGCTATTTGCATCTTCCTTTGCACCATTATCTCATGTTTGAAATAAAAGTTTTCATTTAACAGAAGTTTAATTGTACATATTATACTATAAAACCATTTTTGAGTTGCCTAACTCCTTACTTAATAGTATATAAAGTTCATATATTACATGTAGGATTTTCTGATGCTTAGAGGAGAAAGAAACCCTGGAAATTATAATACACTTAGAAAACCTGGTACATGTCCAGAGAAGTAGATCTTGGTAATACATAATAAGCCTTTATTAAGTATTTATTAAATAAGTCAAAGAATGACTAAATGAATAAATAAATAGATGGATGGCCAGAAGGAGTGGCAAACATCTATGAAAAGGATATTTCCCTCCAGGAGTTTAAATAATAGGCATTAAAGTTCTCATAATTTTTCCATAGGTAGAACAATTTTTAAAAAAATGTCCACACTTTTTCTATGAAGGCCCAATGGTGCCGCTCTTAAGAATTTTGGGGGAAAAGGTTTCCACTTAAAGTGGCAGTTGCCCATGATAGCCACCCTGTTAATTCTCTGCATATACAGGAAGACCTTGGAGATACTGTGGATTCTGTTCCAGACCACTGCAATAAATTGAATATCGCAATACAGCAAATCACTCAAGTTTTTTGGTTTCTCAGTGCATATAAATGTTATGTTTACACTATAGTGTAGTCTACTAAGTGTGTAATAGCATTATGTCTAAAAAAAAAAAAAAGTACATACCTTAATTTAAAAATACTCTGTTGCTAAAAAATGCTAACCATCATCTGAGCAATAGTAACGTCGAAGATCACTGATCACAGATCACCATAACAAATATGATAATAATGAAAACGTTTGAACTATTGTGAGAATTACCAAAATGTGACACAGAGACACAAAGTGAGCAAAAGCTGTTTGAACAATAGTGCCCATGATGTTGAACACAGCGTTGCCACAAACCTCCATTTTAGAAGAACGCAGTATCTGTCAAGAGCAATAACACGAAGTGCAATAAAACTAGGTATGCCTGGAACAACCTGCTATCAAAAGTGGCAATACAGGGCTTCCCTGGTGGCGCAGTGGTTGAGCGTCCGCCTGCCGATGCAGGGGACGCGGGTTCGTGCCCCGGTCCGGGAAGATCCCACATGCCGTGGAGCGGCTGGGCCCGTGAGCCATGGCCGCTGAGCCTGTGCGTCCGGAGCCTGTGCTCCACAACGGGAGAGGCCACAGCAGTGAGAGGCCCGCATACCGCAAAAAAAAAAAAAAAAAGTGGCAATACATAGTTTATTATAAATATATATTTATAATTATGGATGTCATCTACATCTATATCTATACAGAACCCCAGTGCAGTGGAATCCCCCTGTGACTGATTCTGGCCCAGGACATGGCAGCAGCAGGAGACTGCTGTTCAGTACCTGCTGTAGTGACTTAAAAACAGAAGAAACACACTGATAAAAAGCCTTAAAAACCAAGGTAAGACTGTATTGGTAAATATCTAAATTTTTGTAAGAAAATTTAAAAATTAACAAAAGAACAAAAAAAGGAAAGAACAAAAGCTGTCTGTGGATGGTTGGCTTTATCAAATGTTCTGTGACTGTGGAGGTCATTATCTGTGCTCTACAAGTAATGATGTATATAAATATCCAGTGGTTGTGCTTTGCTGAAAAGTGTACAAAGAGAAAATTGTTGCAAGGGCTTTAGGTTTCAAAGGTGATAGTGGTGGTGGTGCTGGTTGTCATGGTGATGGTGATGGTGATAGTGATGGTGATGGTGATGATGTGTGTGTGTGTGTACTTATAAGCTTCTTACATCTTTCTTACCACTTCACAGGACCTTCTTAATTTACCTTATTCTCTATTCTGGCAAGCATTCTCAGTGCCCTGGTGCTCTCTACAGCGTAGGACTTCTGAAAGTCTCCACTGATTAACTCCTTTTTAACCTGGACACTTTTTAACAAGATGGACTACAATATACAATAAGAAAAGGATAAAAAGGGGTGTCCTTGGCATGGAAGGCAGGCCCAGGACCAGTGAGGTATTTCCAGTGGATACATGATGCCAGGGAATCATTTGGAGGCCCATATTAATGAAGGCCTTCTAAATAACATGTGTAAAGATAGTACTAAGAGTTAGGTGGAAACTTCTGTCAACATTTCTTCTAATAAACCACACTAATAGAGATCTAGAATTTCAAGATTAAAAAGTAACTTTTAAGGAAAATGCTTAATAAATGTTTATCTTTTTTCCTTATGAATACTAATGACAAAACATCAAAATCAATTCAGAACTAAAATCCTCAGTGAAATCACAGGGCTATTCTGGCTCAAATAAAAACGCTCATTGCTCTACAAATAGCAATTTGTAGCAAAGTATTTGTATAATTTTCTCTTGCTGCTGTAGCAAATGTCCATGAATTTAGCATCTTAAGACAATACAAATTTATTATCTTACTGTTCTGAAGGCAAGAATTCTGAAATCAGTTTTATTAGGCTAAGTCAGGGTATTTGCGGCTGGTTCCTTCTGGAGGCTCTGAGGGGAGAATCTGTTTCCTTGTCTTTTCCAGCTTCAAGTGGTTGCTTATACTCCTTGCGTGTGTAGCCCTGTAGCCCTTCCACTCCAAAGCTCATCACTCCAACTTCTGCATCCCTTATTATGTTGTTTTCTCTGCTGTGTGTTGTTCCTTCTGCCACCCTTTTACAACAACGCTTGCAATATCACTGGGCTCACCCAGATAATCCAAGATAGTCTCTTGATGGTACAATCCTTAACTTATTCCCATCTGCAAAGTCCTGCTTGCCATATAACACAACATTTACAAGCTCTGGGGAACATGATGTGGACATATTTGAGAGCCATTATTCAGCCTACCACCCTCCCCGTGTAGCTGAAGTAGACAGCTAAGAATATTCATTTTGAGGGTGATGATTTTGGGGTCTGTTGACAACTTAATCATCTTAAAGATATTTATGAACATTGATAGTTATCAATATTAATCTCCGATTCAAATGTTCAAAATATTGAACAATAGATTGTGAGTACTTACATTTTTAGTACATTTTTTGTTTAATTCTTACTCTCTTTTACATTTCATTTTTAAATTCTATCAAAATTAATTTATCTAAACCAGAGTGCAGATTAAAAATATTCAGTTGACCCTTGAATGACACGGGTTTGAACCACGTGGGTCCACTTATAGACAGATTTTTTTCAGTAGTAAGTATGACAGTGCTACATGATCTGTAGTTAGTTGAATCCATGAATGCAGAAGTCTGGATGCAGAGAACCGAGTATATGGAGACCAACTATAAATTGTATTCGGATTTTCAACTTTGCAGAGTGTCCGTGTCCCTGACCCCCCATGTTGTTCAAGGTCAACGGTATATTGTTTTCTTATATTCTCATATATTTCTGCTATTTTCTTTTTAAGTAAATAAGCTCTCATGGATTTAAAATACTTTACTTTTATTGAAAATTCAAAACTCTAAATTATAAAGAAAGAATATGCTCAAGGAAAATAAAATTAACAAGAAAGAGGCAGATGTGAGGCATCTACATTAAAGAACAATGAGGGAAGCATAAATATTTTTGACCACTAGGTGGTGCTCCTAATTCACAGAACTATAATAGAACAGCTCTCTAAAGATTTCATTTCTTTTAGTTTGGCATTTTATTATTCAATATTTGTGGCCTAATTTTTGTTTTTGTTGTTGTTGTTTTGCGGTACGCGGGCCTCTCACTGTTGTGGCCTCTCCCGTTGCGGAGTACAGGCTCCGGACGCGCAGGCTCAGTGGCCATGGCTCACGGGCCTAGCTGCTCCGCGACATGTGGGATCTTCCCGGACCGGGGCACGAACCGGCGTCCCCTGCATCGGCAGGTGGACTCTCAACCACTGCGCCACCATGGAAGCCCCCTGTTTGTAGATTTTTAAGGAACCTCCATACTGTTCTCCATAGTGATTGTAGCAATTTACATTCCCAAGGGCCTAAATGGGTTTTAAGGGTGTGTTTATGTATGTGCGTGTGTGTCTCTCTGTGTCCTTTTGTCTTTCTCAGAATGAGATGGCTTTGACCCCATTTGCTAATTCCAGGAAACAGTTGTAGCCTCTCAGTGGCCTCAGAAGCGCAGAAGTCCCAAAATCCTTTCCTAATTTTTCTGACTGGTCTCGTTTGTTGGAGCAGGAAGTCCTTCCGGGCTGTATTTATTGAGTTGGACTCTGAAGACAATATGAGAAGAACAGGACTAGATACGCCTAGCATTCAAGTTAGGTTGAATCTGAATCGTTGGGCCATTTCTTTTAAGAACATGCTAAGAAGGAAAGTGGAAGAAACTTTTAGTCATTAAGAGAGAGTTAAGTTGATTTTTCAGTTATTATTTCATATTAGAATAAATAATTGGAATTTCTTAGTTAAAATCCATATGGATATTTACTTTTTCTTATGGAATATTAGTAATTCAATTTATCCTCTAATTTAAAATTTAAAATGTTACTAAAAATTCAGATTCAATCTTGTCTGCCCCTATATCTACTCAGGGCTATTTCAATTCCAGCAAAAACATCCAGTTTCACAAAAGGTTACTCCATGACTTGCAAGAAAGCCACTATGTACTTGAAGTAGAATTACCTACAGAAAAATTATTATCAAGAGAAAAATGCTTTTTGAATCAGCTTACTCTTTATTAAGAACAATTACCTTTATGATGTTTGATGAAACAGTACTATTAATATCAAACTCCATTAGTGTTTTTATTTATAAACTTTGAATAACGTTGACTGAGTGCTGTATGCTTTTACATTTTAGTATGCAATTTTTTCATGTCATACTCTTTTTCATCTTTCTATTTTTTTAAATTAATACTAAAATGGTAGAACTGGAAGTGAAGCAAAACAAAATTCTTGTTTTACATGATGCAATTGTTGATTTATATATTTATGCTTTTTCTTTTTTAAGTAAATACGTGGTTACAGGATTAGAATACTTTTCAGATACCTTCATAAAAAAATCAGAACTTCTGAAATGATAAACAAAAAGTATATTCAAAGTAAAACACCAGGAAGAGGGGTCTTTGGGCCTTCATAGTGGGAATGTGAAATTTGACCACTAGATGGTGCATCTAATCCAAGTATCTAATTGAACAGGCCTCACAAGATCTTCCCATAACTTTTGGAAATTGAGTCATTTTAAAATTTTAAGTCAACTTTTCCTTTTAATTGCATAAAACTTTTAATTCAGCATATTAGACAGTTATGGTGATATTTTCCATCAATTTTACTCTCAGATGGGAATGTTTTAATGCCCACCTGATTTAGAATGAAAGAATAGAAATAACAGAATAGATATTTTCTTCCCATTTCAGTTCATAAGATTCTCTTGTTGATCACCTTTACAGTTATGCTTAAGACAAATGACAGCTTTTCTTTCTTTTGGGGACAAGTACAAGATTCAGTTGATGAAAACAGATATTTATAGAAAGTATACACAATGTTTTTGTTTGTTTGTTTGTTTGTTTTTTGCAGTACGCGGGCCTCTCCCTGTTGTGGCCTCTCCTGTTCCGGAGCACAGGCTCCGGACGCGCAGGCTCAGCGGCCATGGCTCACGGGCCCAGCCGCTCCGCGGCATGTGGGATCTTCCCGGACCGGGGCACGAACCCGTGTCTCCTGCACCGGCAGGCAGACTCTCAACCACTGCGCCACCAGGGAAGCCCTACACAATGTTTTTATGTTGTTCAGTCTTCACAATTTTTAACAATTCTCAATTTGCTACTTCAAATGAATAATAAATTGCAAGCATGGGTATAAAAACAGCAAGCATACTACTTCACCATGTTACAGACTCTAAAAAATTACATGACACAGATTAACAATAATTATTTGTGCTACCTAATGAAGAAAACATCTAGATCATTAGTTTTACATATT
This sequence comes from Monodon monoceros, assembly GCF_005190385.1. NCBI lineage: Eukaryota > Metazoa > Chordata > Mammalia > Artiodactyla > Monodontidae > Monodon > Monodon monoceros. The sequence goes on from NW_021703783.1 coordinate 67,398,014, forward strand.
TTATATATGCATACATTTCAATCGGTAAAGGTTGACCATGGGACCGGTATGAGACTCATTAGGGCACAATAAATATTACTATCTTTGATGAAATTAAGTCCCTGAACACACAAAGTAGTTTCTCAACTAGCTTAACAGAAGTGTGATTTTTACAAAACCAGATTCACGAAAAAAAACCACAACTAAAACCTCTCTTCCAAATGACAGATGAGATCTCAGTGGTAGGTAGTTTTGATGAATCGGATTAAAAAAAAAATTTGGACGTAATCTTCAACTTTTTGTGGAGAAAACAGTGGGAATTGCAATAATTTTTTGAAAACTCTCTTTGTCTATGCAAACATACAAGCATCACATTTTCAATCAAACTACTTGGCGGCCATCTGTGACACTGGCAGAGAAAGGAAATTGTGGATTGCTCTATTACTCAGTTTTGTTGAAGAAACTGTTTATACTAACATGAGAATCCCTTCTCTATAGGTTTGGTATTTTGTTTGTGCTGAGATAACAGAAATAATATATACATTATGTTTGCATTTCAGACACCTGAAACTTAAGGTTTCAAAGTTGTTGAAGCAATTTTATAAACTTTCTAAAATATTATTTCAAAATTTGAGAAAGTTCATAGACTTGAGAAAGTTACACCTAGTCCTTAGAAAAGATTTAATTCAATTAAACAGCAATACTTTGTTTAAAAAAAAATGCCATTAAAATTTTTAGTTTTCAGCTTGTTGTGTAAGATTTAACCCAAACCCCAGGGGACAAACCACATAGTTAAATAATGAATCATGAGGCCTAGTTCTATCCTCAGCCAATGCTAATCATGCAAATATGAAACAGAGTCAGAGACTAGGGAAACACATAATTTATGATATGAAATTTAAAAAGAATCTAAGTCCACAGAATTTTGCTTTTCTTTTCCCATTGCCCAAATTATTTTTGGAGTAACCTTGCTTAGAAAGCTTTGCTGAGTTGACACAAAGAAACATAGAAATATACCCTTAAGCAAATACCAAAGTAAATTTTGAAATGTTACAAACTGCTCAGTGGAGGTCTTCCTATTGTGAAAGCTGATTTCATGGTTACAGGTCTTCAAGCAGGTGTGGAATCATTGGTTGGTGAGACAAAATGGTGACAGAATGTAGGTGAAAGCACTTTGCCAGTGTCATAGCTTAAAAAGTATAAGCTGCTATTTTGCTGTCATCTATATTTCCTCAAAGCAGTCTACTTATTCAGCATTTAGTTTCTTATCAAAGAAATAGTGATAACATCCTACCTGGCTCTAAGCAAGGAGATGTTCTATGTCTGTGCTTAATTTTTATTTTTTTCTGTTTTCTGAACTATGTTTATGATTAATATTTATTTTAATTTTTTTCATCTGTACATGAAAGCATATTATTTGTGAAGAACCCAGACCAAGGATCTTACAGGTATTTCTGCAATGAGGTCATGTCACTTTATTCATTGCAAAAGTTTCAAAAGTTAGTCATATTTAGGTCGTTTTCAAGGGCATGGGTCAGAAGTATATGTACAGAAATTGTTTTTCCAGGCTTCCTATCACCATACACATGAATTCCAGTAGTAGCTAGAAGGGAATTAACCATTTTGGAGGTTGAGCAACAGTCCTTAAGACATACTTTTAAGTATCCTGCAAATATCAGTGAGCTATGAAGGAAGAAGAAAATGGTCCTTTATCCTAGTCTCCTTCCTCTGAATATAGCTGAGGAGAGTTCTGTTGTGTCAAAGAAAATCATGGATTTTCCTTTTATTGCAGTGTTGAATGAGAAAGCAAGAAATCTATCAGTCATGAAAAGAGTGAGTCCAGACAGATCATACGGTAAAAATACATACTGAAATCCTTCAGCAAAGATTTCCTCTGTTCAGGGGAGTGTGGATGGTACGAGAACTTTCAAGTTTAAGATATTAAAGTAGGTCCTGGGTAAAGGGAGCCACCATTGTGTATTGGCTTCTGTTGCTTTGTTTTCCATGTACATTTGGAACTTATTTACTTGGCCCAAATTATTTCACTTGGATTATGTGAGGGACTTGTCATTAACCTACAGCAGAATACACAACGCAACTTTTTCCAAATATGAGACTGAAGTTAAGTGTTCAAATTTTTTGGATATTTCATATTGTGTAAGTTTAAAAAGTCGAACATACTCACTCATGTCTCAAATCTATTTAACTTCTCTGTGGCTCAATCTTCTTATTTCCTCAGAGACAGAAATTATCATAATACTTCACATTGAGTGTCTACAATTGACTATACACTGTGAAGAACAAAAATATATGTGAGGAGCAGTTAATATTTAAAAACGAACTCAGAAACACCAAGTTATTTACTGTTAAATAAGCAAAGGATAATTCTATTTATTTGTCCAGTGAGTGTGGATAGGTATTAATTCATCTTTAAAAAAGTTATTTAGAACTATCAATTTTAAAGATACTTATTACTAAATTGAACCTCCTTCAAAAACTGATAAACATATTCTTAGAGGTAAAAACCTAAGCACGGCAGTGGCATAATTATTCAATTTAGCTAAGCTTAATTAAATAATACCCAACTAATCGTCAGATTGTTAATTGCACATAATCTTACAAAATCTATGTTTTGGTATACACCTATCCTCTTCACATTTTGAAATAAGAAAAGTACATGTGAATTGGGCCGAAGAGAAGGTTAGATTACTTTTGTTATATCATTACATTTTTACTAACCATTTAATACAGTATATGTAGACTCAGTAGCCAAACTTTATTCTTCAAGTTTTATTTCATAATATGGTAGAACAAAGAGGAACTTGTTCAGAATTTTGTTTAATTATAATCATATGATTCATATCTAATCTACGAGAAGTCTTAAACTTAAAATATCAATATAAACGTCAGAAAAGCTGGAAAATCTCATGAGGATTAGATTTATACTTCTAAGAAATTCTTTTAATTTTTTGAGGTATGCTAATAAAAGAAGAGGTATAGTATCTAAAGATTGGCAAGTGTATGAAATCTTTGCTTTTCAGGCTTCAAGTTACAGATTTTTCTTTTCTCTCTCTACCCTCTTCCTTCCTTCCTCCCTCCCTCATTTCTTTTCTTCTTTCCTTTCCTTTTCTTTTCTCTCTCTCCCTTTCCTTCCTGTTCATTTCTGTAATTTCTTCTCAGAAGTTCCTATAATTTTAAAGCTTGAATATTTGATTGGATTCAAGGAGGAAAATCCATATCTGGCTTTATTCTAAGTGTATTTTACTATTGTAGACAAATGGAGGAAACTCTATTCAAAAAAGTAATTGAAACTGTTTTTAAGCCTGACATTGACATATGAATAAATACTTTACGTTGTGCTGTAGTTTCACAGAGCAACTTTGCCTGTCCATCACTCACCTTAACCATTTCTCATGGTTTCTGCATTTTTCTATTTTTTACTTGCTGAATTTGAGATCAATATTTATTTTCTTCTAACACTCCTTAAAGTTAACTGAAACAACAAAACTACTTTAAAGTGTTAATGTTGATTTATTAAATTTACTATGTCTTGTGCTTATAAAAGTATTAAACTTCACCTCTAAATCAAATACACTTCAATTAAAAAAAAAAAAGGACATCTAGTTGTCTTATCAAAGAAAAAAAAATCACTGCCAAATCCTTTTAGGTCAGGGCCAATATTTTATTCCTCTGTAAAACTGTAAAAATAATATCATGCTTTCCCTATCTTGCAGTTTTATTGTGATAATTCGTGCAAAATTGCCTTATAAGCTGCAATTCAGTTTCAAAGGAAGTTGTTGCATTGACTGCATTGATTGGGGTCTGATGTTAGTGAGATATAGATTGTTATTTCAGTTATTTTATTCTGCTACTTCTGGTGGCCATCGTATATTGCTAGCTAGTCCCAGGCAGGCTTACAAAGGACTACCCATTCAGAACAAAAACATGATACAACTGGAAGATATTTTCAGCAAACATCTTTGTTCTATCTCCTTGTTACACAGGAAAAGATACAACCAAAAAAGAAGTGACTTTCTCATTGAGTAACAAAATTAGAACCAGCATGCAGGGCATCTCAATTTGGGGGAGAAATTGACAAAGGGAGGATGCAGAATCTTTAAGTCTGAATCTCAACTCTATTACTAAGTACTGTGTCCTCACTGGTTAGAATAAAGATAACTAACCTTCCACACAAATTTGTGGTTTGAATCAGGTGAGAGAAATAGATGAAAAATCTAGAACAAGGATAAACAGAAGGCAAACTCTCAGCAAATCAATCCTTCACTCCCTTCCTCTCTCCCTTCTTCTTTAACCTTCAAACTAATTTTGGGGGATAATTATTGTTTTGTGGGCAGTCCATAATTCATAGGCAGAATGAGCTGTACTGTTCTATATTTGGAAATACTTTGTGAAGTGAATAGGGAAACGACTCTGAAGGCTGTCTTGAATGAATTGAAGGCTGACTTTTTATAGTTGGTGTTTCTTTGCATATGACACGAATGGGCCCATACTGTATACTCTTATTAAACTAAATTTCCAAAAAATAATAATTTGATGTGAAAATCATAAGTTGAAACAATTTCCTCCTCCTACTAGCTTGATTTTTACCGAAACTGTATTTATTTATATAAGATATGACACTTTATTTTATAAAACTACATCTCGCTTAAAAGAAATCATTTTATTCACACAAATTTATAGTGCTGTATGCATTTTTTAATAAGACAATGAACTTAATACCTATTTCAAGAACAGAATCTTAGTCACTCCAATGACTTTCTGACTATAAATTAGAAAACAATATTCTTTTTGTAATATATGGGAGGCCACCAAGGCAAGAATTACAAATTGGTAGAAGGTAAGAAAATGGCTGTTGACTTTCATTAATATTCTAGTCCTGCTGCAGTCAGATTTACAAAGTGTGACCCATAGCGTCTAACTCCATCATTTTATAATAATTCTTGAGACTGTCAACTGTATGGGCATTATTTAGCAGCCTCAAAACACTGAGATTTTTACCATCTTATAACAGAGAAAAGCCAACTAAATGATAAAAATAAACTTTTACGAGATCAGAAAAAATGCATGACATGAATATTTAGACATCTCTTTTTTTTGTTATTTCCATTTCAGAGAGCGAGAAAAGTTAAGAAACAAAGGGGGTATGTCTGGGGATGGTACTAGTGAACAATGAAATTATATGATTTAGATTATAATCAGAAGAATTATATATAGTATATATTACATATATATATATCATTTATTTTCTAATTTACAGTCATCCTCCACAAAAAATTCCTCCTTTATTCTCTTTTTCTATGTCTTACTACCTCAGGAATATTTCATGTGTTTGTCTCCATACACACTTCACTCTAAGGAAATTTCCATGCTAGATACAATATGAGCAATTGACAAAAACAGCAAAACACAGTCTCCTATTTTCTTGAGTTCCCCTTTTTACCCTGACTTTGCTTATGTAAGAATTCATACTCACTTCATACTATATATAGACAAATTGATATACAATTTTCATTGACCTTAAAATAATGGGGAGGCTCAGACTGGCAGCATTAAATACAATTTAAAGCTCCAGGAATTCATTAGGATTTCAAGGTTATTCTGTGATGATGGAGCTCAAGCAATAAGAATTGACTACCCATTGTCAAAATCACTCCCTATCATCAAAACAGAATAGTAAGACTATGGACTATGTCCAGTTTTTTTCACTATCTTTTTATACCTCAATGAGATGTGTGGAAAACATAACCATAGAATATGATTACAGTCCCCTTAGCAACTATTAAAACTGTAATTATAAAAGTCATCTGAAGACTTTAAAAGAGTTGATTAGGAAAGAATAAGTTTCCTTGTCAGCGAGCTTTATATGCTTTGTGGGTCCCCAAGGATTTTATGGTAACATTGGCCATCGAATCTTGGAATGGTAGTTATGGAGAGAATTTAGAGATTTTTTATACCTGGATGAACTAATAGTATCATTCTATTTCAGGACCTAAAGCAACATCCATTAAACTAGAAAGATATCTTGATTAAACTATGCTTTTAACCATAAGGGGGAATCCAAGTGAAGGAAATTGACTAGATGAGGGTAATTATATTTACTGATACAGAGAACATTATCTATTTATGGAATACCCTTATCTAATATATAGGCCAGAAAAACTGCAACTCCTCTGAAAACTACAATTATTTTTTCCCATTACTGCAGCTAGGTTTTAAGCTTTCGCCTACTGTTTCTTCTGACACTTCAATGATAAAGGAGAAACTATTAGCAGCAATAATTTTTTTTTCCCTACAGAGTCAGCCATATGGATAAGTAGAATTAGTTGCCACCTAGGTAATGTGATTTGTTAAAAGTCCTCCATCCCAAAATAGATACCCCATCTGCGGACTGATGCCTGAAATTCCTATCATTATACTCACTTTTCAGGTAAGATCCTGAGACTCCAGAAAGCCCTTGAGAAATGCAAATGTACTATCACTGATCTCCCTTGGATTATTACGTAGAGTTTGGAGGCTTTTATTTTCTGTCAAATGTGGAAGTTATTCATGAATCCTTCCTAGTTACCTTGGCTGAAGGCTCATGAAATCTGCATTAACTTCTGTAGACATATTCTCTTTCAATTAAAGAGAGTTGTTGAACGTTGAGTGAAGATTCTTTATAAAATCTATTGCTTTTAATATTTCTTGTTACTTCCTTACTTCTATGAAAATTGTGAACTTGGGAAAAAGGACACTCTCAACAATTGGATGAGAACCACACTTAGAGCCGGAGAAGGAATAATTATGAACAAATGTGACTTTCATGAAGTGAAAACTTGAATTTGAAGCAGAACTTGTCCTATACTCTGAATGATTAGAACATTCAGCTATTTATTAAGTTTACTTAAAATTGACATTTATTGTTCATGTGTGTACCATGGTTCATGCCAAGTCTACAGATCTAAGATTGTCAGATTAATCACCTTTTCAATTATCTGAATTGTTTCAACATTTCAAAATAGACATATTTTCATAGACTATTTAATAAATGTGCACAAAACTGACTTGTAAGGCTATGCTAAGAAATGGACATGCCTGGAATGCAGAGAGTGTTCACTAAATAGCTGACAAATAAATGACATTTAGCTGCACTGAATAAATTATCAGTGCTTATTTTTCTACTTTCTATTATCCAGAAATTTTGTGTTATGGTTATATTATCTATGATTGGATTCAAAATAATTTATGAAACATTCATTAACATCATTAAACAATAATACCAAGACATAAAAAAATACCAATAACATCATTAAACAATAATACCAAGACATAAAAAAATGATGTCCTATCATTTAGTTATTAATATGAAGGCTTTTCTTTATTCATTCATATTTATCCCTATCTGATTTGGCCACATTCTCTCACTTTCTTTTATTTTTGCTAAGCTTATGGATGGAGCTGTAGGTCTCTTTTTCTGACTTACCTATCTGTCTATCTACTTAACCCATCACCAGCACCTACCTAGTTTGAAACTTCTAGAATATAAGGGTACTTAATCAAAGTAGTCATCTTATCATTTGTTAGTGAAATTATTAAACGCAACTGTTCCATTCTACTGTGCACCTGAGTACATAAGCAAAGGTAATCTTCTTTAATCTTAGTTCTTTGAATGTATATATATTCTTTGAATTTGCAAATTTGATGAATATCAGACAGAGCATTGCCTGAAGAAACAACACTGATTTGTATTTTTGTCTTTGGTATTAACTAGCAATGAAACTTTGAACAAATTTTTTAAACTGTCTGGCATTTCAGATTCATAATCAATCGAGAGTATTTAATTATAAATCCTTTGATTTAAATGGTGTTTAACAAAGAACAAGTTTCATTTCATCTTAGAGGAAAATGTTATTTCTTCTATACTAATCAATGGAAAGTTTAAAGATAAAATTGGTTATCCTGAGACTATCAAATAACTATAAGAAATCTCTATACGTTGTATTTTAAGTATATATGGTCCCCTAAATTCAAGCTTGATAGCTAACATTTCCAGTAATGTTTGCAAAGAGAAAATAAGTAATACAAATGAGTGTTCCTGAAACTAATTTTATGTAGATCAAATCTGAAAATCCTGTGAGTCCAAAATAAAAATTGGCCTCAGAATATTATTTATGAGATCTCTTCATTCATGAAAAAGTACTTCATTTTAGCTAGAGACCTTGCGGAGAAAAAGATTACATTTGGAATAGACAAAACATCAACATATGAATGTATTGATTGGTCTCAAAAAGATTAAGTGACCAGATTTCTTTTACAAGTGAATTTAATTAGACATGATTCTCTTCAGCCAGATAATAATGAGAATTTGTGAGTTGGAATTAATGTACGCGACTCCTTGGAACTATGTATGAATGTGCGTGTAAAAGTATGTGTGTGTGTGTGTGTGCATAATTTATTCTATTCATTGCCTTTGCTTTTTTTGGCTCAATCAGCCATCACCAAGGTTTCTGACACTTTACAGGTATTTGAGTAAGGGCTTTAATTTCTCTGTGGGAATATATATCAAGGCTTATATCAATAACCTGAAACTCTCTAAACACTCAGAGCAAGCCAGTGTGTTCTCTATCTGTTATATGAAATTTGAAAACTTAACAAATATAAATACATTTTTAAAGTACCCAGTTCCTGGAAAAAGAAAAACAAATAAATTAGAGATTTGGATAATATGGGCTATGACTGCATGAGGAAAGACATATATGTTGACATTTGGAGAATTTATTTATTTATGGAAAAGATGAAAAAAAGTTTAACTAAGTGGTAGTTTTTCTCCCTTTCTTAAATGAGTTTACTTAAGTTTATGGAAAAAAGGAAGGTAATTCAGCTTACATTAAAAAAAATACATTCTTGTATTTTAACAAATTAAAAAGATGTATTAAGATGAAGATTATATTTTATGTATTATATTTTATGTATTAAGATGAAGATTCCTAGGTTTTAATTAATAAAATGTATATGCCAAGACCCATATAAAAATTACTTATGCAGTTTTTAAAAAATCTATAATCCTATGCTCAACATCACTAATCACTAGAGAAATGCAAATCAATACTACACCAGTCAGAATGGTCATCATCAAAAATCTACAAACAATAAATGCTGGAGAGGGTGTGGAGAAAAGGGAACCCTCTTGCACTGTTGGTGGGAATGTAAACTGATACAGCCACTATGGAGAACAGTATGGAGGTCCCTCAAAAAACTAAAAATAGAACTACCATATGACCCAGCAATCCCACTACTGGGCATATACCCTGAGAAAACCATAATTCAAAAAAAGTCATGTACCACAATATTTATTGCAGCTCTATTTACAATATGCACGACATGGAAGCAACCTAAGTGTCCATCGACACATTTTATATTTTTTTTAATTTTTAAATTTATTTTTTGGCTGTGTTGGGCCTTTGTTGCTGCGTGCAGGCTTTCTCTAGTTGCAGTGAGTGGGGGCTACTCTTCATTGTGGTGTGTGGGCTTCTCATTGTGGTGGCTTCTCTTGTTGTGGAGCACGGGCTCTAGGGCTGTTGGGCTTCAGTAGTTGTGGCTCACAGGCTCTAGAGCGCAGGCTCAGTAGTTGTGCACGGGCTTAGTTGCTCTACGGCATGTGGGATCTTCCCAGATCAGAGCTCGAACCCGTGTCCCCTGTATTGGCAGGTGGATTCTTAACCTCTGCGCCACCAGGGAAGTTTATCTTTATCCATGAATGGATAAAGAAGATGTGGCACATATATACAATGGGATATTACTCAGCCATAAAAAGGAACGAAATTGGGTCATTTGTAGTGATGTGGATGGACCTAGAGTCTGTCATACAGAGTGAAGGAAGTCAGAAAGAGAAAAACAAATACCGTATGCTAAGACATATATATGGAATCTAAAAAAAAAATGGTCCTGAAGAACCTAGGGGCAGGACAGGAATAAAGACACAGACATAGAGAATGGACTTGAGGACAAGGGGAGGGGGAAGGGTAAGCTGGGACGAAGTGAGAGAGTGGCATGGACATATGTACACTACCAAATGTAAAATAGATAGCTAGCTGGAAGCAGCCACATAGCACAGGGAGATCATCTCGGTGCTTTGTGACCACCTAGAGGGGTGGGATAGGGAGGTGGGAGGGAGACACAAGAGGGAGGAGATATGGGGATATATGTATATGTATAGCTGATTCACTTTGTTATAAAGCAGAAACTAACACACCATTGTTAAGCAATTATATTCCAATAAGATGTTTAAAAAAACAAAACAAAACTACAATGCTAGATTCAATAGAAAGGCATGTATGATGATCTCTATAGACCCAACAAGGCAATAGGAAGTTGGCTGGAGCTTGTATTTTTCAATCCAACTCTAATAGTATTGAAATGAACTGCAAGGGCAGGGAGAGAAAAACAAAGGAAAATCTACACCTTCTATCTCATTTCTTAATCTATGGCCTTTCCAACTTGGATAAATGAGAAACTTTGGAATTTTACTGAGGTACAGTGATTTTCAATTGTTCTCCATTTTTGCATATTAGAATTGCTTAGGAATTTTTTTTAAAATACTGATTCCTGGAAACCACAGAACACTTATGATAGACTCTCTGAGAGAGGAGCTGAGGAATGAGCAAAATACTTCCCTGGTGATGTTAACAAGCAACCAGACTTAAAAGCTACTAATTTAGGTAAATATAAGTAAAGAATAATAGTGTTCATAAGAATTGGGTTTAGGGTTTCACTCTCAAGGTCAGAGTTTTGATCCAACTCGACTGTGTGATCTTGAGCAAATTGCGTAACTCTAACTTGAGATACCTCATCTCTGAAGTAGGAATAATAGTCATTCCTACTTAATAGAGCTGGAAGGATTTAATGCAGTATTTCTGAAAGGAGTTCATGCACCATCTGCACCAGTGTTAACTGGAATACATTAAAATTAACAATTCCTAGACTCATATTATGTGTACCATAAGAATACAGTAGTCTGATATACGCATTTTCAGTGAACTATCCAGGTGATTCTTTCTCATAACGACTTGTAAAAACCATTGTTTTAATAAGTAACAGAAGTACCTATTAGGAGAACACCCCATACATACTAAGCACCCAGTACATGTAAGCTGATAATGTAACTTTAAAGTTTGTTGTTGTTTTCCAACCTTTCCAAAATATTTACTGAAAATTAAAAAAATTCAGTTAATCAACCAAAAATATTTCACACATATTGCCAAACTACCAATTAGGCAGATTTGGGGTTGGAGTTATGAAAGACTACCATATAAGGCAGTAATTCAAATTTACTATTTTGGGAGTCCTTTAATACACCCAGAGTCCATAAGTTTTGTTTCTTTCTCAAATAACTGGAATTAGAAAAAACAAAACAAAACAATAAAACCAAACAACCTTAGACTTCCGGGCTGTGGCTGAGTACAGTAAAATAAATTGTAGAAACATCTTAAATGTTCAAATTTTTTTTAAATGAGAAAAAGCATTTCATATGAAAGAACTTCAATCTAAATTCAGTTTTAGACTTTTATATTATTTTTAATATAGTCATATCTGCTAAATAATCACTTTATAGCCATATGCATTCATTGTCAATGAATGCATCATAATTAGGAGGTGATTTACAGTAGTGGTTAAGAGCATGGACTTTTGAATTACACAGACCTGAGACAGAATCTCTTTTCCATCACATATTAGTTACTTGACCGTGGACAAGTTACTAAACTCCAATTTCCTCATATGCTGTTAGTTTAATAATAGTTCGTGTCTTACATGATTGTTTCAATTATTAAATAAGATAATGAAATGTACATGAAGTCATTAAACCATTGTTTCACAGTTGCTCAGAACATGTTATTTACGTGTAAGCACTGTTTTAGATGCTGAGACTATAAGAATAATCTATAAATTAGAGACTTGTTTTGTTTTCTTACCAGTCCAGGTGCCTTTTCTTTGAAACCTAGATAACTTTGTCTCACTTTCTGTCTTCCTCTTTTACCCTCCATTAAATATGAATTATTAACATCATGATTTAATCACTCAGTTTGTAAGGAAATATTTAATTTGTTAAAATTGTCAATAGATGAAACAATACCTTTCCTACATCACTCAAATTTCATTAAGGAATGAATCAACTGGTAAATTTTGAATTCTATGGTGGATTCATTAACATAATTAATAAATTCTATCCAAAAAAACCCCTGAATTTTTCCCAAAATTGAAAAAATTAGGTTTTTTCCCCTTGTATTTCTTGGAAATGGAACCTACATTCTTTGGTCAAGTCAGTGAAAGCTGTTAAAGTGATATGAATGTAGACACATTACTTAAAAATCCTCCTAGATTACTTTAAAACCTATGAATACTTTGTCAGTATAGTCCAGCTGTAACACGACCATATGTTTCTTGTCATTTTTAGGTCTATTTGGACACAACTGATTTCCTTGTGTGCACTCATTTTAATAAATTGTCTTGAATATATTCTGAAGAAAATTATTGGTTTAACAAATCACATTTACTATTCTTAGACTATTCCAAATTCCTATTGCTTTCACAATCCAGACACTATTTTGCTTTGAAACCAAATGGAGAAATTGTAAGCAATTTAAATTAAAATGATTAATGGTATACATTATATTTTATATGGTAAGACCAATAAATTGACGTATCAAGAATGTTGACATAGTATGTAAAGCTAGTTCCCTAATTCACCCAAAAGGTATCTTTGTACCTGTACAATCTCTATCTCTATGACTCCTAAATGGCTAAAAAAGCAAAATTAATCACATAAATTATGAGATTAAAACACAGTGAAGCAGTGGCATGGAGGTTGTTATTGTGTTAAGTAAAAGTGCGCCTTGTAAAATCTTTTAGGTATTGTGAGAGTGATGTATAAACTTTATTGCAGCAATTATTAAATTTACTGATGAAAATCAGAAAAATGGTGAAAATTAATGTATTTATAATAAATTTAATTATTCATAGTAATACAATTTACATTAATAGTAAATAAGTATATTTGAAAGAATAAAATAGGCATCAAAAGAATTTAACTAATGTCACTTTCTTCTTACAAAACAGAATACTAATTGTTAGGGTGACACTGTATGAATGGAATTTATGACAGCTATTTTTAGTAGTGCATCAGATCACTACTTACTAAGTACCTACTTATTAGTGGTGTGTTGATTGATAATGTGTAGCTATAAATACATTAACTTGACTTTTCCAGTTGAAAGATTTATCAGGAAAAAAATCACAAAATATCTTTTTACTTTTCAAAGATGATCAGTTTAGTTTGCTTTAACTAGAAGGGCACTTATATTTTTTTATTCAATTTTATAGGAAACACATGACTCAGATTCATCATTGCTCATATTAATTTGGACCTCCTGTTGTAACATCCCATAGCAGAAAACAGTTTATCCATTTTATAAAATGGCAAACAAAATACAGCTTTGAGTCTAATCTGGAATTTTGATTTCATTAAGAGTGAGCTTGATCTATTTGGTCAAGTAATATTGTCTTTTGACAGTCTCAAGAATCAAATTTTGATTTGCAGGAGCAAAAATTTGAGGAGTATTGTAGACTAAAAAGTTGAGCCATGGTAATTTGTAACGCTGACAGGAAAGATAACTTGCTTTAGGCAAAATCATGAAGCAAAGATTTTCAGTCTGAATCCTTCCAGCTCTTGTATGCGGTATTTCCTGTTGTGATTTTTACATTCTTTTGTTGCCCAGCAACCTCTCCTTACCACAATATTTGAAAGGATTATCTCATCAATTGTCAAAGTTCAATTAGCAATCAGTTATTATTATCACTTATTTCATAGCAATTTGATATGATAGAAAATATTTTGAGAGGATGTTTTTTGACCACTCTGAGAATGGTTACAAGGAATCAGCAGAAAGTGAGGGTAGAAATATGTACTTTGGTGCATGAATTTAACTGAACAAATCTGCAAGCATTAAATTACAGATACTTCAAATACACACTTAAGTCTTAGAAATCTTCTTGACTATTAGTGACACATTTTCCAAATGTTTCTCCAAAATAATTGGATATTCTAAGTGATTTTTAAGGACACTAATGAGGTCATGATTGATTATCAAATTATGGTGGATAAAGATAACACATGTAATAAACAAGATTTTTGTGCTCAGTTATATATGATTTAGAGCTTGAGAAATGTTGATAATAGAAGTACAAATTGCATTAACATAATTAAAAATTTTTTAATTTGGATATTTACTCAAATGGGAAAGCCTCTTTATTGTAATTCTATAAAAAGCTAAGGTTATAAATATTTTCATTTAGGGAAAAGCCATTGTTCATTCCATTAGCAGAAATCAGTTTGCCCTTTTGAAAATAACTGACTTAGATAGGCTGATTTATGAATCAAAGAAATTAGTTTTTACGGAATTATTCTTCTTAAATTTATCCTTTTATTAATAGTATAATTATTTGTAGGTAGGGAATTCTAATTCAAGAATAGATCCAATGCATTATAAAAAGAAACGTGTAGGGTTTCCCTGGTGGCGCAGTGGTTGAGAGTCCACCTGCCGATGCAGGGGACACGGGTTCGTGCCCTGGTCCGGGAAGATCCCACGTGCCGCGGAGTGGCTGGGCCCGTTAGCCATGGCCACTGAGCCTGCGCGACCGGAGCCTGTGCTCCGCAACGGGAGAGGCCACAACAGTGAGAGGCCCGCGTATGGTTAAAAAAAAAAAAAAAAATGAAACGTGTAAACCCTCAATACTGTTCAACAGTACTCATTGTTAAAATGCAAGCTGTAGTTTGTTAATGTGTTTATTTTCGAATACGAATGAAAAACTTCTGCCACTGTCTCATGTGGTGCACAACTGTAAGATTACAGATGTAATTTGTAGTCAAAACCAGACTACTTTAAAAGAGAAAAAGTTCGTAGAATTGAGATCATTATTTTAACTCTTTAGAAATATACTCTCACTTACTGATAAAGTAAAAAATGTAAAATAACTGTGGCAAAATATAAATATATTTAAAAGTTGGAGTGAATTATATAGAATATTTTAAAACGGGAATATAGGAAATGTCAAACATTTAAACCAATGTGAGGTATTTCATGGGGAAAAATGCATATAATATTTTAAGAGTTTTTTTCAAATAGTTGGGGAAATACCACAGATAAAATAATAGATTATTATTCAATAAGAAAATTGTCTTAGATGAAATTATAATAAAAGTATTTTTTCACATCTTTATTGGAGTATAATTGCTTTACAATGGTGTGTTAGTTTCTGCTTTATAACAAAGTGAATCAACTATACACATACATATATCCCTATATCTCCTCCCTCTTGCGTCTCCCTTCCATCCTCTCTATCCCACCCCTCTAGATGGGAGTGCCTGAAGTACCACACAGAGATAGATGGCAATCCCATTTTCAATCTCCAAGGTTTTAAACTCTGTTACAAACTAGACATTTGTATGTTTGATTCAACCATTTTAAAGAGCTGGCTATTTAGGGTATTGCTTTTTCCTCCTATAAGACATGAAATTTGAACATTCTATGTTCTTAATATGATTGTATTTTTCTATGAGCATATACAACTTACGTATTTTCTCACATAGTGAATTTAACTTTTGAGTAATTCTTCGAAGAGAATATCTAGACAGAGTGACATGGGAAGCTGAAGCAATTGTTCAAATAAAAAACTACTTTGGTCTCAAATACGTTTTTCAGAATAGATGTCCATATCCAATTATCCAGAACATGGTCTCAAATCTACATTTCAATCTCAATGTTAAAAAAAGAAGAGTAAATCATCTCAGAAGATTTGGGGATTAACGAAATGATTTCTACTCTGGACTTAAATTGGAGTAACTCACTGATGATGAACAGATTAATGAGGTGGAAGGGATTAGAATTTTGAGGATTCATGACCTTGTTATCTGAGTATCTTTATAGTTTGGAAATACAACCCCTTGAAACTCATATTTTAACCGTCAAATTTTATTTAAATTCAAAGGAATTTAAATTAAAAAATAAGGAATTTAAAGAATACAAACAGTTGCACAAAATCTCTAATAAGAAATATTTTCGGAGGATGTCATGTATAAAATATGTGGTAAGGACAAGTAACCAAAAGCCAGTTCAGAAGGGGAACATAACCAGGAAGACAGGGTGTCATGAAAGCTAAAGCCAAGAATAAGTGGAAGTGTGGAAGCTAAAAATAATGCAAAGGATATACATCTCTCTCTTTCAACTATATAGGTACACGTGTACAAATACATATATATACACACACAGATATATACATATAAACATGTATATGCATGTATGTTTGTGTATATACACACACACATAAATATATATTATAGAGAGAGCACTCATGACAGATGTGTAGATACACACACGTGCAATGATTTTGGAACATATAAAAAATAATAAAGAAGATGTTTTCTCGGGGTAGATAAAAAATACAGTTAAAAGCAAAGGAAAAACATGGGACTTCCCTGGTGGCGCAGTGGTTAAGAATCCGCCTGCCAATGCAGGGGGCACGGGTTCGAGCCCTGGTCTGGGAAGATCCCACATGCCGCGGAGCAACTAAGCCCGTGCGCCACAACTGCTGAGCCTGCGCTCTAGAGCCCACGCTCTAGAGCCCAACTACTAAGCCCACGTGCCACAACTACTGAAGCCCGCACACCTAGAGCCCGTGCTCTGCAACAAGAGAAGCCACTGCAATGAGAAGCCCGCATACCGCAACAAAGAGTAGCCCCCACTCACTGCAACTAGAGAAAGCCCTATGCAGCAACAAAGACCCAACGCAGCCAAAAATAAATAAATGAATTTATATTAAAAAAAAAAGCAAAGGAAACTCAAAAAGTAAGAACTAATCAAATCACGTTGCATTACAGCCTTTTCCCTCCTAACAAGAATAATTCTGAAATGAATAGAGAAGAAATTCAAAGCAGTAGAAATACAAACACTGAAACTCAAGGTAGTCAAGGGGATAAACTGCCTATTTCCAAGTTTGAACATCATGGCTTGGGTCACTTACATCATTGCACTGGTCACTTTTGCCAGTAATGGAAAAGATACCAGAGAACAGGAAGTCAACATTAAAAAAAATTTTTTTGAAAACCACAGCTCTATGAGCTTAATAAAGATTCTAAGCAAAATTTTAGAAATTACAAAAAGCCTTTCTTTTTCTTTATTCTCCAAAGTAAATGAATTTAGATTTCTTTAAAAAATGGTCATTAATATTTACAATGGGAACATTAGGAACAAATGTTACAAATTTTGAATAAGATTTCTAAAGTAATAGATTAGAATGACAGAAATATATCTTGATTTTAGGAAGGCATTTACATAATTCTACATGACATTCTTTTGGTCATAATATAAAAAGGAGGGTGGATAACATATTTAATGTGTAGTCAAGTTTATGATTCCTATTGATTAGGATGAAGGTCTCTGGTAGTGTTTTGAAGGGCCATATCCTTTTACATATGTATAGCATGGCTAAAAAGGAAACATAAGTTTCTTGATGAGTTTATGTTATCTGATTTCCAGCTCTAACATCCTTCAAGGTAAAATTATTCCAATTTCACAGATGAGTGAACTGAGTTTCAAAGAGATTAAATAACTTTTATCATATCTAGAGACTAGTTACTGTAGATCTGGGTTTCAAACTCAGGTCTGCATGACTCTTCCATTGTATCTCCTATGAAGACAAAAGACATACATATTAAATTATGGTAACACAAATTTGGGAGGCTATGTTAAAACACTGAATGACAGAATCAAGAATTGGAAAGTGTGGGATCGTGGGTCAGAAGAAACAAAATGAAATTCTTTTGAAATTAATATTAAATTTTAGAAGAAATCTTCAAAGAATCAATTGAACATGTACAAAATGGCAAATCATGTTTTATCAGTAGATCATGTAATATAAAGTTTGAGTGTGGGCTCTATTGGTCAGTAGTATGGTGACAAAAAATGTGTTGCGTTAATGGATATATTGATGAGGCCAAAGAAGAGAATTGCATTTTCATCTTCAACTGCTAGAGGAGATTGAGAGCAGTGTTTTCAGTGTTAATCCTGGGAGCAATGTTCTAAAGGACATGCTGCAAACTGGCAAATATTGAGTGAAATGTGCCGTACGGACATCTAGAAGAGCAAGTGCTTTCTCTGCCATATCATATATTTCATATATGTTTGTTTCATTTATACACCATTATTGTACAGCCAATTTTTTCTATGATAGCTTTATAAAAATTCCCCAAGAATACTGGCTCAGTAAGAAATGGAATGTTCCAATGTCATGAGTGTAGCTGTATGACAGAAATAGTTCTAAATGACACATTGGTTTCCAGATTATATTTTTATAACTGGAAAATATCTACTTTATAAATTGCACAAGGTTATAGTTTTTCAATGAGAATGTAAAAGTGCTTGCATTAACAAGTTTTATGTACTTGTTTTATATCCACACTTGTTATTGCCGCTAAAATGTGTATTTTCCGAAAATGTTTATTTTCCAAATTTGTATTGTGCTTTTCCAAGATGCTTTTCTTTGATGTCCATAAATGTTGAAAAGGCTCCCTTAAGAAGAATTTTAAGTGTAAGTAATCTTTCAGTCTGTTTAAAGTATAAAAATAGAGACGTTATTTACGGTCACACCATATTTTGTGCTTGAAATCTGTCAGCGTCTTATTTTCATAGCAATTAAATAACTCAGCTATTCATGTCACATTCCAGTCTTTTTCAATGGGTACTCGTAACAAAGAATTTAATATATGTATTTTTAAAATTATTGCAAAGACAGAGATCTCACATAATGCTTAATAACAATATAATTAAACCTGACTTTTTTGCTTTGTGTTTCTGAGACAAGATTATTAGAGCCTTATTCAGAATTTTAAAATATAGGATATACAGCATTGAACCATGTAAAGATAAAGAATGTTTGGTCAGGTTTTTTATTTTAAAGAGAAAGGTTATTTGTCCCCCTGATCCATAATGGAGAAGCTTTCTTTGTCAAAGTCTCTTCTTAGAAAGTTGACCCACAGTCAACCTGTAAAGAAAACATAGAGACAGTCTTAGTTAATTGATCAGCTCAAACCCAGTTTTAGTAATGAAAGGATCAAATTTAAGATGAAATGTGATCCCTTTGGTTCACATTAGCATTTGTAATTCTCCAGCAAACATCCAATTTCACTGTTATCTTAAGTAATCTTTCTTGAAGCATTTTCCAGAAGTTGATGTCAATGGCTGGTCTTTGGAAACACTCCCAGAAGAATATGTAAAAGCTTACCACTCACCTCATGGAGTCTACCTAGGTCTTGGTATTATATGTCTTTATTGTGTACCTTTTATCATTGAAAGTGCAGAAAAGTTATTTCTGATTTCTGAGGTATGCATAGAATACTATATATATGATTAGCCAGTTAATAAAAGAGGGTGAGAAAAGCCAAGAAAACAGAATATTTTTAACTGTCTGGCAAACATCCTCCAAATGAAAGCAAAAGTTATTACCGTTAGTTTAGTTTAGTGGCAGTATTCATCTTTTCTTTGGACTTTAAGACTTAGATGTGCCACAGAATATTAATACTTATAGGTTCATTGTTTTCTCTAACACTATAGCAACTGGGTGCAAAGAAAATACACAGTAGCTATAAGTATCAATAAAAGAAAATATTTCCCAATTTTTAAGTCTGAGTTTCTAATTTAATTGATTTGAATAGAATTAATAAAATACTTTCCATTCTTTTTTTGGACTGTATCATACCAGTGAGTCCTAAGGATTTTGTTTCAGGATGGAAGCAAGAACAAGAGGAATTCCTATTCCTTCTCATTATCCCAAGTCTAATATCTCTCTCTCTCGTGCTCTCTCTCTCTCTCTCTCTCTCTCTATATACATGTATATATATGTATATATTTGTCTATATAATAGTATATTTGAGTCTTTCCATAAACATCCATGAAGTACTCTTTATTTCTCTTCATAATAAACCCCTTCACATTTGCTGTTTGTCAAAAAATAAAAGGATGAGACAAGCTCGGGACATTCTGAAAAAACAATGATTTTAGGATGCACTAAGGTGTCCTGAATTGCTTTAATGGACCCATGGTGTGGATACTATTGTCAAGTCCCTCACGGTAAAATTTTGACAAGTTTGCTTACCATTTGGGTGCATATACCACAAGAGCATCATTTAGCACACTTTAGGATTATTTTACAGAATGATAACATGACTTACAGAAGAATTATACAAGCTATTTCCGATAGAATAACTTATTATCTGAGACTCACGTACCAGAGAACCAAAAGCATAAATTATGTGAAGACTAATCTCTACATAAGGGAAAGAACATTGTCTGGATATCAGAACATCTGATCTCTCATTCTAGCTTTGCTATGAACTAGCTCTGTGTGTAGAAGAAGTGACTGATTTCTGTTTCTTACTTCTGTCCTTCATAAGATGTCCATTTGAACTCCAAAAAAGTATATGATAAATCACAATGGTTTCAATCATATGAATTTTAATACAAAACATATAAAATCAATTTCAAAAATTTTCTGCATATACTGAAAATGTTCATTAAGAATGGAATAACTATAAGCCTTCTTTAATTTCTTCTATTAAATGCAGGTACCCAATGGAACCTGAAAATATTGAGCATAACTTCTTCTTTGCAAAAGGGAAACTAGAAAAAGACTGCTTCCCACAGAAAATTTATTGACAATAGGTGTTCAAGTTTTTATACATTGAACAATGTCCCCTTTTATATAGTCAGGGGAAGATATTTTTTAAGTCTTTTTTTTTTCTTTCCATCACCCCACCTACACACAAAATTCTGTTGTAAAGACATCACTTCTATAAGGAGGTATTCATTGTAGATGTACAGAAATCTATGGAAACCTAAGTTTACAAGAAAAAAAATTATCATTCTAACCAACTGCATAGTCACAGAGATGCTTAATTAAAGTTATCTGATGATATAATGAAGTCACTTCTTAACTAAGTGCATACAGTGGCAAATATTTTTCAAGATTCACCATCCAACAAACTACGTTTTCTCATTTGAAATCCTTCATGTCACTTTTTGACATTCAGATGAAATTTTGAAAGTCATATGATAACATTAAAATATAAACAAAAGTAGCATTAACTGTGAACTGATACTCAACTTCAGAAGTTAAAATAAATGTAAGTGTGTATTAGAGTAAAAGTATGCTGACTATGCGTAAATCAAAACTGCCAAAATGAGTTTTTGAACATCTGATCCATTGTTTTCCCTCCAGAGGATAAAGGGAGCAAAAGAGGAAGGTAGCCAAAAAGGAAACAGGAAGACCTGCTTCAGTAACTGGACATATTGATTTAATTGGCTAAGAAGTCCATATGCTAATACTCCTAATAATCAACCATTCCTTTTGTGTTTTGGTAACATATATCCTCATACAATGTATATCAAATGGAATTTTTTGATTTACATCAGATACTTCAAAGTTTCCATTTTTGAATTCCCCTAGTCTTATGTAAGTAACACATTGTCTATTTTGTTTAAAATATCTAATATCTCCCCCAACATCTAGGGCTCCATGATGCAAAATGTCATTTTGTCGATCTTCTGTTCCAGTATTCACTTTAATTCTTTTGATTACAATTGGATTTTCAAATATAATCACAAAGACATCTCCTGTTGACGGTGATTTTCCCCAAAAGTATTCATCAACACTACTATAAGCCTTGCTTGCATCATAATTTTCAAAAACACTCATGTTGGTATATAGACTTGCAGGAGGGTTATCTGGGATATCAAATGGCTCCTCTTCAAAATCATCATCCTTCAGCTTATTCTCAGTTCCTTTATATGATGAGTAATAACCCATGTGCTGAAAGAGAGATGGTTTAAAACGAATCACATTTTTCTGAGCCAACAGACCGCGGAAATGAGTCAGTAGCCAATCACAAGGCATTTCTTGATAAAACATTAATAAAAAGTGCGCCAAACGTGGGAGATCATGAGAATGATAAAGTTTTCCAATATAGCCAAGTTTAGAGAATTCAAGGGTTACCCAGTAAGTTCCTACTAGGGATGTAATGACTTTCTTGATGGCAGTAAAGAAATTTTTTGAACAGCGAACATCATCTTCAAGCATTACATAATAGTCTGAAATATTGGCACAAAAATTAAGCAAAAAAGCATAATCAACATTTTGCTTGGAACGAAATCTCACTCTGTCTTCTGGATCATTGTAGTTTCTTTTAAGGCCACTCAGGATTGGGTAATATTCCTCTGGAGCATGTATAACCATTAATCTTCCTGCAATAATATGGTGGGCAAATTTCTGTGTAATATCCTGTAACATGACCTCACGCCAGGATGAATTAAAGTCAGCTAGATGAACCACCACTGAAATTTCCTTCAACTCTTCATAGCTGGATTGCTCAAAAATTGACTTGATTGTCTCAAGTAAATAATTTCCTTTTTTTCGTCTCACTGATGAAAGGCCAATTGTAAGAAACCCTGGACAAAAGAATTCAGAAGGAAGACAAATTAAATGTGAAATTAGGTTTTGAATAACATAGAAAAAAAAGAAAAAAGTTCTTTTCAATTAAGCCTGCTACTCTATTAAGTAAATCTAAGTGAATGATTATATATAGAACATTTTGTCATTAAAGACTTATGCTAAATATATAAAGGTTATAGTACTTTATATATAATTGATACTTTCTATGGAAAAACTGCACCTTAAGCACAATGATGTATGAGCTCTATTGCTTAAACATTTGTTTATGAAATAAGATATATGGTTTAAAGTGTTCTGCAGCTCAATATTCTCATATATGCCCATTAGAGAAGATAGATATTTAAATAACATTGACACTGTTTTGTTTTTTTTTTTAAAAAAAACCTGCAAAAGGAGACAGGAATTCATCCAGTTAAGAATGACAAACTAGTCTCAAATGATGAAAAAGAAAATTAAGGGTCACTCATTCTTTTAATCACCTTTAAGTTTTTCATAGAAAACATGCCATATATTTGTATCTTTCTTTAATCACTGTTATTATCTTGTACCAGAATAATTCATAACTGGACTTCACAATTTTATTTTGAAATTTATCTAGTATGTTAATTAGAATGAAAACAATATCATAAGCTATTTTTGAAAACCTGCATTATTGCTTAAACGTATGATGTATTGTTCTAAGACATAAATATTACTGATTTCTTTTTTTTTTAGCTGCCAACACTTAAAGCTTTAGGATATTTTAAAAAATAATCCTTAAGGCCAACTTTTACTAAAAATTCAAAATATCTGGTAACACTGTGTCTTCAATATAGAAAGCAACATTTATCTTGGGCCAGGTAAAGTTATATCCTCAAGACAGGCCATGTTTTCTCCAATTTACTATAGAACTCACCAGGCTCACTCTAATCCTGTTACTATAGGTCTCTAGATTTTCCATCTCTGTTTTAATGGGTTTTGTCATCAACTATAAGACTGAACCATCAGGCGTGGTTGTGCTCCTACCAGACATTGTCTGGATGTACCACAGCTTTCTTATCCATTTATCTACTGAAGGACATCTTGGCTGCTTCCAAGTTTTTACAATTATGAATAAAACTGCTATAAACATCCATGTGCAGGTTTTTGTGTGACATAAGTTTTCAACTCCTTTGGGTAAATAACAAGGGATGTGCTTGCTAGATCATGTCATAAGGGTATGTCTAGTTTTGGAAGAAACTGCCAAACTCTCTTCCAAAGGGGCTGTACCATTTTGCATTCCCACCACCAACAGAGGAGATTTCATGTTGCTCCACATCCTTGCCAGCATTTGGTGTTATCAATGTTTTGCACTTTGTTCATTCTAAAAGGTGTTTAGTGCATTCTGATTGTTTTAATTTGTACTTCCCTGATGATACATGATGTGGAACATTTTTGAATATGTTTTTCTGACATCTGTGTATATTCTTTGATAAAATATCTGTTAACGGACCAAAGACCTTAACAAAGACCTTAACAGATATTTCAGCTGATTTCTTTATTGTAAAACACATTTTGTAGTAATTTTGTCTGGTGAAATTTTTATTCAGATATTTGAAACCTAAAATTAGAAATGAGATATTTTTAGAGAATAAAATAAAACCCTGTGAAATGGCAGTTCACCTCTGAGAAGCGTTAGATGTCTTCTAATTAAAATGTTTTCACTTTTTAAAGCTCTCATTCTCACCATGACTCAGAACTGAATAAAATTTCAGAGCCACCATTTGGAAAATAGGGAAATGTTTATATTCACCAAGATCACTGTTTCAAGACAGACACCTACATGATTTGATTTGCGCAATACTGAAAAAGCCCCTTCCAAGAAAAATCTTTTTTACTAGTCTATTAGAGAGGTAGAAATTTACATGTTTCATTGAAATACCTGGGCTTACGATCCTGTCTTCTACTGAAAAGCTAACATGTTATCTGTTACAATTTAACTCAAGACACCAGCCCTCATTAATACTCAATAACAGCCAACACTTATAGAATACTTTCTACATAAAAGGCAGAAGTCTGAGTATTTTACATGTAATATGCATCTTGAATATTCAAAACAGTCTTTTGAGATAGCTTTGCACTTATCAACATTCCTGTTTTATAGATAAGGAAACTAAGTCACAGTGAGACGAGGAAACTCGTGCAAGGTGTAATACCTAGTAAGTAGTGTGTAAGAGCAGTAGACATTTGAAATGGAAGAAAGAAAGAGCGAAAGAAAGCTAAAGAAAGCTGAATTGTTACAATTTCCTCAACCTGGTGATCACAAACTCATTTGCATAAACACTTCTTAAGAGGAAACTCAATTTTTGTGGTCTCCACATGACCTACTAAGAAGTTCATGATATCATGGTGTATCACTTATTCTAAAACTCATATTTTTCACACAGAAATATTTTGAAATCAGGTTGCATATCACAACTGATGGCATCTTACAACTTAAAACTGATAATGCTTATACTTTCTTAGTGGTACATCAATTAGATCATGATACTTTCTGTAATCTATAATGTCTTGAAATCCATGAAATGTAGTATGTTACTTCTTGGATCCAAAGTGTCTATAGTGGATTGAACAGTTTCCTCCAAAATTTCATGTCTACCTGGAACTTCAGACTGTGACCTAATTTGGAAATAGTCTTTGAAGATGTAATTAGTTAAGGATCTCGAGATGAAATCGTATCGGATTCAGATTAGGCCCTAAATTCAATGACTAGTGTCCTTATAAAAATAGGAGAGGACACAGAGAGACAAGAGAGACAAAGGGACGAAGGCCATGTGAAGATAGTGGCAGTGATTGCAGTTTTGTTGCCACAAACTAAGGAATGCCAAGAGTGACCAGAAACTGAAAGAGGCAAGGAAGGATTCCCCCCTCGGTTTCAGACTTCTGGTTTCCAGAAACATGAGAGAATAAATTTCTGTTGTTTTAAACCACGTAGTTTGTGATATTTGTTATGGTATCTTAGGAAACAAATATAATGACTTTCACTACTTCAAGCTGGTGGCATGTCATAAAAACCGAACCAATGTTTGAAACTGTATTACTATGGGAATAATTTTTTTTTTTTTTTGCGGTACGCGGGCCTCTCACTGTTGTGGCCTCTCCCGTTGCAGAGCACAGGCTCCGGACGCCCAGGCTCAGCAGCCATGGCTCACAGGCCCAGCCGCTCTGCGGCATGTGGGATCTTCCCGGACCGGGGCACGAACCTGTGTCCCCTGCATCGGCACGTGGACTCTCAACCACTGCGCCAATGGGGAAGCCCGGGAATAATTATTTTTAAAAGCTAACTTTAAAAATTTTAAGTCAATTGATTTTTCCTAGTCTCTCTACATGGTACTATAGCAAACTGTTAAAAAGATCATGTCACAATTAGGCATTTAATTTTTTTGTTGTTATTAATGGAATTGGATCCGTGAATAATTGCCATTTGTGAAGAAACACTGAACTATTTCCCAAAGAACATATTATATTAGTAAAACCCATAAACTTTTATTGTTATACAAATGAAGAAAGTTATCATTTTAAAACAAAATATTTTATTGTTCTTGATTTTAAAAGTCTAAGGATACTTACGCTTTCTTTGTAAAGGCATGACAGCTAAGAAGCGATAGGTGACATTGATGGCTCCTGAAAAATTAGATAAATCTTTGAAAGTATGCACATAGCGTTCTGGATTCAGTTGATGTGTAGATGTTTCCCTTACAAGTTGTTTGTCTCCTTCCTGAATGCCAAGAAGAAGGCAGAGAAAACAAATAAATAATAGATGGTCATGGATTAAATAAACTTTCTCCTTACACAATAAATATATGGGTCTGATACATAATATGGGTATTATATAAATCTCAGTTACTGACACCACAAGCTGTAGATAATTATCTTTACCCTGAATTCCTACCTAGAGTCTCTGTTCCAGTTATATTCCACTTTTTATACTATGCTTACAATTGCTTTTCTACAGCATACATCAATAGTGGCATTCTCTTGATAATAATAAAACATTCTCTTGATAATAATAAAAAAAAAATCTCTATTTGAAACTCCCACTGCCTTCATGTTAAAATTCAAATTCTTTACAATAATTTAAGGATCTTAAAACTTGACAGTAATCTCTTTTACAGTTTCATGTAAAGCTAATTCTCACTAGATTCCCCATATTTGAGTCATATTAAACTATTTACTCTTCTTCAAGCCCTATCAAATAAAAGACCACACATTATTCTTATGATTTTGAAATTTTAGGAATGATTAGGAGGATGTAGTAGTGAACATAACAGTTGGAGTCTGGATAACTTATTAATCAAAAAATTTTAGTCAGTCACTTATGTGGCCACTATAATTGAAGGCTGTTGAGAATGGACAGACATGGTCCTTGTGACATGGTAGTATTTTTTTCAAATGTCTTCAAGATAACTCAATTAGGATACATTTGTACAAAGTCTTCAAGGAAATGTCTTTAGACCTTATACTAGCCTTTTCCATGATGTTTTCTTGTGGATGTAGAGGGGGAGGGGGAGTATTCCGACAGAGGTGAAGTTTGGTCCTTTTATATTTAAGACCCTCATTATCGATCTGATACTGGAATTATGTCATTCAATCTTCAGGATGGTTTATATTCAAGAAAACGTACATATTCAGCTTTAAAAATATCCTGTCAATCAGTAATTGCTTTGTTTTATCTCTGTTTAATATAAGTTCAGTTGTAGATTTTGATTATCTAATCACCATTTGATCAAGCCTCTATTGGTTATACATTACTAGCAAAATGACTTGCTTGGCTTTTGTATATGGTTTAGTACCACTGGTAGAATATTAGGGCAACTAATTAGGAAGAAACATTTCTTTTTTGGCAAAGTGTCTATTGCGCTGTGTGAGTTATGTGGATATTTCTACTATTCAGTATAAGAATGGCAGGTCAGGCATGGGCATGCCATTAAAACTACAGAGAAAGTGAATGCATTAAATAAACTTGGTCCTCATGTTTTTGGCTGTGGTCAATAAAACTTTAATCAATCAAACCTTGTTCTAAAATATTAGAAAGGATTCAAATACAAACTTTACCTCAACTGGAACATTCACTGCTTTGTGTCAAATTTAAATATAAATGGAAAAGTTGACTACCTCAAACTTTTAAATCTATGGCAGGGCTGAAATTGTCTTAGAATAAAAATTGAGAGTAGTGAACCCTGACTGGGAAGAGCTATCAACCTGGTCCTTGATAAATGAAGATTCATTCTGAATATCTCTTCTGTATATTCAATTATGTTTATGAACCTATAGTTGCTCTTTAATACTGTATTTCTATATTTTATATTGACTTGATGATTTAGACAAAGAAAAAATACTTTAGTCTGGTTTATAATGTATTTGCCATCTGTAAAATTATAGAGTTTCAAAACACGTGATATTAAACTAGGAGGCTAGTTTTCTTATAAATGTACTCATTGAATATCCATTGAATTCTGATTATTTTAAATTCATCGCACATAAGTATTTTCATCTTTGTATTTCTGAAAACCTAAAAAACATCATGAAAGTTTTAAAATGAACAAGTTTAGGATTTCTAAAATGTAACCAGAGACTCAGTTCTGCATCAGCTACTTTAATAGTAATGTAACGGTGTACACAGTCAATAGGGTATAGAAGAAATAGCTATAAAAATCACAGTAGTCACAACACTGAATTGATTTTACCATTCTGGTCTTATGTGATTTCACATTCTAACAGGATACTGAATATCTCTTTAAGAATTATATCGTGAACATGTAAAAATCCAGACTTTTTCTGTGATAAGGTAGAGTACATTCATCCTGTTTGAAGGACATAACAGAATATAAAATGAAATGAAACTTACATGAAAGCACTTTATTAAATTCTCAAGAACAGGCTTCTTTACACTTTTCAGCATAAATAAATCATGCAACTTTCACCTGAGTCTGTCTTGTTGGCTGCTTTCCAGAAGCATCTATCTGAACAGCCGGGCTCTCCCTGGATACCTTCTTTCTGTAGCTACTATGTTGTAGTGTATTTCTCAGTAATAAGACAAAGCTTTATGACAATCATTTTCTGGATAGGAAGGCAATTCAATGGACTAGCTACAGACTAAATATATACCCTGGTGGCTACTTTGAAGATGCTCACAGCCGAGAGGCTAAGTTGATTGGATATACAGTGTCTCTTCTACTTAGTTTGCCTTGTAATACTATTTGTCTCTTACACTGAACTTGGCTTTCTTTCCCACTGAAAGGCACATATGCCCCTAACATGTAAGCAATACATTAAACTGTTACATGCCCAGATTTGGGGGCCACTGATAGATTTTCTAGCAAGAAGAGTACAATAGATGTGCTAAATAACTCCAGAGACCTTACTACTGTAATTGTTTATCTGATTTCTCTGAATTATAACTATTATTTCCCCCTGATTTAAGAAAAACAGAAAAAGGGGCTTCCCTGGTGGGGCAGTGGTTGAGAGTCCGCCTGCCGATGCAGGGGACACAGGTTCGTGCTCCGGTCTGGGAAGATCCCACATGCCGCGGAGCGGCTAGGCTCATGAGCCATGGCCGCTGAGCCTGCGTGTCCGGAGCCTGTGCTCCACAACGGGAGAGGCCATAACAGTGAGAGGCCCACGTACCGCAAAAAAAAAAAAAAAAAAGAAAAACAGAAAAAGAACAACCTGCTAATGTCTCTGCTTAGAAAATTGCATGCATTGTGATATTTTGGAGTCAAAAAAGAAAATCAAGTCAGATAATTTTAGGAAAACTGAACAAGCACAGATAAAAGGGTTGAAAAGGGAGAAGTATTAAAAAGAAACTGCATTATATCCTAGTAGGAGGCCAGTTTTCCATGGTTATTAGACATTTTTAGAAGAACAATTTTAATTTTACACAAATGATTTAACAAATATTTCAAATATTTATATATATTAAGCCTTGGGATAAAATTTAGCTCAAAATGCAATTTAGGTAAAAAACATCATCTAGTAAACAGTGAAAAATTAAACTAATAAAAATATTGTCATTGAATTGTCAATATGGGGGTATGCTTGTATTTAAAAACCATTTTAACTCACCATTTCTAACTTAATATAAGTTTTTAAAAATAATTTCAATTTTTAAAGCTAAGAAGCAAACAATCTCTTCTCTGCACCTGGGATGATTTGCAAATGTGACTAGATATACGGCTAATGTAGCAAGAAATTTTTCATTGAGAAAGTACTCTTTAGTAAGAGCTACTTCATTAAATCACACTTTTTAATTAGGTGGCTAGGACCTATGTTTAGATAGAAATGCATAAAGAGAACAGTAGTGTTTGACTTTCTTATGGATATATACTCTATTAATTCTTACACATTTTATAGTGAATTTGAAGCTGTTCTATTCCAAAAAGACATAAGGATGTTTGCTGCATACAATAATCTTTTGTCTACTTAAAGTTAAATACTGAAATTTCACTTGAAAGTGTCTTACATGCATCATTATTGAATACAACAAGCAACCTGCCAATACCATGTTTTTGATTTACAAGATGTGATATACTTCTACCAGTACATACAGATGCAAGAAACAAATTTTTATCACAAAATTAAATAATTAATCAAGAGCTCCTCTATGATCTTTAATTCTATTAATTAAAAAATAGCTGGATTGGGCTTCCCTGGTGGCACAGTGGTTGAGAATCTGCCTGCCAATGCAGGGGACACGGGTTCGAGCCCTGGTCTGGGAAGATCCCACATGCCGCGGAGCAACTGGGCCCGTGAGCCACAACTACTGAGCCTGCGCCTCTGGAGCCTGTGCTCCGCAACAAGAGAGGCCACGATAGTGAGAGGCCCGCGCACCGCGATGAAGAGTGGCCCCCCACTTGCCACAACTAGAGAAAGCCCTCGCACAGAAACGAAGACCCAACTCAGCAAAAAAAAATAAATAAATTTATAAGAAAGAAAAATAGCTGGATCACCTGGGCCTTGCTCTACTGTCCTTAAATTTCATAAACCTAATAACCAGTTTAAAAAAATCTAAAATGCATATCATTAGTAAGTTTCTCCAGTTTGCTATGTTTACCTAAATCATGCCTAGTCAAATTCTATTAACTGTGCTAACTTCAGTATTATGAATTGACTAAGGATGATAGAATGAAGAGTCCACAAGATTAAGAGCTATACTTGAAAGTAAAGGCTTAGGCAGAGTCAAGATCTAGGAATCTGACAGAACTTTGCCATCAAAGAACAATGCTAATGGAAGCAAGGTGCTTTACAGAAGACTTCCTAAGAGGATCTGCACAAATTTAGATCATGTGGTTGGCTCATAGGATATATTTAGAATAGTATCTGGCAAATAGTAGGTAGTTACCAAATCATGTTCAATTAATAAAACATTTTACTAGGAAATGCTCTTTGTAGTTATTGTCAGATTATCTCTAGCTAAGATATTAATTGAAACTTTTAGCATGCTTGTATGATAGAATGTATTTTCAGGTCCTCTATCTGTCCAAAGGCTTTGATTTTCCGAAACATGTGAACAGGAATAATTGCATAAAAATTAGAATTTTCCCAGATATCTTAAGCTCAATTCAGATAGAAAAAGTGAATTACTCTCCATATTACTTTCATATTACTCTCATCAGACGTGAAATTATATAATTATAACAAAAATGAATAATAGAAACAATTTGAGTTCTCACAATTAGTCAGAATGTGTCCTTTTGCATACTTTCATAATTCACTTAAAATTCATTCATAAATTATCTACTAATTTTACCATTTTTAAACTATTGAATAGCTTTCACATAATATTATCTTTAGTTCTTAAGGATCTATATTACTTTTCAGTGACCGTAAATGTATAACATGGTGGTCATTTAGTGTTATTCCAAATCCAAATGAGATGTCACACATTGTAATAAAATGTTCCTTCTTAACAAAATAGCACAATTAGTATCACTAATTAGACAATGGGATTAAAAAATTTTTGATAATATAGAAAAGTAGAGAAAGTAAGGAGTAACACCTTTAAGCAAATTTTGTTTATTCTATTTACAGCAGACCCTTGAACAACACAGGTTTTAACTGCGCAGTTCCACTTATAAGTGGATTTTTTTCCAGTAAATACGTAATACACTACACGACCTGAGGTTGGCTGAATCTGCTGATGCAGAAGTGTGGATATGGAGAGCCAACTGTAAAGTTACACACAGATTTTTCTGAGTGCCTGGAGGGTCAGTGCCCTTAAAACCCACATTGTTAAACAGTCAACTGTATTTCAAATTAAAGCTCACAAATTACAATGATTTTATGCAGTATTAATTCAGATAGGGATGATAGCTAACTTATTTGGAATTAGAGATACATATTTGAACCACTATATATATATATATATATATATATATATATATATATATATAT